>NC_056744.1:229707369-229942369 GCF_019279795.1 Protopterus annectens
GCCCACAAGGGCAATTAGCCTAGTACGCAGTAGTATGAATATACACATGTACCACCATCAGTTAGTCGCTATCAAATATTTACTTGAGATCAAGTGAATTAATAAATTTATAAACTATGGCTCAAAATGCATCTCGACTCACTGCTGTCAGACCCATCTATTGCAACCCATTACAACTTTCATTTGCCTTATCAACATCTTAGTTCAAGAATCAAAAACTAACATAAAATCGGGAACAACTTTTAAATATTTTAAATATTTTTCTTATATACTTAGAAAGGTGCTAGAATAATAAATGTTGCATTAGCAATCATTTTCTGAATGATACAAAATCTGACATTTACATGTATGACATTATTCAGTGACCACAGTCTGCGACAATTTGCCAGAAAGCCACAAGATATAAAAGGCGCAAATCAAAAATCTCTCAATATCTTTGTTCAAGAATTCTGATCAAAGACTAATGGAAAAAAACAAAAGGTACATTTTTTAAATATAATTTTATCTATTTTCAAACCAGGTAAACCAAATAGATAAAAGTGACCTGTTGAGAGGTGACACAGGAACACTGTCTGATTTAGTGTTTTACTCAAAGTACACAGTAGACAAATGGAGGTGGAAGGATTCAAACTCTACACTTTTGACTACAGGAAGCAGTTCATTAACATTTCAGTGCTTTGAGTACCTGAATACTCTAATTCACTTAAAACGTTAACTGAGCAGTAACTGTTGGGTGGACATGCATGGGTGGACATGGATTTTCTGAATAATAGGAACTATGAAACTGTAATGACTACCATTATTGGATGTAACCCTCAGTGATTTACCAGAATAAGGAAGTTAACTAGGGACAAGGCATAAATATGAGCCAAAATCAGAGATATTCTGCAAAATTAGAGAAAGATCACAAGCATATGACTCTATTTACTTAAGAGTTACTGGAGCAACAGATTTGGCATCAATATGCATTTTCAGAGCAAAAATAAATATGAAACTGCAGTGATTTGTATTATTGACTTATTAATGCTCTTTTATTTATCAGAAGATGAAGAAGTAGGAGAAGGTTTTGCAGTTAATACAGAATACAAAAAATATAAGCTCAAAGCTGCTTCATGTAGTTAAAGGTGCAGGGCTTGATTCTTTTTAACTCTGTTTGCCTATTGAGTAACTCAGAGGAAGTCACTTAAGGAGACTATACTCCTAAAAACCAGTGTATCTAGATAATAGATAAAAAAAAACAGCTCGGGGTACAAACAAGGCAGGTATTATGTGCATTTTTCTGACTAGAAAGACTAAAACATTAATGACATTACTAGAAATGTTTCTAGTTGTCAGGGTTGTTTGAGTAGTTCAAATCATCCAAACAATAAAAATGATTAATGACGTCTGAGTGGATGTGGAAAACAATCGCTATGATATTCAAGTAGCTTAGGACATCTGTGAATCAAAGGAGAGTGAAACCTGAAACACACAGACACACAGACACACACACACACACACACACACACACACACACACACACACACACACACACACACACACACACACACACACACACACACACACACACACACACACACACACACACACACACACACACACACACACACACACACACACACACACGTACACACACACACACATACACACAAACATATATACACACAGGTATTGGCTCTGAAAAGAAAGGATAACAAGACCACAGAACAAACATATAGTACCAGTAATAGCTCATGATCATGCTTTCCACTGCTTCCTACAACATTCTAATGGCAAAATTCAGCCATTCTTTCATTTGCTTGAAATCTCTACATTTGCACCACAAAAACAGAAGAAGCTGGAGCAAAAACAAATGGACTTTATTTGCAGCCAGATTGGAGTAGACATGGGTAATCAGTGTAGGAGATGTCTGTGCTCACTCTATTTACAAGAAACATTATGCAGAGCTCTATAGCATAACATTACCCAGGTACTGAAACCAGAGTAATCACGTGTTATTAAAATGTTGCTGATTATCGTGGATTGCCATCTTGCCTCATGCTCCACCTACTGAGTAAATCTCCAAGTTCCATTATTTCTAGAAAATCCTGGAATGTTCAGTGCCTGATAATTACCATGTTCACCAGTAATACTACCCACAATAAACAGATACTGTTATTTAAAATCTGTTTTCTCTCTCATAACCTCACAAAAATATTTCACTCATATGCTGAAGCCTTAATTCAAACACTTCATTGAGTAATTTTTTTATATATCTCTTAAAGTCACCTAAATTTAAATAAACCCAAAAACTATACTCTGTTCCACCTAAAATCAGGGGAACCCCTCCGGCAAGCTTATCGGTGATATCTACCTTACCAAGAAAACGAGTATGAAGCTGATTATGCCTTTCCTCACCAGTAAATGATTTATATCACAAGGAAAGGAGGACATGCTTTGATGTATCATCTTTTGAGAGAAAAAGAACTAGATTATTTATAACACCACTTTATGTGTTCATAATGCCATTTAATTAACACAATTGTCTTCAGTTTTATAACTAATTTTCTCTTTCCCTCTCTTTTCATTCCGATGGCAAACAAAATCAGCTGCTTTTTCCTTTGTACAATGTACTGCTACTTAATCTTTTTAGAAAGAGAGGACTTGCTTATCATTTTTATAGCTTGGCTTTTTTCAGTCCTTCAGGAACAAATGGAAAGCGTGTATTCTTTTGCAAATAACATGGTGGCCATTCGTATTTTGAAAATGAATAACTGCTTGAAACATCACCCTTCCAAGGCTGAATCTTTGTGCGTGAACGACACTCTGCACATGTTTACTGTTTTGCTGCTTCCATTTTTCATATTTTAGGTATTCAGGTCAACTTAAGTCGTAGCTACAAGATATTCATGTTATGTGCGATGACAGGTTGACATTCACCCACAAGTGTTTCTCTTGGTAAAGTCTTCTTGATTTTTATCTGTTGAACTCTTCCTGAGTAAAGCACTTGTTTCAGCTAGATTGCTTCTTTATTTTCATTCATGCCATGTCATTTCTGCAACAGCTATTATATTGTCATTTCCGTTTGTCTTTTTCACACTGGGACTGATTGGCTACATCCATTGCAAACCTCAGCAACATAAATATTAACTGGTATTTCAAGTGATTCTACATGACTTATGTACTGCAAGGAGTGCACTGACCTCCTATTTCATTTTGAATATTTAAGTTAAAACCTTGGTGTAGGTTTATTTGTCCCTACATGATTTGGGTATCTCTTATAGGTTCATAAATTGTATTAAGCTAATAGACCAGTTAAGCCTCTTGAAATCCAACCACTGCAATCCCACTGGTATACCCGACTAGTTACTCCACCATCCATAAGCATGGGGTGGAGGTAAGTGCCTGGGGTAAATCTGCACATTCTTATTCTTTCACCTTGGTTAGATTTGAATTACAATGGGGGGCATGCCTTGTTTTACAGACAGTGTGAGTTACTTCAGCAGTGGGAACTCTTTGGGTAAGCTATCTGTCATGCCACAGCCTATTTATGTTGCAGTATGTTTAGTTCCCTTGTTCTTGTATTTGATATGCTACATGTTTTGCAGATATGTATTTTATCAATAGGTTATGGGCGTTTACAGATCTGTAGGCCAGGTATAGATCACTGTGTAAGAGCTAAAGGCCATTTAGATGCTTGGAATAACTTAAGAAAGCTCATCCCTGAGATATAGTTAATGATGTATACTGTTGTTTTTCAAGCCGCATTAGGTGCTTGGGTAGCTATATCTTAAAGGGTGCACTGAACTTTAATATGGGTTTGATAAGGGATGAGTAGAGGGAAATGGTGACCTCATTTGACCAAAAAGAAAATGCGTGTAACAATCAAGTAGTGAAGTAGAAGGCTTTCCTAACGACAGGGGATACATCGTATTCAAAGTAAAGTGAATTATTCATGAAGATGCTTATCTCTCTAGTGACAATGTCTATTTTTTGAGGAGGGTGTCATTTATGTGGAGAGTCTGTGAGGGTTCCTGTTTCTCAAATTGTGCAGTCTTACTTTTTTAGCATTCAGCTTTTGACAATGATCCTGACACAATGATTTTGTCCAAGTTTGGACGTCTTGGTGTATCCAGTTGCTTCAGGAAAGTTCATGCTCTAAGCTTGGAGTAATACATGAATATGGTCTGACAAAACCATTTAATATCAGATTTGACTTCAGGAAAAAAGATGTGATACAGAAGTAGCTCTAAACCATATCTCTGGGGTACACCATTAGTGACAAATGTCTTGGAGAATAGTGTCCCATTAACTATAATAGAATAGTATCTGTCAGTCAACCACTTGGCTATCCACTGGTTTACATAGGGATCTCAACAGAGTTTGACAAATTTGTTGTTGATGCCAGAGTGAAGTATAGCGTCAAAAGCCTTAGTTAAGTTGTGAAAGTTGTGTACACGGAAGTGCTCTGATCTAGTACTGTGACTCCTTCAAAACAATCAGGTAATTGGCATGATTTAACTTTTACAAAGCTCAATTCAATAGAGTTGAAGGATTGTACATTCCCTATGTCCCTGTTTATCAGAATCAGAATCAGAATCACATTTATTGGCCAAGTATGCAGACATACAAGGAATTTTACTCCAGTTTCAGTGAGTTTTTATGAGGTCCATGATGATGTATTCCAATACATTACAAATTATGCTTGTTAGGCCAGGCACCATGTAGGGGCTTCCACTACGGTGAGAAAACTACTATAGCTGTTCTGCAGGATTTTGGTATATATTCAGTAAACAGGCTGAGGTTGAATATTTTAAGGGGGAAGTCGGACAGGGTATGTTGCATACTGACCAAGAAATCATCCAAAATGTTATCTGGACCCAAAGATATAGTGCTTTTGGTCTTGGAAAAGAACTCTGAATATCTGTTCAGAGATAATTGCTAGGGATATGGATTATATACATTTTATTGGAAAGTCTGGAGTTGTCAAATGGGAGAAGTTGGAGATGATTTTAATTATTAAGAAGTTAGCTATGTCTTCTGGGTAATGTTACTTGAGATATGCTGGGTGCAATGCCAGATATTTTTTGTCTGAGGTTTGTACCATAATTGAAGAATGTCTTGTGGATTTCCTCTGCTGATAAAACAATTTACAGTTCGCAATTAGCTCTGAAGACTTTATATTGTTTCTGAGTTCTGTTAACCCTTTTGAGGTTAATTTTAACAGGCTGCGTTTTTGTTCTATATTGTATAGCTATGAACTTTTCCTTTTATTGTAGTTTATTTAAAGATGAGATCCACATAAAGGCTTTTTTTGCAGACGTAATATTTTATTTATGTCAAACAGGATCACGAGTCTCAATGGTAAGAGTTGAGATGGTAGTAAAAACTTTGGGTGTATAGGACCATTGATGAGTGGGGTGTTAATATGAGTACTGATAACAAGTTTCTTGTAAGGGGGTTGCCTCTAATTGTAATAAGCAATTGTAGCTCTCATATATGGGTCCAGTCTAAAATAACATAAATGTTTTTCAGTAAGCATATTGCAGTTTATACACTAGATGAGGGTGCTTAATACTAGAACCTAGGCAACATATCATGCAGAGACAGAGTAAAGACCAAAATGGTTCATCTGAAGAAGTAAAGTGGTATCCATTATGCACTGTTAAGCAATGTTGTGGAATTTGATGACCCTGGCCTCTCCAGACGGGAAGAGAGCTGAATGGTCTGTAAGTGGAAAATAAAACAGTGCAAATAGTGCAAAAGCAGTGCAACAAAGTATAAAAAAGCAAAGTACAATAGCTGTATGATATATAAAGTGACAGCGAAAACTGTTACAGGACAGTGGAAAAGCAATGCAGCTCTGTACAATATAGCAAACTACAGTACCATATGCTACCATACAATGTAGTTGTACTCCATATAGCTCAATACAGTGCAATCAGTCTTCAGCCACTTCATTAGCAGCAAATTCTGCACCACCTCAAACAGATATGTATGCAGATTCCTGGAGTTCATTAATACTACCTCCCTTGATGAACTGGTTCAAGTCCCATGTAGGAGTTCACAAATATTGGACTTGGTTCTTGCTTATATTGCCATCATATGCTCAATGCTTACAATCGGGTGGCCATGGTGGTGCAGCAGTTAGCATTGCCACCTCACAGTAAGAGGTTCTCCGGTTCGATCCTTGGCTGGGGTGCCTTCTATGTGGAGTCTGCATGTCCTCCCTGTGGTTGCATGGGTTTCCTCCGGGTGCTCTGGTTTCATCCCAAAGACATGCTGTAGGTGAACTGGATACTCTAAATTGGCCCTAGGCGTGAGTGTGTGCATGTGTGTGCCTTCTTTGGAAGGTTGGGTGCCAGGCTGGCAACTTGACACTGTAAAACTCCACTGCCATTCATGAACAGACAGGTGATCTGCTGTGGTGACCCCTAACTGGGAAAAGCCAAAGCAAGAAGATGCTCAATACCTACAATTACCATGTGACTGGTCAAATTTGACCACTGTTTGGTAACACTCACTATGCTACTCCTTACTGAATCCATCTAACTGATGATGTGATGACATTTATGTTGCCCTCCTCACCACAATGACCCCAAATTACATGCTGCTACATTTGTGGATAATTTCTATGTCTACTTCAGAACATGCTTCTTGGCATCTGTCACCATAGCACATAACACATAAATGTGATGCCAAATTCAGGAATAAACCTCTATGGTGAAACTCTGGTATGAAAAAAAATATAAAATAAAAGGAAGAACCTTATAGGTTCATAGGTTCATAGGTTTATACTAGGCTATCTGCCCTAAGGCATTTATAAGCCTAGCCCAAATTTTTGTGGCTTACGCCACCCCTTATATGAAAAAATACTGTGCCCATTAGTTTGTTGTGCCTCTGTCCAGCAGTGACACAGAGATGATTCCCGGGGTAAACCTACGATCTCCCATCCACAGGTCTAGATTTCTCTTGAACAGAGTCAGCGAGGTGCTCTGCCTCACATGGACCGGGATTTTATTCCACAGCATAGGGAGTCTCTGAGTGATAAATCTATCCCTCCAGCACGTCCTATTTATATCCGTGCTAAGGTTTAAGTCACTTGCTCTAGTGGTTTTGGTAGATTTGGATTTTTTGAGGTGGAGCATGTCCATTAATTCCGGGTTGGACATGGCCTTGTATGTCAGGCACATGTCACCTCTGAGCAGACGGTATGCGGCTGAATAGAGCTGGAGTTTCTTCAATCTGGCAGCATATGACAGATTTTGGAGTCCCTTTATCCTTTTGGTGAGGAACTTTTGGGGTCTCTCCAATTGCTGCAGATGTCTGGTGAGATACATCCCGAATGGGGCATTGTACTCGATCATTGGTCTGATAAGTGAAGAGTACAGGGGAACAATGACCTCACTAGATCTGGATGTGAATCCCTTCATGATCAGGTGGGCAATGTAGAAGGTGTTTCTAACCACTTTAGCAATGTGAGTGTCAAAAGAAAGGCCACTGTCAACCTGGGTCCCCAGGTCCCTGATAACCTCTTCTGTGCTTAGTGGATTGCCACCTATATGGTAGCTTGGGGTTACCTTGTTTTTCCTGAAGGGTATGACTATACATTTTTTGGCGTTTAACTTCAGGCCATGGTTCTGGCACCAGCTATCTGTTTCCGTGAGTCCCTTCTGAAGGATATCCATGTCCGATGCACTTTCTACTATGGCGCCCAGTTTGCAGTCGTCTGCAAACTTTGTCAGCCAAAGTCCTCCCATGCTGGCCTGTACTTCAGAGAAGTAGATGCCAAACAATAGGGGGCCAAGGACCGAGCCCTGTGGGACACCACTTGTGACCGGCTTGGAGTCTGACACAGCGCCAGCAACTCTAACCCTGTGGGTTCTGTCCTTAAGCCAGTTTGCAACCCATCTTGTGACATATGGGTTTACATTTAAGCTGGTAAGTTTTTCTACAATACCCGAGTGGGGTATTGTGTCGAAAGCCTTTGCAAGGTCAAGGTAGGCTGTATGGACTGCCTTTCCCTCATCAATGGCCTTGGTGACTGTTTCAAGAAGTCGACCAAGTTCAAAAGGCATGATCTTCCCTTGACAAAGCCAAACTGGGTCGGGTCCAATGTCTGCAAGTCCCCTATATCTTTGTTTATGAGCTCCATTATGATCCTCTCCATAGCTTTGCAGACTAGACTTGTTAAGCTTATGGGGCGGTAATTACCAGGGTCCGTGAGGCGCCTTTGTGGAGTGGGACCACAGTTGCCGTACGCCACTCCTTGGGCATGTATCCTGTGGTAAGGCTGAGATTAAACAGCTGCCTTATGTGCGGGGTTAATTCCTCATTTAGCTCGTGTAGCACACAGCCGGGGACACCATCCGGTCCCATTGATGCTGTGTTTTTAGCTTTAGAGAGAGCAGCTTTCACCTGCGCATTTGAGATGTCTGGGAAGCTACACTCGGCTGGGATAGTTATCTCTCCTTTAGGGGAGAGGGGTGAAGTTTGCACTGAACCTGTCTGCCAGTATGTTGGCAATGTCTGTGGGTTCAGTGATTTTTGTATCATTTTGGACTAATTCTGAGCATATCTGAGAGTTTCCACCCAGGTTCCTAACATAGCTGAAAAAGGCCTTATGATTGTCCTTTGAATCCATGGCAATTTTTCTCTCAAAATTGGCCTTAGTTGATTTTATGAGTGCTCGTATTTTTTACTAATAATGATCAGGGTGACTTCCCTTTTATGGATTTTGTTCTATCATGTAATAGCTTTCTCCTCTTATTGTAAAGTTTGTTAATGGCTGGGGTCCACCAGACTGGACGTTTGCCCTTTGTGGAAAGAGTCTTGGTTTTATTTGGGATTGCCTGATCCATGCAGTCCTGGAGGTGTTCATAGAAGGCATTTGTAAGGGCTTCCGCAGCTTGGGTTGTGGTTTCCTCTGGCTCAGGGGCCTTGAAGGATACTACACCAGTCTTGAGTAGTGTGAAGTTTGCTTTAGAGAAGTTCTTCACTATGGTCTTTTTTGTTGGGGGGGGGGGCGGGATGTGGATTTCCAGTGAGATTAGTTTATGATCAGATCTCACCAATGAGGGATATACTTCCGGTGTGGAGCATTTTGTCCCCATGTTTGTGACAATGAGATCTAGTATATTTTCTCCTCTCGTGGGAACAGTGACTAGCTGTTCCATGGCATTTGAATTTATGAACTCCAGGAACCGTTGGGCTAGAAAGTTAGGGCTTGAGTAATGTTCCCAGTCTATATTCGGGTAGTTGAAGTCACCCAATATGATGGTGTTTGGAGATACATTTATACCCTCCAGTGTCTTCAGGAAGGCTGTGTGGGGTTCCTGAGTTTGAGAGGGTGGCCTGTAGCATGCTACAATTTGTAGAGCAGTTTTGCCTATGGTTAGTTGCACCTGGATGGTTTCCGAAGCTTAGTGCGTTGCCACCAACCTGGAGGTGTGGGTATCCTTTATGAATATGGATACACCCCTCCTTTTGTGGTGTGGTCTGGATTTTGGGGCCGGAACGCATGATATGAGGTAAAACCTAATAGTGCCAGGGTGCTCTCAGGAGCCTTGAACCAGGTTTCAGTTACAGCACAGACATCGATGTTCTCCATACTGAGAAGGGCCTCGAGTGCGTGCATTTTGAGATTTAGACTTCTGGCATTGAGCAGCATTACCCTCAGTTTCTTCCCATTTTTGTTTTCTAGGGTGGTAGGTTTAGAATTTGAGCCTTGCCTAAAAAGGCACTATGGGGGTGGCAAGAGCCTTAGCCAATATCCGGAATCCCAGGGGTGACAGGTGCAAGCCGTCCCTTGCGAAGCAGCGTGGCTTGTCAAGCATGTCATCCCAGGCAGACAGACACTGGATCCCCTTTGAATGACACCAGACATTAAGCCAATTGTTAAAGCTGATCATCTTGTCTCTATATTGTGGCATCATTCTTGGTGAAGGAAGGATACTGCTCAGGGTTAGGGTCATACCTGCCTGGGCTACATAATCAAAGAGCTCCTCTATGTCTCTTTTCATGTAGTCCAGGGAGGTACATCTCAGGTCGTTCACACCAGCATGGACAATGACTGTGTCATATTTGTACTTGCCGTGGAGTGACCCGAGTGCTTGTGTTATGTGGCGGATTCTAGCGACCGATAGGCAGCTTACTGTGACCCTCTCCTTGTTCAGCCTGGTGAGTGGGACGTCAGTGTGTCTGACTATGGAGTCACCTATGACAAGTATGTTTGGTGTTGTATTTGGCCTTAAGGGCTGTGACTGCTTTGCACACTGCTTTTGTGGTTTATGTGTTGCTTGTGGGGTGTCTTGAGGTAGCAGTTGTTTGGGTGTCTGCTTTGGAGGCCTCTGCTGTTTAGGTAAATTTTACTCAGAGCCTCCGAGTATGTCTTTGTGTGTTTATGTGTTTGATTCAGTGGAGTGGTAGCATTATGTGAGGCTGGTTTTGTGGTGTGTGTAGTTGCCTTCTCCTCCTGTCTGGTCTTGCCAGTCCTGAGTTGAGAGAGCTCAGCCTCCAGTTTGGCTAAATAGCTGCATCTCTCGCAAGTATTTGTGTTATGTGGGAGGAGGAGAGGGTTGTCTGTGTACATGAGGCAGTTATAACATTGCCTCAAGATTCCCAGATTCACCAGCTGGACCGGAGAGGAGATTGACAACTGACCTTTCGACATGCTAGAATAATATTGGGAAATCCTTAATTGAAAACAAGGGCCAGTGGGGAGTGAGGGTGTAGTGCTTTTAATTTTTAGTGCTGACTTATATAATTGCTTTATATAATAGCCTGTAAAAGCAAACTTTAATACCTTAGCACTTAGAAATGAACTCAGAAAAGTATCAACAAAGATATCAGAAACAAAATCAAATCTTTCGTAAGTACAAACTGAGAATTGCAACCTCTGTTAAGTACAACCACAGACCCTTCTTCAGCTATGTCAGAAACATTAGTGGCAATGACCAGCAATCCTTAGAGCTACTACAGCCTAATACAGAATAATGTTTACTCATTCCTGAAGGACATAGCCAGCATATCAGTGGAAAAATTCATCCCTAACTGTACTCTGCTTCTCACTCTAACTTCCCCCAACATATTACAACGCCCATACCTCTTCTGATTACCTGCTAGCAGGTGTGGAACACTCTCTGCAAATCCAAAAAAAAGCAAACAAAAAAAATACTTACTCCATGGGTCCTGATAATGTGCCAGGCTATTGTCTTATCAGCACTAGACATTGTTGGAAAACTCTCTACTAAACCTATTCAGCCTCAGCCTCTCCACTGGATTCTTGCCAGAGGAATGGAGAACTTCCATAGTCATTCCGCTCTACAAGGGGTGATCCACTACTGATCCAGGAAAGTATAGACCTAAAAGCTTCACTAGCCTTATTTGCAAAGCAATGTAATGCTTCATTGTATAACTGATGAACAAGGACATAGGCAGTCTGCAAGCCCTGGACCCAAATCAGTTCAGGTTTGTTAAAAGTAGATAATGCCTTCAAAACCTGATGGGCTTCTTTGAACCTGACTATCTGGTCTTTGATATCATTCCACATTCTGATATTATCAACAAGCTAATCTAACTAAATGTAAATGACTGTGTTCCCCACTGGATATCCAACTGGCTGATAGAACCCAATCTCTTTAAAAAGGGTAGTTACCAGCAATGTCCCCCACAGATTGGTTCTAGGACCACTTCTGTTTGATATTTTCTTTTTTGATGTCAAGGCTGACATTAAGGGTCTGTGGCTGACCAAGTTAACTGATGACTGCATACTTGGAGCTGTCATAAACTTCCCATCTGACTTCCATATTCTTCAACAGGGGCTAACATGCACCATTATGTTGTGTCTGGTCTATGGCATAAAACTAATTGTCAATAAATGCATTACCATATCTTTCGGCAAAATTTGACACCCATGTACCTACCACACGCATGTCCCTCTTTTAAAAGTTAACTCAGACAATAGGGACCTGGGCACTTTGGTGGGCAACAAATCATCCTGTGATCACCATTATTTGTTTATTTATATTTTGTAATGTCTTCCTATGATATGGCTGTAATGAAGACATGTTTTGCAAATGCGAGATAATATACGCTTAAATTAGGCTATGAACACTTATTGGTGTGCTTGTACAACACAATCTCAGAAAGAGAATAGTACTGGATCTGATGCATAATGACTTAAAAGAGGGGTGGTAATGTGAAGCACTTGTAGCTTGGTCACATTTTACGCAGGAAAGACAACAATGCATCAACTTAGCTCCTGATTGTGCCAACTGTCGAATTAGAGCAATGTCAGCACATTCTCTCTCTTCCTCAGTACCCCATATTTGATAATGTGCTACTTGAGTCACAAAACATGCACTTGTCATAAAAATGCCAACCTCCTGTCCTTGCATTGTCAGTGACCACTGGTTATGTCTGCACAAACACCGTAAATAGATGATGCATCTGTTGGCTTGTTACCTCATATATATTGCTCTCTGTCACTGCACTCTGTATTTCACAGTGGTCAAGCATGAGCAACAGATGGAAAGACACAACTGCCATCTGTCACTCTACAGTAGAATAACATAGTTCTGTCACTGTGCCGAATGCTTGTTTAGTGTTTTTATTTATTTATTTATTTTTTATCAATTTGCATTCTGTGGTGCTGCTGATGTCATAATTTCTACTGTTGTGGTAGAGTCTTCATCCGGATATAGGATCAATTAGAAAAGCCTTCAGCAGGCAACATGGCACTTCTTAAGAAATAACTACAAATTATAGCAGGTTGGAGCTACATGTTACTGACACATCCTATGCAGTTGTCTAGAACTGTCATTAAATCTTTAATGATGCTATATTTGTAATATAAACATTTGCTCTGTAATCATAATTATGTCCTTTTTCCAAATGTAATGATTTTATATTTAATGACATTAAAAGTAAGAACATTGCTATGCATGACATATTTTAGTCCAGCTTGCAGAATGTCAACATCTTTTTTTGAAGTAATAATGTCACCTAGTTTTCAACATCTTTTTTTGAAGTAATAATGTCACCTAGTTTGCATCAACCTGTTTGGTCACCCACAGTCCTTTCCCAATTTTATTTTTGAGAACAAAATTCAAAAAAGAAGATACTCCAGTAAGGAAAGCTGTGGGATACCACTTGTTAAATCCTTTGATGACAGGACTCTGCCCTTAACTGGGGTTCAATACTGCTTAACCAGTGTTTTACATATAAGTTACATATAGACTGATGTTTAGTGCTTTTCATTTTTCACTTATTCAGTTAACTGGGGGTATCCTAATACTAAACAGTATGATGGTAAGCAATATGTATAGCCTGCCAATCTTATATCAACAGCTGCTGTTAAATCTTCAAAGAACACCACAAAATTCAAACGACAAACTGTTCCATTAACACCACAAAATTCAAACGACAAACTGTTCCATTAACACCACAAAATTCAAACGACAAACTGTTCCATTAACAAATGCATACTGTGTTATAGCCAACAGAAACCCTTTGGATGAAATGCAAATTAATCAAATAATATACAACAGAAAAATAGTACCACTATTAGGCTTACAAAAATTAACAGTAAAAAAAGATAACTAAATTAATTAAATAATAAACATCCTTATCAAATCTTTAGACTTATCTACAAACTCAACTTGATCTCAGGGAATGTAAACAATAGGAATGTATTCCATGATTATATCAGGGCACTCAAAGGGAAAAAATCTGTGAATGTTAATAAATGGTGATCTCCAGATATGTGAGGTCATGTTAGACTCCAGTACCAATTATGTTTATGTATACGAGATGTTTAAGAAATGTTAAGCAATACATCTCTCTAGCTTTCTCTCTCTCTCTCTCTCTCTCTCACCACAATGCATTGTTTGAAAGGACAGGAAAGCTGAAGAATTGCCAAATTAAATTATAAATCATGCTGAACATACCAGCTATGTTTCAGTCAGATAGGAGAACATCCTTACTTCTAGTAAAAGAAAAAGTAAACCAGAGAAAATTGACAAAAGTGAAAATTTGACATGACATGCAGATGAGATGTCACCTGTACTTATACCTGCAAAAGTCAAACAACGAGAGGTACATCTATTTATCAGTGCAGGTGTACCAAAAAAAATTATGCCATACAGAGAGATAGAACAGACATATATCTGACGCACTTCTAGATGATATTATAAGTGAACCTAGAAAAACAAAGGTATTTAGAAAATTTCATTTCAGATTGGAATACAGCCAATCTAAACAAATGATGATTACATAAGTGAGAGGAGTTGACCGATATTCATGTGATAACATTATGGATAAAGATTGCAAACCTTCAGAAAGGAGAACTAATGGAAGAAATAAGAAATAAAGAAATCATTATGATTTCTGCATCTGAAGTCTGTCCTTAAAATGAACAGATGAAGTATTGATTAGGTGTTGCTTCGAGTATTTAGAGACTTGATTGAACAAAAACGTTTTGACTGAAAACAATTTAGTACATGTAAGGAAAGTAGTGACATAGTCAGCAGGGAAATTCAGGATTTTAAAATCAGTTCTGTTTTCTTCAGAAATCCTGAATCAGAACAACAATATCTATAATGTCTCAAGTATAGAGAGTTAAGAACAGCATCCAGGCAGAGCACTGATATACAAGAAGGAACTCTATGGCATGCCAGAAATAAAGATAAGAAGGTGGCATGTATTTGTCTTTACCTGTTAAAAGAGAAGGAAGAGACAGTGCTTGTAATGTTAAAAAATGCACATTATATAATCACCAGAGAAAGTGCTAAATGACAAAAGCATTTGTTTCTATTGGTAGGAAAGATGCTAAAAAACCAAAATGCATTGTTTTCAATTCTTATTCACAGTTGAGGCAAAAACTGTGGACGCACGTGAACCAAATAGCTTTCTTGCAGATAACTTCAATTATCCACATATAAATTGGCAAACACATATACACTATAGGTTTCTGGCTATTGTAAATGTCATTGCACTTGACAATATTATCTCCTACACACCAGAGGAGTTAATTTTCTTGATCTTGTTATCACAAGCAATTAACCAATTGCACCACCCACCTTTTAGCTGCCTCCCTAGAAAAATCTTGCTGTGATGTCCACTATCTATGAAAACCTGCTTTGTCCTTCTTATAAATCATCTACAATCTGGGATTATTCCAAAACCATCTATTTACTATTTACTAATCTTATTGTTTATTTATTTTTATTTTTTATTTTATTTTACATTTGTTGAAAGGGCTAGTCTAGCTGGATATATGTCCATTTTCAGTAGAGGCCCGGGGAGAAAAGCTCCAATGGTTAGTACAAGTTTAAACAGAGATCAGCGATACAAGATTAAAATTTATAAACAGAGGTAGGTAATACACATATTACACAAATATGAAAGGAGCAAAAACAAAAAGTGGAGTAATAAAATGTCTTAAAAAATGTAATAAAAAAAGTTTTTTTTTTTTTTTTTTTGTGGATTACAATAGTCATACAGTATATATGTGTAAGCATATATTTACATAGATGATTATGTAAAGGGAGAGCTATTAAGGGTGCAGGGAGAAGAGAACGATAGAATTACAGAAGAAGAAAAGAGAGAGAGGAAGAAGGAATGTTAAACTGGGTTGGTGCAGGAGCAAAGCCAGTGTTTATTGAGATGCATTTTTAGTTGTCTTTTAAAAAGTGGGAGAGAGGACAAAGATGAGATATCAGGGGGAAGTTTGTTCAACATTTTTCCAACAGAGTTGGAAAAGAGGCAGTCGCCTGCAGAGTTGTTGGGTTTGGTAATATTAATCAGTAGCTTGTTTGATGAATGTAGATGTTTCAGGTTATTGTATGGTGAAATGAGGTTAGAGAGTATTGGTATTTTATTTGGTTGGTATAGGATCTTGTGAGTTATTAAGAGCTGTTGAAGTATGAGCTGGTTAGGACAAGTACAAATACTACAGCTCCCCAGCAAATCGTGTAATCGAGGATGCTTCCTACAGCTCTGAATTTTTACTCCACCTCAAGATGCACTGAGACATTTGCACCAATCCAGTGTAACCATACTGAAAAGTTTAAATCTAAAGCCATATGGTGCAATGGCTATATCAGTAAACTTTAGAATAGAAAGAGATCTGTAAAAAATGCCCACGTCATCATTACGAAAATGGATTTGAAACTAGTAAGCCATTGTCTTATGGGTCTAACTGTAATAAGCCAAATGCTAATTACTGTGAATTTTTTATTTTTTTTTGCTTTTTACTTGAAGAGATAGAGTGCTGATTAAGATAGTTATGCTTTTAGTGACAGCATTCATGAAACCCCCATACAGATAATAGTTATGAAGCTTGCAAGCTGTTTGTTCGAGAGTTCAGATGGGGGTGGGAAGTGCGGGTACACAGGCTCAAAAGAGGGGCCTGCACCTTAACACCATAGTCTCCCCTCCAAGGGGATTAAATGAGCTGTTTAGACTTTCAGATCATAGAATAAATGGGCTTCAAGCTTTCAGATTCCTTTCTGGTGAGTCTGTCACTCTTCCTATATGAAGAATGTATGAGGTACATGGGCAAATGGGTGAAAGAAGAGGTAACCATTTGGAGATTACTGTGAACAGCAAAACACACTAGAATAGCTAAAGCAAACATCAATCTCATTAGCAATGATGTCATATTCCAACACACAATGTTAGACAACAGCTCAGCAGGTTTGGCAGACCTAAATCAAGTGCAAATGAATAAAATATAATAATTTATGATTGGAAATCACTGACAAATATAGAGAAAAGGGAGCAGTGGTAATAATGGGTGCTTATGAATATATCACAAAAAACATGCAAGACTACAGAAATGCTTATTTATTAAAACAACACAAGCACAGAGGATTTGCCCCCCCCTCCCCAATGTTGTGCGACCCTGGAGTTGTTATGTATAGTTGGGGGGGGGGTGAAGCCCCCACCTATTTTTGTTTAAAATGTGTAATTTCTCTTGTATTTTCATGCTTTTAAATGGAAATAGGTGGGGGACTTCGCCCACCAACCCTCTAACTATATATATCAACTCCAGGGTGACACAACATTGGGGAGGGGGGCAAATCCCTGTTAAGTGCCTTGAATGCTGGCTGTCGACCAAATGAGCTGTCAACCAAATGAATGTCAATCAAATGGTCTATCTTCTGAAGTAGACCCATACATATATATATATATATATATATATATATATATATATATATATATATATATATATATATATATATATATGTATATGTATACATAATATACAAAACATTAAAATACATAATGTATAACATAATAGATAATTCAAAGCTAATTTATTTCAAATTCATTGCCTAGCTCTTACTACTAGTTAAGGCTAACCATTGTATTTAAACATGGAAATAAATCAGCTTGTAAATGCAAAATCCATTTATACTCCATCACTTCCACCTTATTATTATGATTGCTTCCTCTTATACTTTTAGACATCAGTTGCATCTAAATCTAAAATTATGAGTCAAATCATGATCTGTCACATGTTTAGCAAGAGGATTCATTGTTATCTTTTGTCTAATATCTGACTGATGCCCCAAAATTCGATCCCCTAACCTTCTAGTGAATTTAACTACATAGAAACTGAGGTATACAGAGCATGTAGCCAGATAAATTATACAAGTCGTATTGTAAGTAGCAGACAGCCTAAAACAGTACTTCTTTTATGTTACTGGACATGCAAAACTGTTGTCACTTAAAACATAATTGCAACTAGAGCAATTCAAACAAGGGAAAGTACCTTTCCTAATCAGACATTTAGGGTAAGAAGTTGACTTCATCTCCTTATAACATAAGCCTTAGATTTCTACAATTTCTATAGGCAAACTGGGTCTCTCACTCAAATACTCTGTAGTTTCTGGCATTTTGTGTAAAATATTTCAGTTCTGTGTTATTACATTCATAACATCACTGGCTGTTGTACTATAATTCATAACGTATCTCAAATATCAGTTCCCTTTGTAATCATTTCTAATTCCAGTAACCCCTAACTGAGAAAGATAAAGTCTAGCATTACATTCACTCTGACTAAGATCCTGTCTTCTCACATCATTTAAAAAACTTTTATCATATCCCCTTGACTTAAAATCATTAAGCATGTCTAACTTCTGTTCATTGCACTTCCCTAAGTCAGTATTGAACCTACTCGCCCTTAAGAACTGGCTCTTTACAGTGCCCTTAAAAGTACGACTAGAGTGCATACTTTTTCAAGGGATGTATCTATTAGTTTTAACATACTTTTTAAAAATACTAGTAGCTAATCCATTGTTCATCCTAGAAACACAAACATCCAAAAACTGTATCTGTTCATAAGAGTAGCTCAATTTAAATTTCAAAAATGTAGTAGTATCCAAATAAGTAACAAAGTTAAGGAGCTTTTGTTCATTCTCTTTCCATATTAAATCAATATGAATATAGCCACATGCATATATTTAGAAAGATGTCCATGCTAGTCATTGACTGCAAAATATTGAACATAATCTTTAATGGTCCCAAGTCAAAACCCACATTTATAACAGTTATATAGCTTATTGTAGGGAATCATGTTTATTTACGTAGTTATTTACTTATATAGTTATTTGTTTATTTATATTTGTTTACCAGGCTAGTGCACTGATAAATATTGACCAATTTCAGGCTCAGCCTTGGTGAACACTTCACAAAAGCAGAAACTGTGTATATGTACATTACAATAAACAAATATACAATCCCCAGGATTCATGAAGCTTGCGCCAGGCACAGGCATAGCGTAGGCGGTATAACGCCAAATATGGCCGTCGAGCGATTCAGGTACGATTCAATTCCACGCGCACTACCGGCGTATGCCAGAACTGTGCAGCCCCCGGCGTAGGTATGCTAATCAACCCATGTGCAGTGTTGCACCATGCAAATGAAGGCATATAGCGATTCATGAAGTGGTGCAGGCGTAGCGTAAGCCCACGGAAATGTAAACCAAAAAACACGGTTTACATTTTCCCAAACAGAACATCGGAGCTATGGAAGAGGGCCAGACCCAGGTATCACAACGCTAACATATGCCAATGGCGAAATACACAGCCAATGGCATAAGAAAAGATGCACAACACATAAATAACAACATTTAATGTCATGTCCACAGTAACGCACAGCACAACCGCAGGGCATGTGTGCGGAAGCTGTAACATAAAGAAATAATATAAAAATGTCATAAAATCGCAACGTAATAGAAATCAGGTTTACAGCATAATACACAATGGTAGGCATGGAACACCACAACCAAAGTGCAAGGGTTGCTAAGGGCCTGCGATAGTGTTCGGCGCGGTAACTATGAATTAGTAGTCAATGCCATGCAAATGAGGCAGATAATACTGAATCGCAAATGTCCCGCAGGATGAAGGTTGTACCATACGGTGCAGCGGTATAACACCGAGGAGTGGCTCAGAGGAGATACATGACATCAGCAGAGGGGTGTGCCACCGTAGCAGTAAGCACATTGGAGCATTGCAAATCTGGCCTGTCCATTGCTAAGCAAAGCTGCAGGACAGGGATGGGGAGGAATCATTTAGCTGAGAGCACACATGGTGCCCAAAAGCGCATGTGTACGAGGATGAGAATGTGCCTGAAACCCAGTAATTGGACGCACACGCCACAAACAATAGCAGAAACAGGAAGGTCAGGGGAAGAAAAGAAGGAAATGCAGAAGTAGGGTAATTGGAGTACTAATGAGCAATCATCACCAATCAACCCACGAAGGCCAATCGACGGCAGCTGACAAGTCTGCTTGCAGAAACCTTCAAAACAGGATAGGGGAGGCATTGGAATGCAAAGAAAGGAGGGGAGGTATTGGATTGCAAAGATAGGAGACCTGACACAGCAGAGCAAAGCAAACCAACAGCACACTGGCAGTAGTACACAACGCAAGATATGCCAGGTCCAGGAAAGTACAAATGAAAGTAGGCTGCAGGATGCATGCCAGAAAATGGTAGGTGCAACGTGCAGAAATATAAAGGGAAGGTCAAGAGGTAATCCACGGCAGGCAAATGTAATTCAACACCAAAGGCACTACAATAGTAGTTCCCGCAGTAAAACACATAAGATAACCTGTAGCTACGATCTTACATACACACCCTATGACATCATCGGTGTTCACAGCACAATAGTATAAAGTGTGAAAGCACCCAACACACACCTGTGTATTCCCAAACACTGCACCATAGGTGTAAACACACGGGGAACTTTTAAAATGTACATGTTGGGAGCTGCCATAGCTGTGATTCATCAGCATGTGTTAGAGACTGACGGTGTTGTGGAGGATGATGCCGACAACCACCGCAGGCCTCGGAGGAGAAGGAGAGTGTTCAGACCAAGGGTAACCTACCAGGGGCTACATGACCTGGAGATATTAGAGCGTTACAGGGTGGACAGGGACATCTTACAGCAAATAGTGGAGCTGTGCCAGCCACGCCTGAGAACCAGAAACAACAGAGGGGATCCATCCCAGTGGACATGAAGGTATGTGTAAGCCTGCGAATACTGACCACAGGTACCTTTCAAAGGCCAACTGGAGATATAATGGCTATCTCACAGGCATCAGCATCCAGGGTACTACACCAGTTCCTGGATGCCATGTTACCACATACCAATGAGCAGATATACTTCCCCAGAACTCAGGAGGAGTTGGCCAGCAATATGCGTCATTTCCACCGTGTGGCACAATACCCGGAGGTACTGGGTGCGATAGACTGCACGCACATACAAATCAAGTCACCACCCGGTGAGCAGGGTAGGCACTACATAAACTGCAAGGGATTCCACTCCATCAACTGCCAGGTCATGTGCAATGCCCAGGGCATTATCATGGATGTGTGTGCTGGCAGCCCTGGAAGCTACCATGACTCCCATATCTGGCATGCCTCACAGCTGTATCAGGTATTTGTCAGGGGGGACATCCCACATGGCCATCTCATGGGGGATTCTGGCTATGCACTGGAGCCGTGGATGATGACTCCCATCAGAAATGCACACACACCTATGCAAGAACGCCATAATGAGGCACATGCACAAACCAGAATCATCATAGAGCGTGTGTTCGGGATGCTGAAATCACGGTTATGGTGCTTGGATACATCTGGTGGAGCGTTGCAGTACTCTCCAGGCACGTGTGCCCACATCGTCATAGTATGTGCCATGCTACATAATATGATCCTGCGGAAGCAGCTGCAGCAGGGACAAAATGGTGAAGGCCCTCATAGCCCACCTCAATTGCCAAGGCCATTACATGCACAGAGGGATTCAGACCATGAACACACTGTGCCAGCCCCAGTAGGCAGACGGAGGCATGCCCAATATGCCTACGCCTTGGCAAAGAGGGGACGTATAGCACATACTCTGACAGTGTAGGCCCCCTACGGACTGACACCTCTCCACCTGCACACACAGTAAAATGGATGGCACACAAACATGACCACCTGTAAATTGTAATGTATAGGTGGCCCAATGTGTGACTCCTACATAGGCAGCCCTCAAACATTGTAAACACAACAGCCAGTGGAACACGGAATGCCAACACCTGAACAGTACATGAGCCTTACAGCATATGGTGGTGCTGTGTGCCTGTCATGTCCCCCGCCATATATATATATATATATACATGTGTACACATATGCATATATATAATACAGATAGAAAGGGCAATAGAGGGATATATGGTGATATAGATAATAGATAGTTCAACAACATTCAGAACACCTTGGAGGTACAAATAAATAGGATACCGCCAACCATGGAATGCGTAACATACCGACATGCGTAACCACGAGGCTAAAAGACCAATAGAACACAGTACCAGAACAGTACATCCGCGAGTAATAGTATGATGATATGAAGGGACAGTTAGTCACCGCTGCCGGTGTCATGGTCCACGTAGGTACTGTGTTCAACTGTGTCTGTGAGTGCCGTAGTCTGTGTAAGTGTGCGTTGAGGGTGCCGTGTGCATCTCTGTGTGACTGTAATGTGTGTGTGTGTGTGTGTGTGTGTGTGTGTGTGTGTGTCCACAACATGTGTTTGTTAGTGCCAAGTCAGAGGCAGATCAGTACGGTAGGTGTGGGTATAGCTAGCCGTAGGCATACGGTTACTACCTGTCCCACAGTAGGAGGGACAGCCCCACCCTGGGCAGGTGTGTCCTGACATAAAACAGTACAAAGGGCAAATGTCCGAGATGGTAGGACATAAATATGTCCCATATATAATGTAACAGTCGTATTTAATAGTTATGCCTGTATGTAAGAAACTTAAATGTTACATGCAATATGATAAGTAGCCAAAGTCACACAACAATAGGTATGTAGTGAGGATAAAAGTATGTGCTAACCTGTGTACTGACCGTGGCTATGTGTTGGCCTGTAAAAACTGCTTTGTGTCCAGCAAGTGTCCAACAATGACCATATGAAAAGGTGGCAACCCATGGCAAACAGGCTCTTTTAACAACACAACCACAATGACTGCAAATATCTGGGACAGAAATACAAGGGATAGCTGTCACTTACACATATCCCCTGATATATCTCTGCAATTATCGAGGTATACATGTAGCAAGCTCACCTGCAGACGATATAGAAACCAATTAACAATGGACCAACGTACAATCTCGTAACATAAGTCTACTAACTGTTAGCTCTCTAATTAGGGAACGGAGCCCACACACATATATATATGGATTATGTAGAAATGCAAGGCCCACAAACCTGTATATGTTACGTACAACCACCGACATCCCCCACACTAGAAACTAAAGCAATACAGACTGTAATAGCAGCACAACCATCCAGTCAGTGAATTACATCTGCAGAACCCTCAACATACCGTGTGAGAGACAAAATTAAAGGCGTCATGCAAAATTGCAGGCGTTGTATAATGGAACACACAGCCATGCTACAGGTTTTGATTGCAATACTCCGTTATCAGATGTTGGGATGACAGGTACACCCACATATTGAACCAAATACTCTACCTGTCACACACAATCCACGGGGGACATGAATCCAAACTATACTTCTCTCCATGCATAGCAGTTGCAGTTACACATAACAAAACACAATAAAGACCGTCTCCCCGAAGGTAGGGCAAATAGGTAATGCCCAAGTGGAGAATCCAATTATACCCCACTGTCGCTGCGTAATTGGTGAATGGAGTAGCTGCACAGCTGATATGCAAGTAATTAGTCACTCCGGAACACCAATTGGCGGGATAAATCCACATGTTTCAGGTATCGACGTATATAAGGATGACTTGCCAGACATTCAGACTGTATGCTCATACCAAATAACAGTTGAAACACTGTGAGAGAGATAGAAATGAAATGCAGTAACAACAACAAGGTATATAGAATGCCCGATATGTAAGGTTATGTATAGCATGATCTGTATTAATTAGTTTTACTGTATGTATAGCCTGGTTTGCATTAATTAAACGTGTCCGCATTGCATAAAGTGGGGAAAGGTATTTATGTAGTGATGTCTTGCTGAGCATACTAACGCTTGTAGAAACTGTGTGTCCAGCAGTGGGACACAAGGTACACAGCACAGACACCACAAGGGATGCTACATGAGGGCGTTAAACAGAACAATGCCATACAACCTGCCGTCAGTGGTAGGGTATGTCCAACAAGGATGTGCCATAGCAGGGGATAGTATATGTTGATATACTGTCACAGCATGCATGTGTATGGGCATATAACGTTAATGACATATGTAAGGTGGTCAAACTGTGCAAGTTTGCTTTGCATTATGGGATACTATGTGAAATATGTGTAATGTATAGTATTATAGGTAGATATGATAGATATTCTACACAGCATAACAGGCATATCATGCGTACCACAGGTATCGTCTATTGGTATGTACAATAACAGGATACATATGGCCTGTAGGTATGGGACATAGTAATAGCATGATAGCTAATCTAAATGGAAGGGATACCAAGTAACCATGCACAAAGGACATGTAATAGCTTCACAGGTGCATAGTGGGGTACTATGCAGTCTGGCAAGTCCATGTGTAAGCACAACTACAGTGTTCACTCTAGTGGCACCTCTCTAGGGTAGTGTCCTGTGAACAGCAGAGCCAGGTGTCACCTGCACCTCTGCACAGTACAGCCACTGTAGTGATCCCAGGCCTACATGTGTCCCCCAACCACCAAGGGAGGTATCACATGAACAGTGCTACTGAGTGTCCCTGCGTGATGTATATAGGACTTATGTTCCGCAGCATGGTGAGTGTCCAGTTTGGGAATGTAACCCTGAAGCACATCCCACTCATTGTGGCGTGTGTGCACATATCCATGAGCATGTTGCTCACAGTGGCCTCTGCTTATGTTGCGTATGAGGAGTATATCCAGCAATAATGTTGTGGACATGGGCCCTGTCTGATCAGCAGAGGTCACCCCTGAGTATATAGTATGCAAATGTGTACAGATGTGGTGTCCGTAGTGCAGCCGCATATTTAAACTGTTGGAGCTCAGTAAACATCATGGCGTGTTAATGTTGTGGCATGTAAAGCTGTAGCTGTTGTGTAAGGTACACCCTAAATGGGGTGGTGTACCCTTGAATGTGTGTAGATGTCTTGAGTTTAGAGGTACAATGGGTGCCTATGTACCAGCTACACACCCAGTACAGATAGGTGTGGCCACATAGAAGGATATCCATGCCACAGTGGCAATATGGTAACCACAGGAGTGGGTGCGACATATGTGTGTACTGCAAACATGTACAATGTGATATGTATGTAGGGGACTACCATCCATGTGATAGTCAGTGGGTGAATGGTGTAATGCAAAGGTGATGTGCATGCACCTTGTGTCATGCAGCTTGATGCCATGATAGTCATATTATGTATCTGTCACAGTGACACCCGTATGGTTGGAGTCAGTATCAGCTGGTGGAGCAATCATGGTGCTTGGTATGTAGGGGTTTGAAAGCTAGGCAGGGAAAGTCCCCTGTGCTAGCCTGTTCCACAGGGAAGCATATACTGAACATGAGGGGCCCTATGACTGAGGACCGTGGTATGCCAAATGTACCTGACATGTAGTAGGTACTATGGTATGCTGGCCTCACTGTGTGTCCTGTCCATGAGCCACATAGCATAACATCCTGAGACACAGGGTACGATGTGCAGGTGGATGTGTATGTTGTCAATACCAGAATGGGGAATGGTGCTGAAAGGCAATGAGAGGACAATGTAGGATGTGTGGACTCCCATACCATCAGCAACTGCCCTGGTAACTGTATGAAAGGAGTCCACCATGTGTAGGGGCCATGCTCTGGCCTTAACAAGCCCAACCCGGGTGGCAGCAAAGGACGGGAGCCCAACAATGTCTCTGTGAATGACGTCCTTGATGATGTGCCCCATAGCCATGCAGAACAGTCCAGTTGGATGTGTAGGACTATAGTCCCACTCGTGCAATGCGGTGCCACCTGTGTGTAGTGTGATAAATGCTGCTGTGTGCCATTCAGGGGCTACAATGTCTGAAACAAGGCTATTACTGAATATGGTGGCCTAGTGGGGAGGCATGTAATTCAGAGGTTGGTGGACATCACAGCCTGGGACGTTGGAAGGTGACATGGGGCCAGTGTCCCAGGACATATAGAGTGTAGGTCAGTACTGTGTAGGTGTGACCACAGGGACACCACAATGTTCATGTATGGATTGCGGCCCTGTAGTGAGTGAGAGGATGTAATGTCAGCACTGAATCCATCCTCTAGCATGTTGCCAACAACACCTGGGTCTGCAATGTTCCTGAGTGACTGTTGTATGTGACAGCAGATGTGGGTGTTGCCATCGAATACTGACATACCACCATAATGCCTGATGGTACACCCCGGAATGTGTGGCAGTCATGTTTATGTAGCTAGTCTTGGAGTATGTGATGAGGGACCCTGTGGCCCCACCACGGCTGACCAGTGAGCCACTCCACACATGGGAATGTACAGCACTGTGCAACAGCCTACACCTGTTGCTGTACATCATATGTCCGTGGAACATGACCACCAGAGTGGCGTCTGTTATCTGGTGTGTACCATCATGGCTCTGGGTGGAATAGCATGATCCATGCAGTTGTGTACATGCTAATGAAGTGCACTGGGGTATGTGTCAGCATTTGTATGTGCATTGTCCATCTGCATGGGTGTCGTGATGTTAACAACCGCTGTCAGCAGACATCTGTAGTAGGTGTTGTAGTACACATGTACTGTGTATGCTGTGATAGGTGTGTTGCCGGGATGTGGCTAACAAGGTCAATTAGCATATGTTCGGAATCCACCAATGAGGGGATAACCCCAGGTGTGTAACACCAGTCACATGATGGTAGTGTTCATGCCAAGGGTAATGTAGGTCTTGGAGGTGGTGTGTATGGGTTGATCCAGCAGAGCGGAGGGTATGACTCATGGATGTGTCGGTACATGAGTGGCTATCCCAGTGAAGTGTGGGGTAGTGTCAGTCACACATCAGTAGTAGCTGTCTGAGGCACACTGTCCACTATACCAACATAGAATGTATGTTACCCGTGGGTTATGATGTTGACTCTGTCACTTGTTACAATGTGTATAGCGGTCCCGGACACAGTTAGTTGCACGTGGAGCACCTCTGATGCATTGTGCTAAGTAACTTGCCAGGATGTGTGCAAAACATAGTGGGATATGGGAACCCCTCAGCTGTGGGTGTGCCCATCCAGGTATCTGCCTGAAAGGTATGGTCTGTCTATAACCTGTCATTGCAGGTTTGCTCTGCAGAGCCTAGAGGCAGGTCCCAGTCACTGCAGAGATGTTTGAGTGGTGCATTATAAGGTGTGCCTTGCCTGTGTGCGTCACAGAGGAAGATGCATGCATTGTGTCACATGACCCCATGTCGTGCCTGCCAGTTACCGCCCAGTTATTGGTAACTGTGCAAGACAGGCAGTACAGAAGCAGCTAGAGCCTTACATGTGAGCTGTACTCCCAAAGCTGACAGGTGCAAGTCATCTGTGCCACAGCATTGTGTTTGACCAGGACAGTCAAAGCGGACAGATATCACATGCCTGTGGAATGACAATAGGAGCATAGGCAACTGTTGAAGTGACACAGTCGGTCATTGTACAGTGGTATCATGTCCGGACGAATGCAAAATGCTCCCCATGGCTAGGCCCACACCCTCAGGGCTATAAGACTGGTGAGCTATTGCATGTCCCTGCACACATAGTCTGTGAAGTGGCATCACAGGGCAGTCACACTAACATGGAGAATGACAGTCATATCGTACCTGGTGAGGTGTGGCATGGGTGCATAGGTTATGTTGCAGAAGCAGTTACCCGACAGCAAGATGTAAGCGACTAACGCCTTGTGTAGCCTGCTGTGTGGAACTGCAGTGTGACTCCCTATAGAGTCAGCTATGACTGGTGTGTTGTGAATGTTATAACTCACTATTGGCTGTATGTGATGGGCACACATGAGTCTGTGGGCTATAAGCTGGTGATGTTGTCTTCCATGATGGGAGCTACCTCTGGTGACTACAGTGAGTTTGGAGACGTACTGCACAAGTTGTCCTCGTAGGTGTGGCCAGTGGTGTAGATCATGTGAGACTATGTGATGGGTGGGGTGTGTTGCAAATGTTACACATCCCCAAATGACTGTCAGGTGCAGTCAGGGTTGGTGACAGCATTACCCCCAGCCATAGCTGTCAACCTCCTGTCCCCAAACTGAGGAACATTAGCCCTCATACTGTGTGACAAATGGGCAAAATGTGGAACACTTACAACTGGCTTACTAACAGGGTCAACTAGGAAGGGCATATGATGGCTAAAATAGGCTGGTCTTACGTATAAAAAAGATATTCCAATGAATTAATATGATTCCCAGCTATTTAGCCATGGCTAGCAGGTAAACTATTTACAACAATGAATGTGTGACAGACCCTTCCAATGTGGAACCTTGAGGAACATGCACCTTTTAGAACCCCAAATGAGATACGTTCCTCGTAATGAGGTACACCTGAGAGCTATGTCCCCAGCACGGCTGCAGAAGTGCATCCCCCACAGGCTGTAGTGCCGTATGTTGGGAGGTGAGCATTGAATGTGTACATGAGAAAATTGCTCTAGTGCCACATGTACGACATATCCCTCATATAGACAGGCAGTAGCACTGGTACATGACAGTTGGACATGCCTGTATATACAACCATGTCCCACAGGATATGTGCGTTATGTGTGTACAACAGCTGTCGTACCTTAAGCAAGCTGGGATGTGTAGGACAGCCAGTGTACCTGTGGGAAATGGTGTGGAATGGGCGCTATAGTAATCAGTAGCTCATGACATGTTCACAAGTTCTGCACAAGTGCTTAGCATGACCATACAATACAGATAGAGTGTTGGATAATATCAACCCACAAGTGGTGATGACAGTCATTTAGGGTGGCACCACACTATAACCCTGCTGAGTATGGTGTGCATGTCCATGAACCATTAGCACTGTAGATGTTAGCAGTACAGATGTACAAGACAGCACAGATATTTGATTACAAATACCTTTGCATGTCACAGAAGTGTTCCACCAGTGGCCTGTTGACAGACTCACAACTACAAAAGGTGCAAGAGTGACATGTGCACAGCACACCAGTGCCAGCTACAGTAGAACAGGGTTAATGTGTTGTACCCCACCCTCATTGTAGCCCATACCACACAGACAAATGTTAGGCATCTGTGTATGTAAGGCTGTGAATGGCCATGACCTATCAGTATAGTTGTGTCAGTGTTGTGAACAACATACAGAATGGACTGTGTGGGTGAGGTGTGTGACATATGTGCACTGTCTGATGGATGATACCAGCAGTGTCACTGCTAGGTGAACATCCCTGTACCCATAAACTACTACCTAGGCTGTGGTCAACATTATGGACACTGTGTAAGGGATGGTGCTCTGCAGTGCACCCCCCCTGACATGGTGACATCTCCAAGCCCCTTAGGTACTCATATGAGGTACCTATGTCATGTCAGGGTGCCATCCGTGAGTACGGAGATCAATGGACAGGCATATACAGCACTGTGGTGACCAATATTGGATCACATACCACCTGTAAGGGGTAATGGCTATGCATGGATGTGTGATACCAGCCTTCACAATCCACACCTCCACTATGCAGCATGCTGTCTACCTTGCAGAAGGACATTTGCTACACCATGATGATGGACATGCTACATGTCCATATCCTGATCTATATGACATATGTCATGGACAGCCACCGTCCTAATACTAGGATCGCCACAGGCTGGACAGATTCCTGTGCCATATATGTGACATACTCCCGCCATACCATGCAACCCTGTCCATCAAAGCTGCACATGTCATCCCAGTCATACATGGTGTGAAGGCCGCATGGTAGATGTACTATCAACTGACTGGATCAGTAATGTGGCACTGATGCACCTTGCGGTGGCACAATGGCTGTCTGTTACAGCTTGGAAACCATGCCCGCACATGCTATGGTTGATAACCATCCCTGCGAATGTCGTCTGACTAGCCATTGTCTCATGTCTATCACATGTGCAATACAGGTGATCTGTGGCAGGATGTTGAACAGTTGTATAGTGCTGTGTAGATGTATATGGCAAAACACATGCATGTACAGGTGTCCATGCATATGTGTGCATTGTCACTGCTCAAGTCCATTACGGCTGTGTCTGTGTTGATATGTGACATATACACAGCATCCAGGTCAACAGTAGTACCGTGGACACATCGAGGCATGTGCAGATAGGTAAGAACACAAGTGCAGGCAAATAGACATGCCCACAGCAAGACAGTATTTACATGGAGTATGAACACTGTAATGAGGTGACACACATATATGGTGATGATATCCAATGCATAATGGGTGTGACATGTGTGACACAAACTTGTCAGTCATGTCAGTGTCATGATGCTTTGCAAAGATAACTGTGCAGATGTAGTAGATGTCATAGAAATGTATGTGCAGCAGTATCTCTGTACATCTCTGAAACTGTGACCTGTCACCATCATTATGTCTTACAGATAATGCCCCATACACTCCTCCCAGCATACACCCGCCAGGAGGATGATGTCCTCATCCCACAGCTCCATGACAACTATGTCTTGTTGTTCAGCCATGTGCCACAGCATGCCCAGCAGCGGGATGACCTGTGGCAGGATCTATGCAGGAGGGTGAGCGATGTGGGTGGCCATAACCGCACCTACCAGCAGGTGCGCAGACACTGCACGGACCTGATACAACATGCAAAACAGCATGCCACTGCAATCACCAGGGAACAAGGTGGAACAGGTGGTGGGCCACCAACCCAGCCCCCACTCACACACACTGAGGAGCTACTGGCCAGTCTGGGGACACCCAGGGAACAGCATCCAGAAACACTAGCTGCCATCGTGGAGGTGGGTGTCTCCCAACCAATGAGCCTGGAGTTGCCTGGTAAGTCAGTACTGCACATATGGCTATTATATCCCATGTAGTTGAATGTGTCACTGTACATTATGTAAAGTAACAACATATGCAAGGTATGTGGACACACATGCTGCATACTACAGTATGCTACTTTGTGTATGCACACATGTGCATACTATATGCTGTTACACAGGTGAATGTGTTCACATGCACAGTGCAACCTGTGGCTGACATACAGTCATGGATAATGTTCATACTGGTGTGTCACCCCTATACAGGTACCTCTGGCATGCCGCACAGACATGGGTCCATTGCAGGTGAGACTGTCATCAGTATCAGGCATGTTACAGTGTAGATCTATTAGCCATGTGGCCAGTTAACTCTTGCACACCTGATGTTTGTTCCAGTCACGATATGCAGCTTGCACCACCCTTCATTCACACACGCCACCCATGTGCAATATATAAAAATGTAATGATACACCGACTTGAAACCACAGTACTTGTCATTGCAACATGTGTGGTCAGCTGTGCATACAACGGTGGAGGTGTTCTACAATGGAGGCATATGTAGTATGCATTGGAACAACATGTGTGGTACGCACACAGTACCACACAGTGAGCTGTGATATGGGCAGCCCACAGGTGTCACCATTGTGTCATATGCCCCTGCATTGGGTGCACATATTGTGATGTGCCACCTGACATGTCCCAGACATGTAGTGTTCTGTCTGCAATATTGTCACACTATCGCATGACCTATACCCCACATACCAAACATACAACCCGTCGTCTGCATAGCCCTGTGGATTGTGACATATCTGACATCTATGGGTGTATGTCATATGGGACAACACAGACATGTGGAAAAGATGCCCATCACACACAATTGGCCAACACATGTGCACACATGGCCATGGGGGATGGCCAGAGACATGTAGCCACACAGTACTTGGGATGTGTATACACCCTGTTGCACATTGTCCACACATGGTCCAATTATAGCCTTAGTTGACCGATTATACAGTTGATGTGGTACACTGGACAACCTAAAAGCCTGTGCACAGCTACTGGAGGTGTCACTGAAGTCGACCATATATGATCTGTTGAACATCATGACTGTGTTGCAGTTATGGCTATGCAATGTGTACATATTATGCATTCTACAGCAACATAGATGCCTCATGTTGCCATGCAATGGCACAGTGTCTGTACTTCACACTGTATAGCAATGTAGATGGCTCACACTACCCTACCATGCTCATGCACATTTGCTAAACATGCATTCTATCTGTAGGGCATACACACAACACTGCAATGTGAAGCCCATTATGATGCTGTACATGTGTCAGGACACCATTGTGTCAAACATGTATGCATGTTAATGCACATGTCAGCAGATTACATGTCAAGGTCATGTCAGCCATGTGTACTGTTATCCTGTTCTGGGCCACATGGTGTATCACGGGGATGCATGCATACTACCATGATTGTGTGAACTGCATGGCTACTGATATGACACCTGCTTGCTGTAGTGTGCACCCCAGGGAGGTATGCTTACTAACACTATTAATGTCTGAGCTGCATGCCCTCTGATGTATCGCAGGCATGCTGCATGCCATCTGAAAAATCACATGCATGGTGTGTCTGTGTGTGTCTGTGTTTGTGTGTGCGTCTGTGTTTGTGTGTGTGTCTCCGTGTGTGTCTGTGTGTGTCTGTGTGTGTCTGTGTGTGTCTGTGTGTCTGTGTGTGTGTCTGGGTGTGTCTGTGTTAGTGTCTGTGTGTGTGTCTGTGTGTGTGTCTCAGTGTGTGTGTCTGTGTGTGTCTGTGTGTGTGTGTCTGTGTGTGTGTGTGTGTGTCTGTGTGTGTCTGTGTGTCTGTGTGTGTGTGTGTCTGTTTGTGTGTGTCTGTGTGTGTGTGTCTGTGTCTATTGTACTTTACAGTATTTCTTTGCATTCACAGGTGATGTAGGTGCGTTACCCTCCTGTGGTCCATCTGATGTTAGTGTCCCCACAGATACTAGCGGTGATGAACACCTGCATGAGGTACAGGCAGGGTTGTCAGGGGCTGAATCTGTGCCAGTGGTTACCATCCCAGCTATGTCCCCCTCTTCCATGCACACAGTTCAGCTGCCAACACATACCGCACCACCAGTGGCCATAGAGGAAGGGCAGTCAGCGTCTGTTAGCGTGGAACAGGAACATGTGGTGGCTACGGAAGGTGTGTCTACACACCATGGTGTCAGTGTAATGACTGCAGATGTGCCACACAGGCATGTGGCTGGTGCTGCTCGTAGGAGGACCTCTGGCAGACATGCACCTGCAGGACAGAGTGCAGCAGCTGGTATCACCAGACGCATATTCCAGACTGTAATGGCGGCACAGGCACATGCTGAATGGCAAAACAGAGAAGGGCAGAGGCTGCAGAGGGCTGCTATCCATACCCTAAATGACAACATCCAGGCATTGGCAAATGCTCAACAGCAGATTGCTAATGTTCTGGATAGGCGATTGGGTGAAATGGTCGGAATCCTTGACCGAGGCATGGCAATCCGCGAGTGGGAGCTGTCTGTGCTGGAACACCTGGTAGGAGTGAGGCATAGGCCACGTGGACGTAGGCCAGCAACACCACCTAGTGTAGGTCGACGTGAGCGTGCCACCTCACATGCCCACTCCCATAGTGTCGGTAGCAGTAGCAGTGCAGCTGGTGCTGTGCTGTCAACACCAGGACACAGCAGGCCACATGGACGTGGCCCTGGACGGTCTCAGCGGGGACATGGTTCCAGTGGAAATGTGTCGTCGGACAGTAGCCACTCTGTACCTCCACCTGGTAGTGCCCGTGCAACCCCAGGCAGGCACAGGTCACGTGGCCGTGGATGGACACAGTGAGCTGTACAACCTGCTCTGTACAATCTGGGGCTGTCAATTATACCCCATGTAGGCCTCACAAATGGCAGAACTGTTTACACACATACACGCACACAGCAAACACAACTGTAGGGCTCCACAACATCCACATGCATTCTGCACAGACATGTCCAGTCAACTCACTGGCCTTTACACACACACATGATGTTATCCATTGGTGCAGCCTATGCCCCTGGCAAACATATCACCCTGTGCATATGATGAAGCCTGTGCCACATCCCTGTCATCCACACCATCGGTGCAGGGTTATGCATAAATATTCTGATGCACAGGGTGAACAGCATAGTGAGAGGTGTATGTAATATAACCTGTGTATGCATAGTGAGGGATGTGTATGTTGCAGTGGTTGTGTGTGAATACTGAGAGATGTGTATGTGATATTACCTGTGTATGCATAGTGAGGGATGTGTATGTTGCAGTGGTTGTGTGTGAATACTGAGAGATGTGTATGTGACATAGGTTGTGTACTGTCGACATGCACTGGTCATACCATGTAGTGCAGGTGCAGCATGCATTGTGATGTGTTCACGGTATGTGTCTCAGTTACATCTGTAGCATCATGTTGGTTGTGATACCCTGGTTCCCTCCTATGGTGTACTTGCATGTGCCTACAGGTAGCAGTGTTTGCAGTCCCCCACATGTAACTGTGAATTGCTCACAGGCACGTCTGGCAATATCAGCATGCTACATGTACCCTCAACCTGACTGTTGGAAACGCCAACATGACACAGATGTCCACACATATACTGCACCTGACGCATGTGGTCAGTGCCACAGGCTACATTGGACAGAGACGTGACATGCATAGCAGGACACATTACAGGTATGGTGACATGGTGCAGGGGTTGTAAACAGCGGTCTGGCCAATGATGTTGTGAGGTGACACTTGGTAGCTGGAGGCCACACTGTGCAGCAGTAGGGCCCTGTAACAGTATGGGAACGTGGCCACATTCACGGGGTGTACACCACTATAACGCACACCCCAAAGTGTGCAGGTGGGGACCCTTGCCTATGTGGTCATCACCCTCACAGTACTATGCACCCACACGACATGTCGCAGAGAAGGAACATGCACAGGTAGCCAGTATGGCTGGGACCTATGGCATCAACAGGGTAGTGCAATGCATCACCATTATGGGTTAGTCACCACATGGGGTTAGTGATCATTTCTTACCGTATATTAGCATACACCCTCATACCAAGCACCACACATACATACAGACACACACACACTGTGGTGACCACACATGTGTATACAGGCAGCCGACGTGTGTGATGCACCACACCGGCCGACGTCATGCTTCCCACACTGACGTATGTATAGATCTCTACAATGGTGTACAAGGATGTGTAACAAGTGGGACATATTCCCTGCGATATGTGGCAACTCTGGTCACACATTCAGACACACATGGCAGTACTGGGAATTATGCACCTGCCATATGATGACACGTTTGATAGACATGCAGCGGTATTGATTGCATTATGTGTACCAACGCTTTATCTGGCAAATGTGCTGCTATATGCACACAGGAGGTTGTAGGTGTTACAGGTGCCATGTGACATATAGTTGGTAACACCTATCCACTGTGTATGCATTATGTCAGCACTGTCACGTAACAGCGACATAGCGTACTGTTGGCACATGGCATGGTAGGATGGTGTGTGACACAACTGTGAGCCACACCCTGCACACATACATCTACACAGGTGGTACACCACGTTATGTACACACATCCCTCCATATGGGCTGTTTGTATGTCACCGTATGCAGGTGTCAATGATGGGTCTGCATTGCGACTGCATGTCGTAGGTTGGTGCAACTATGGTACGGACATCGGCCACTGCACATGCATGGTTGCTGCCATGTCACTTGTGTCTCTTGTTGCAATGTTTGTATGCATTGCTATTGTTGGACATGTGTGTTGACATACATAACACATGGACTGTGGTATGATATCACGGGTGTCACAGGCGACCAGTACAAGGGTATGTGTCCCGGTCAACATTGCTACCCCCTGTAGTGTGGGCATTCAACAGACATGGGCCCACCTTCCATTTGTGTGTGTAGCATTGATTAGGCCACTGTTATGCACGAGGTACATCACAGGCTATGTATGTATGTGTTGTGTGTGCAGTCCATGCACACATCCACACAATCACATGTATGACATATCCAGACATGTGTTCATTGGTGTACAGCAACAGTCAGGTGTCACAGCTGTGTAAGGGCCGTGGTATGTCTTGAGCCGACCTGTGCATGTATACTGGTATCATTGCAATGCATAGCACCTGTTGGATCCCTGTTGGTACATGTGTACTCTGCACAGCTGGTGTACACCTCTGTACAGTACCTGCACCTGTGACAGCTGTGATGGCAGCTGTGTGTGTACAGGTCGCTGCATGTGTGACCGCCCTGTGCGTGAGGACAGTTATACCTTCCTGTGCCCTTCTGTACTGTGCCCTTCTGTGTATACACTCCATCTGCATGCACAACAGGCCTTTGCAACAGCTAAGTATGTGAGCATGCCCAGTATGCTGTTGTGTAGATGGACACACAGTACAGTCCATGTACACTGTTGTGTAGATGGACACATGGTACAGTCCAATCTGAGACCTTCCGTGTTTACACTCCATCTGCATGCAAGACGGCCCTTTGCAACAGCTTAGTGTGTGAGCATGCCCAGTACGCCATTGTGTAGATGGACACACAGTACATTCCACACTGCGCCCTTCCGTGATTAGACTCCGTGTGCATGCTAGACGGCCCTTTGCAACTGCTAAGTGTGTGAGCATGCCCAGTATGCCGTTGTGTAGATGGACACACAGTACATTCCAAACAGATGTGTGATACTAAGCGTGTGGGCATGGCCATTGGCATCCTGTATAGCCATGGTGGTCATCCAGGCAACAGATGTCCATTTTCAATGTCACGATGGATGCCTACATTGAACACACTGGTTGCTGTCTCGAAGGGTGTATTGTCTGTGGCACATCCTGTATCTATTTAGTGTTGTAGTGCTCCGTAGATATTTAGTTGGCCCAATGACAGCACTGCCGTGTTTGTCTACGTCTACCTTGGGACAGTAATATGCTTTCAGACTGCTCACTCTCTAAACATTCCCTATCTGCATCCTTGCCTTTGTGGATGATGTCACTCACCTAGAAGTATGCCTCTGGGAGTGCTGTGTTCAGCAATCTCGGTAGCGCGTTCTGTAAATGCGTAATGCTGTAGTGTGATAAGGTAGTTAGGTGTATGTTCAACTCCCGGCCCTGCCAAGTGTGTGTGTGTGTGTGTGTGTGTGTGTGTGTGTGTGTGTGTGTGTGTTTCCAGCTGCCTGGGGAAACAGTAATGCTTTTACATGCCTCACAACACATACATTCCCTATCGGCATCTTTGCCTTTGTGGATGATGTCACCCACCTAGAAGTATGCCTCTGGGAGTGCTGTGTTCAGTTATCTCGGTAGCGCATTCTGTAAATGCGTAATGCTGTAGTGTGTGTGAGTTTCCAGCTGCCTGGGGACACAGTAATGCTTTTACATGCCTCACAACACATACATTCCCTATCGGCGTCTTTGCCTTTGCGGATGATGTCACCCACCTAGAAGTATGCCTCTGGGAGTGTTGTGTTTAGTAATCTCGGTAGCGCATTCTGTAAATGCATAATGCTGTAGTGTGATAGGGTAGTTAGGTGTATGTTCAACTCCCGGCCCTGCCAAGTGTGTGTGTGTGTGTGTGTGTGTGTGTGTGTGTGTTTCCAGCTGCCTGGGGACACAGTAATGCTTTTACATGCCTCACGACACATACATTCCCTATTGGCATCTTTGCCTTTGCGGATGATGTCATCCACCTAGAAGTATGCCTCTGGGAGTGCTGTGTTCAGTAATCTCGGTAGCGCGTTCTGTAACTGCGTAACGCTGTAGTGTGATAAGGTAGTTAGGTGTATATTCAACTCCCGGCCCTGCCAAGTGTGTGTGTGTGTGTGTGTGTGTGTGTGTGTGTGTGTGTGTGTGTGTGTGTGTGTGTGTTTCTAGCTGTCTGGGGACACAGTAATGCTTTTACATGCCTCACAACACATACATTCCCTATCAGCGTCTTTGCCTTTGCGGATGATGTCACCCACCTAGAAGTATGCCTCTGGGAGTGCTGTGTTCAGTAATCTCGGTAGCACGTTCTGTAAATGCGTAATGCTGTAGTGTGATAAGGTACTTAGGTGTATGTTCAACTCCCGACCCTGCCAAGTGTGTGCGTGTGTGTGTTTGCAGCTGTCTGGGGACACAGTAATGCTTTTACATGCCTCACAACACATACATTCCCTATCAGCATCTTTGCCTTTGCGGATGATGTCACCCACATAGAAGTATGCCTCTGGGAGTGCTGTTTTCAGTAATCTCGGTAGTGCGTTCTGTAAATGCATCATGCTGTAGTGTGATAGGGTAGTTAGGTGTAAGTTCGATTCCCAGGCCTGCCAAGTGGGTGTGTGTGTGTGTGCTTGCTCCCGTCCGCCTGGGGACTCAGGTTATGCTTTTAGACGCTTCGCACCACGGATATATCCTGCTGACTTCTTTGTCTTTGCGGATGTTGACATGCACGTAGTAGAATGCCTGTGGGTCTGCTGTGTTTAGTAATCTCGGTAGCACGTTCTGTGGATGCGTCATGCTGTAGTGTGATAGGGTAGTAATGTGTAAGTTGGATTACCAGCCCTGCCACGTGTGTGTGTGTGTGTGTGTCTGTGTGTGTATGTCTGTATCTCTCTCTCTCTCTATATATATATATATATATATATATATATATATATATATATATATATATATATAATCTATTTTCTGCCCATAACTCTGCTCTTGCATGGACAGCTGACTGTTTCATGTATCGCATATTTGCATAGCTTTCACATACCAATGGGGTAGGTTGCAAATCCCAACATTGTCCATGCAACATCCGTGTTACGCGCGGTGTTACACTCCCTTACAGGCATTTGCTGTATATCTTGGCAGACATCTATCCTTGCTGTACTCTCACTGTACTCGTACACACCGGAGGCTTCATGTATCATGGCCTAGTTTTGCTGTGTGTATGTCTATTTGTGCTGTGTGCATGGCTGTGGGTATGTCCCACTATCATCATTTGTAAAGGTGACAGCCCTATAGGTACTTCATGTAGACTGCTGTGTCATTTGACATGTCAGCACATACCTGCGGACAGTACTGAACATCCTACTGCAGCGCATTTCATACCTTCTGCGTTATCTTGCAGTTGATAATGCTGTTTCCTCACACATGTATCTGTTTCTGATCATACCACTCCACCTCCTAGAGCAAATGTCTGGACAAGGCCTTATTTGATAGTGGGACACATAGGGGCAGTATTGACATGTTGCTCTTACAAACGTAGATAGTTGACACAATAATAGGTTTTGCATTAGTATGGCTTTTCTGACAGATTTGGTGTCTTAATCATATGTTTGTCATTATTTCATGACTTCAGTTATCAGGAATGTGCCAGAATGGTACTGATGTTACGTGGAACACACCAAACATATGAGGCAGAACTCTGCACATTCTGCTTAGATCTGTACAGTTGTGGAGTATGTGTCTGATACAAGATATCCGCTTTCTGACACCAATACACACACTGTACGGCAGCATCACAGGCCACATACCATTACATTTATATTGCAGGACACACCCACCCAGAGAGTTGTATTCCTCACACAGGCCAACAGCTGCTTATCCACACTAATTAGTCTATCATGTACCGTATGTGTGCGCCGGTATTTGCACTTTCCGTCAGTGGCAGAGCTCACGTACGAGTATGGGGGACTGGACATTGTTATGGTGACACTGCATGACACCCTGAGGGGACACATTACTTTTGTGTCTATTAACCTTCCACATTGACATTCACAGGGCATACATTGTCATTCACATTTGTCGGAGTACATGCGTATGACTTGTACATGTTTTCTCATTTGTCCTGATGTCTTTCTTCTCACCTGTCCACCTAGTATCACTAGTTCTGTACGTGTATTTTGGGTAGGTTACCTTCATACCCCTAACCTGTACACATTATGGGTAGACGCCCTGACGTTTGACCTGTGCCCTTGTTACATTTGTCATAGTAATGTGCCTTTCTGGTAAATTGCTGGCAAGGCATTACGAGCTGTGCGGTTAGATAATAGTGACTGACATTTCCATTACATGATTAGTAACACTCATAACATTCGTATTCCTGGCTACGCCAGTATTCTCACAACGTTCTGACTTTGTCTGGGGTATATCTAATATAGTCCCTATTTGTATTTCATGTACTATGCCTTAGTGCAGCTGTCTTATTCTGACAGTTTGCCAGTTATGGTTACCATCTTGGTCGTACGCATGTCCATCCATGATAATCACCTACATGACACTGATATAGAGCCCTACATATTCCCAAAATGGTTTACGCAATATCCAGTGGATGGTTTACCCCATTATTGATAATATAGGCGTGTGCTATACCCACATTACTCCCACGGGGCGGGCCTACGACATCTCTGCCAAACAACACCTAGGCCCATTTCTGCATACCCATGATTCCCATACCTGACAACCCTCTACAGTTCCCATTACACATGTTTAATGTGAGCGGTACTGAGGTGTGGAGACACTTATATGCACTCCCCACTCTCCGGATATCAGTTCGTACGTCATACATTCTATCGACACATGTGTCATCAATCTTGCACCTGCTACTGTTGCATGTACAGCTATATCGTATTTGCTGAGGTTGCTGAGGTCACTTATTTTGCGTCAATGTCGGTTGACACTACATATGGATCAATTTTTGGGTCCTGCAAAGGACACCTATATGCATGTTTAAAGTGTAGAACTTGCTGGACTGTCACTTTCTGGCCAATGGTTTGGAAGGCAGCGGTTTATTCACCTTTCGTGCATGTCTGTTTGTCTACCCATATTGGCTATAATGTGGCCTATTTATGTACATATGTCATATCTACGGGACATATGTCTGTTGTGTATACATATATACATGTACAATCCTCATTTCATAACTTGCTTTGGTTTACGTCTGTGGATTATGTGTATACACATATATCTATATCCATACCATACCTTTCCACTGTACAGATTGTCGCAGAGTGTACAGCTGGTTGCCTCTTTATCTTCGGTGTGTTTTACATAAACCTGTGTCTATCTGGCAATGTAGTGGCATTTCATTTGAGACATACGGTGGGAAATACTGGCACGCAGTTCAGGTTACGACTGCATACCCTTCAGAGAATCCATGCTACTGACACACCCGTTATTCTATCCACTTTCTATGTTTGTTCTGGCACATATCTGGGGTTTGTCCCTATTTGTACCAGTAGTTTGCATGCCTTTGTCCGGTTTCATACTTTACGGGGTTAACAGGTTTGAGACATGTATATCTAACGTGGGGGAAACAGCATTCATTTAGTATGCTGTGAGCGGATCACACATGCACAGGCGCACTTGCATTTCCTTATTGTGGGTTACGCGCAGGCTATTACGCATATCCTTATTGTGGGTTACATATGTTTACTTAGTCTTTGTGCTTACATGGGCTTTATTACTTGTGACAGTACCAGTAAATTATCTGTAATCCGGTTAACGGACGATGTAAAACACACGTTCACCTTTACATATTTAACTGTCTGTACAGCACAGACGCATTCATTACACTTTCACATTATATGTGCTGTAGTCGTAGTTGAACCGGGACTGCATTCACATTGGCCGGATGCTGTAACCACTATACTTTTGGTGTTCTGACTCATTTATATGCATACCCATAGTACATAGCTACATTAACATATGCCTCACAGCTTCACTTACGACACAGGCATCCATTCTCCTGCTGGGAAAAATGCGGTACTACATGTTACGCATTCCCTATTCCCTACTGCTCTGGACCCAAGCTGCATATTTAATCACTGCAGGGATATTCAGAACCCTAAGGCTTATAGTCCTGACACATACAGGTCTTTAATTGTCAGGGTGTTCATGTGATGATCTGGGTTTCGGCTTGTCCGCCTGGTGAACGGAACTGCCCTGACCGTGTTCAAATGTCAGACAAAGCACATGGACAGGGTTTGTCCATTTTAAACATTTTATCTGTGTTTACAGACACAGGTGTTTGGGCACCTGTCAGCAGCTTTTAATGTTGGCAGTACATAATATGGGTGGGGGTGGTTACAATACATAATCCACCGTGAGTGGTGTTCCCATTCACATTTGACTATTTCCTGTATTCATTCATACGAGGATTATTATTTTGCACATGACTTAACTATGAATTAACTACAGGTATGCAGTAGTACAGTCAACATATGTGAAGGTTTGTTACAGTATAAATGTACGGACCTCTGTAATACTCGGGAACTACCCCACATCCTTCACAACATTTCATGCTAATGTACATACTATTATTCTGTGAACTTTCGAAGTTTGTGAGAGCAGTAATTATATCTGTCCCTATTTGTCCACCCATCCTTTTAGGCTTTGTCCAGATTTTGTTGCTGTAATAGGTTGAGAGGTGGTGTCGGTATGTGATTGAGTTGAATATATACTGTCGATAATTCAGTGGGGAGTAGGGTTACCACCTGTTCCTCTTTGCGAGGGGTAGTCCCACTTTGGACAGTTGTGTCCTGCGATGAAACCTAAGACATGGCAAATGTCCTGTGATTTTAAGACAACAGTATATTTCTTATTTTCTTTACTAATTGCATGATACGGGTATTTTGTATCTGGAACACATAACTATTATTTGGGATAGCATAAGCTATTCAAATGCTATGAAATAAGCTTTTATCTTGGCATACAAGTGTAATTCTGTCCTTTGCACTGGCCGGGGGTATGTTTTATCCTGCAAATTCTCACTTTTCTACAACGGATGTCCCACCTTGGACATCTGAACAGGTGGCAACCCTAGTGGGGAGACCTGCATGGTGGACAGCTGTTCCATCCTGCGTAGTATGTTTTGCATGTCTGTCTAGAAACTGAACTGTACCGTGACTACATATACATGTTTTGTCCAGATGTGTACAGTACTAGACACCATGGCGTGTAAACAACTCTGAGGTTTCAACAGGTTACTTATCCCACGTGGGATGTACACACATTGGGCCGAAACTTGAACGCGTGGGCATTTGGATTTACGTGACTGTGATGGGATGTTTACAAACGTGGGATACATATTTGCAATCCTGACACTGCCTAGGACGATACTTCCTACTACATATGGGGAATACTCGCTATGTGTAGGTGTACGGATGAACAAGGCTGGTAGCTGGATTTGGTGGACATTCGGACATGGGTGCAGGTTATCTGCTATACAGGGGTTGTTGCGTATTGCATTTGCATGCATGGGTTCTGCTTTTGGATATCCCGGTTCCACATATAGCATCCTATGTGTATGTGCCGGTTATGTTCCTGTTCATGTGTATAGCACATTTTAATATACATATGTTTGTGTGTGTTTGGTATACAATTTGGACTGTCAGGTTTCTTTACGGTTGTTTTATAGCCACAACTGCCCAGCTGTGTACTATCACTACCACTGTGGGACTGCTGGCGACCCTGCCCATGGGGCTAGATGTGTGTATTGGCGGCGCGATGACAGGATGTGCTTCACTTCCACTGGGTATACCTACTTACAGTGCAGTACATTACAGACACACGATTTTAAATATCATTTGTTCCATGGACAGGAACTCATATTGTGTTGCTTGCATTTCTGTTTGGTTCTCCATTTTGTGTGGCCAGGAACTGTCTTGCATGCTTTGCATACGTTTCATTATCCACGGACACTGATAGGTGCGATTACTATTGCAGGCGGACTATAATATTCAGTAGTTTAGGTTGCTCATCGACAGCCGACATTGACACACCTCCGGGCGCAGCTTAGTAATGCCCCATGCACTCGCGCACGTGTCCTATGCATGTGGATGTTTTGGCAGCGCACCTTCATTAATATGCATATGGCGCTACTACACCATATATATGCCGCACGGCCGGCGCAGGCCTTACACCGGACTTGCGCCGAGCTTCATGAATCCGGGGGAATATTTAAATTAGTTTCTAAAGTGGGTTAACTTTCAGGAATTATGTAAAGGGAGAAGAGAAGAGAAGAGAAGAGAAGGGAAGAGAAGAGAGAAGAGAAGGGAAGAGAAGAGAGAAGAGAAGGGAAGAGAAGAGAGAAGAGAAGAGAAGAGAGAAGAGAAGAGAAGGGAAGAGAAGAGAAGAGAAGAGAAGAGAAGAGAAGAGAAGGGAAGAGAAGAGAGAAGAGAAGGGAAGAGAAGAGAGAAGAGAAGAGAAGAGAAGAGAAGAGAAGGGAAGAGAAGAGAGAAGAGAAGGAAGAGAAGAGAAGGGAAGGGAAGGGAAGGGAAGAGAAGAGAGAAGAGAAGGAAAGAGAAGAGAAGAGAAGAGAAGAGAGAAGAGAAGAGAAGGAAGAGAAGAGAGAAGAGAAGAGAAGGGAAGAGAAGAGAAGGGAAGGGAAGGGAAGAGAAGAGAGAAGAGAAGGAAGAGAAGAGAAGAGAAGAGAAGAGAAGAGAAGAGAAGAGAAGAGAAGAGAAGAGAAGAGAAGGGAAGAGAAGAGAAGAGAAGAGAAGAGAAGAGAAGAGAAGGGAAGGGAAGAGAGAAGAGAAGGGAAGAGAAGAGAAGGGAAGCGAAGACAGAAGAGAAGGGAAGAGAAGAGAATGGAACGGAAGGGAAGGGAAGAGAAGAGAGAAGAGAAGGGAAGAGAAGAGAAGAGAAGAGAAGGGAAGAGAAGAGAAGAGAAGAGAAGAGAAGAGAAGAGAAGGGAAGGGAAGGGAAGAGAGAAGAGAAGGGAAGAGAAGAGAAGAGAAGGAAAGAGAAGAGAAGAGAAGAGAAGAGAAGAGAAGAGAAGAGAAGAGAAGAGAAGAGAGAAGAGAAGAGAAGGGAAAGGAAGGGAAGGGAAGGGAAGGGAAGGGAAGACTGGAATAGTGTGTTAGGCGATACACCTTATGCTGAAGAAGGAGGATTTGGCCTGGATAAAGAAGTGCTTTTAGTACTGTATTCTTAATTTGGAATTAGTGTTGATTTTCTTTATGTCAGTGGGGAGACCTTACCAAAGATTAGGTGCCTGAGAGAAGAATGCAGGTGCAGTGCTCTGGAGTTTGGTTCTTGGGGTAACAAGAGTCAGGGTGCTTTTTTTTTTGTTTGTTTTTTTTTAGCAGTTTCCCAGGATGCATGAGGTGTTTTATTCATGTTGTTTAGCTACATTGGGAGTAAACATCTGGAACAGGAGTAGTTTGTAGAGCTGAAATCCTAACTTTAGTTTAGATATTTGCTTGATGGGTACCCTTTTATCCTTTGTTTTTGGGTGATCCAGATTGCTCAAGGAGGTGGTGAGTTGTAAAGAATCAGCAGATGCTATGGAGATTGTCTGGAAAGTGATAGTTTTTTTTCTTGAGGCAGATGTGAAAATGGGTAGAGTAGCTGAGAGAGGAAAACCCCTTTGCTGATTTCCACCTTGGATGATTGCGCTAGAAAAGGGGCAGATATTTCGTTTTCCAAAAGAGGAGAGAGTTTATTGTTGCTCTCTGTCTTTATGGAAATAGAAGAGAGACTAATTTGATCATAATCTGAGGCATTTACAGGTGGAGTCTGTTTATATGGTATGGTTGTATAAGTCAAGGATAGTTAAAGAGTCAGCTGCATGTGAATTTTCTGCACAGTTCCAAAAAGCACCAAAGTAGGTGTAAGACATGGTGATATGATGGGTTGATTCAGTGTTTTTTGAAGACGTTTCGTGTTAGTTGTATGGAGTGAAAGAAGTGAAGATGAACAAAGGAGGAGACAGAACATGGTAAGTAATGACAAGAGAAACATTTTATTTTTGGAATATGTGCCATGTTTGTTTGGGGAGTTGTATATGGGCAAGATTAAGACTTCCAGAATTACTGCTGTAGTGACTTAGAAGAATGTGAGGGGTGTTATGTGGTTTTATGATGCTGCATGTTTAAAAAGTGTGTCTTAAGGACATGACTGGTGGTGGAAGAGATCAGATGTTTGCTTGCCAGTGAATATTTCATGGAATGGTAATCAAATAAATAAATACAATGTTTTCTTTTTTTCTGCAGGGGGTAAACCCCCTTGCACCTCCATGTGAGGGAATATTCATTTATCCCATAATTTACAGCAATTTGAGATCATATCCCAGTGGGATAAAGACAAAAGCATGTTTTGTGGAAGTGGTTTCAGCCTAGCTACCAGAACTTAAAGTATTGGTGCCTAGTTGTCACCCTAACTGCTGTAGTTATGGCCATAAGGAGTTAAAAGCACTGTAGGAGTGAAATATGTCTGCTTACGCAACATGGAAGGAATCAAATGATCCCAGCAGAGAAAGCAGAAAGTGACATAATTGAGTGGTAGAAAACAATGTGGATATTCTGAGTGAATGCACTTTCCATGATCATAATGGTTAAGATTATTATTATTATTAGTAGTAGTATTACAGCTCTTATTAGCACATGGTGCGGGTTTTGATTCTCACTTTGGGAAGTTGAATAGGCTTGAAATGACCTTTAAAGGCAGCTAGCCTAGTACCAAACAATGAACTAAGGGTTCCTATATGCATGAATTTCCTTTAATCTTATGACTTATTTATCCAGAGCTGCTCATCACTTGGCAAGGAAGCCAGACACTTTGTAAGATTTTGTTAACATCTGAGGCCATCCTTGGCAAGACAAACAAAACTAGGTATTATTTTGCACTTGCATGACTTATTTTCTTTATACCGTGAACGTTTACTGTCATTTGCACTTCTTTAAAGTTTAAAGTTGCATTTTCAAACTGCTGTATGGGCTGCTGTTTTACATTTAAATAAGTTGTATCTAAAGTTTCTTAGTATTAGGCATCTGTATGTAGTTCCTTAACACTTAGGCTCCACACCAATTATTTCACATTAAAAGGGTCAACGTCTGCACTTGTAGCAGGATAGGGCTGATTTCAGCTATCTGAGCACTGGGAATTGTTGGTGGAAATCCCTTTGTGTGCTTACTTGCTTGGCCTTTGGGCAGTTACTGTAAAACATGCTTTTTTCCGATTGTATGTAAGCCTTGTGTTTGCACAAAGCTGCTCTTCACACAGTAGTCATTACTGTTGCCTTGTATACATGCAATCACCAGAAGTTGAAATTTCCCTGTAAAAACCACCTCGGAATATTTACCTCATTCCCACATAAATGGGGGGGTAACTAGTTTGCATGGTGAGCAGCATTTATGCATCTGGTTAGTACTATTTAGGTGTACCTTAGTTTATTATAGTACCAAGGACTATTGCTGCTCAGAGAGCATTTGGCCTGGGGTCTGGGAAGCATCACAGGTTAGGTTACCTTTAGATTACACCAGGTAAGCACTCTTCCCTTGTCCGGTTACAAACACCTCCACTCCTATCCCTTGCAAATACGCATTAGGACTTGCAACTATGGGTGGGCACTTTCCTGCTATCTCTACATCCAGCCTGTTGGACATGGGCATGCTGAGGCAATTGCTTTATATATACTGACAACCACTTAATTCATGAACAGACAAATACAGTATGTCAGAGATGTAGTTACACATTTACAATGGAGACTAGAGTCTCACACATGCAGACACAAAAATAAATAAACAAGTTGTCAGCAACTCACATACATCACTCACCACACCCACAAAGGGCCACACACATAGGCTCACATATGTGGAGGAACTCACATGTAATTTACCCAAACGTCAAAGGCATCTCAGGCGCAGTCCTCTGAAACTCCACATGTACACAAACAAGACAATTCCCATCACAACACATAAAACCACATCTCATTGTGTCTCAGCTACCAAGCCCATGAGGCAAACACTCCCCAACTTAATATTCTGGTCATAGGAGACTCCATTGTGAGAAACACTGATGTCTCTCTTACCAGGCTGGATAAGGAGAAGTTATAGTTAGCTGCCTGTCAGGGGACAGGATCCACTAGATCACACAAACACTCAAGTCACTTAACTCTAAGTACCACTATTACTCAGTCATATAGTCCAGGTGGGCATGAATGACATCAGACATACCTCCCTGGACTATATGAAGACAGACATGATTGAGCTCTCAGAATATGTGTCACAGGCAGATATGAGCCTAGCACTGAGCAGCATTCTACCGTCTCCAATTATGATGTCACAATGCAAGCAAAGAATGATTGGTTTTAACACCTGGCTTAGCTACTGGTGTCATTCCAAGGGGCCAATAATTTTGAGACTGGTAGGACATGGTTGACAGGCTAAACTGCTTTGCTGGGGATGGTCTTAACCTGTCACATCTAGGCTTTCAGATAATGGCCAAAAAATTATACAGCCCTACACTGTGTTTTTTTAGGCATTGCCAAACAGAAAAGCCCTTCAACATAACAAAAGCAACTCAGAACAAGCTAAAGGTGCTTCTGCTCAGTGCTAGGAGTATAAAAAGAAACTGCACTCCCTGGAAGCTCTCCTCAACCTGGAGAATGCTGATGTCTGTGCAGTTACAAAAACATGATTCAAAGCTACAGAATGCACTCCAGCAGTGCATGGCTATAATACCTTTCATATCTTCCAATCACCCACTGAATATAGAAGAGCAAAAGGCGTAGGTGTATCTGTCTACATAAAGGATAATCACACTGCAGTGCTGGTCAAACAATATGACATGCTTGAGCTACTCCATGTCCAACTAAGCATAGGAAAAATCCATTAACATATTCTTGCTAGCTACAGGCCCCTGGCCATGAACCAGAGGACCCATACATTATACCTGAGAATCACTCATCATCCAACCCAATACCATACTCATGGGTGATTTTAACTACTCCTTCATTAATTGGGAGGCATACATGACCACTAACATGCAGGCTCAAAGACTTGTTGATTTTGTAAATTCAAATAACCTGGAGCAGTTAGTTTGCATTTCCACTATGGGAACAAATATCCTAGATGTGGTACTCACAAATTTGAGAGAGTGTTGTACACCCCCCGCCCCTGTGTGATGTTCTCGCTGGTAAGATCAGATCACAAAGTGGTCTCCCTTGAAATAAAGGTAAAACTAGTCCTCCCACTTAACCATGAAAACATTACAAACTTCTCTAAAGTAAATTACCCCCTATTAAGGGACTGCATAACTAGTTACCAAGTTTCCACAAAATCCAAAAAACACATAAACCTATGCAAAGACTTACGCAAAAGCCCTGTATGACCATACAAACAACTGCATAGAAATGGTAATACCAGACCGAAATAAACCCAGGTCAAACTACAAAAACAAGCCACCCTTGTGGACCCCTGGCATTAATAGGTTGTACAACAAAAGAAAAAAATCCTGTTGAGAAATAAGAAGGAATGTGCACAGCAGAGCAAAAAGTCCCTTATTAGTCTACACAAGTGAATCAGGAAACTAATCAAGTCTCTGAAAGCAGACTTTGAGGCAAAAATAGCTTTCAAAGCTAAGTATAACTATAAGCCATTTTTCAGTTATGTCTGCAATCTTAAGGGCAACACTCAACAATGTATAGAATTACTTGTTCATAGGTTCATAGGTTCATAGGTTCATACTAGGCTATCTGCCCTAGGGCATTTATAAGCCTAGCCAGAATGTGTTTGGCTTTCGCCACCCATTTAAAATTTATTTTGCTATGCCCTTTTTCGAGGTTAGTATACTGTGCCTCTGTCTAACAGTGACACAGAAGTGATACCCGGGGTAAACCTACGATCTCCCATCCACTCATCAAGATTCCTCTTGAAGAGAGTCAATGAGGGACTCTGCCTAACCTGGACTGGGATTTTATTCCAGAGTGAAGGGAGCCTCTGGGTTATGAATCTGTCCCTCCAGCATGCCCTATTTATTTCAGTGATGAGGTTCAAGTCTCTCGAGCGTGTAGCTCGATGGGATTTGGATTTTCTGAGGTGCAGCATGTCCATTAATTCCGGGTTTGACATGGCTTTATACGTCAGGCACAGATCGCCTCTAAACAGGCGATATGCCACTGAGTAGAGCTGGAGTTTCTTTAACTGGGCAGCATATGGCATCTGTTTGAGCCCTTTGATCCTCTTGGTGAGGTACTTTTGGGGTCTTTCCAGTTGCTGCAGGGGTCTGGTATGGTACATCCCAAAAGGGGCATTGTACTCAATTATGGGCCTGATGAGGGATGAGTAAAGAGGCACGATGACCTCCCCTGATCTAGATGGGAATCCCTTCATGATTAGGTGTGCTAAATAAAATGTTTTTCTAACCACTTTGGCCACGTGGTTGTCAAATGAGAGATTGCTATCAACTTGGGTCCCCAGGTCCCTAATTACTTCTTCTGTACTTAATGGATTACCACCTATGTGGTAATTTGTGGGCACTTTGTTTTTGCCAAAGGAGATGACTATACACTTTTTGGCATTTAGCTTGAGGCCATGGCTCTGGCACGAGTTGTCTGTCTCTATGAGGCCCTTTTGGAGGATGCTTGTGTTGGCTGGAGAGTCGATTATGGCGCCCAGTTTGCAGTCATCTGCGAACTTGGTCAGCCACAGTCTTTAGATGGTGTAACCTGTACTCAGCCAGAAGATATAGCAGATCTGCTCTACAACAAATTCAGCTAAAATTTCATCTCCTTATCACCCCCAGTTCTCCCCATAGAAATAGCCTCCACCACTCCACTGCTGATTATCACCAAAAATAGTTATCACTGTGCTTTCTAAAGCTAAAAACATGGCTTCAGTGGGGCCTGACAATATACCAGGTTGCCTCTTAAACAGCTTACATCAGGAGTTATCAGGTCCATTAGGACCTCTTTTTAACCACAGCCTCTAGACTGACTTTGTCCCGATAGAGTGGAGGACAGCAACAGTCGTCCCTCTGCATAAAGAGGGACCATCTACTGACCCAGGAAATTACAGACTCATAGGTTTGACACGTGGTATGTAAGGCCATGGAAAGAATAATTATGGACTGGAAACATAATAACACTGGAAACCTCCAAACACTGGACACAACCCAATTCAGCTTTGTCAAACTGAATATCGTGTATTTCTTTGAGTTGCTAAGGCCATGAATGAGAGTAAAACAGTACATACCTCCTACCATGACCTGGCCAAAACATTTGACACAATGCCCCTCTTAGGTAGTATAAATAAACTCACAAAACTGGGCATAAATCCCTATATCACCAGATGGATAACCAACTGGGTTACGGACAGGATACATGGTTAAAGTGGATGAATCATGATCCAACAAGAGGCCATTCACTAGTGGCATGCCACAGGACTCAGTGCTGGGACTACTTCTGTTCAGAATATAACTCTCTGTAATCAAGGCTAATGTGAAAGACCATTAGATGGCAACATTTGCCAATGACTGGTAGCTGAGCGCAAACAATGAATCCCCCAATGATGCAGATATCCTTAAATTGGGTCTAGATTAGACAAATAATTGCTGACAGAATCATGGTCTAAAACTAAATGTGAAAAAAAGCATTATTATACCCTTTGGGAAGTAAAATACCCCTGAAAATTACAACATCAATAAAACACCCCAACAGTAGACTCAGAGTTGATATATCTAGGTACTCAGATAGATAGTGGCCTGAACTTTGACTGCCATGTGCTCACAGTGGTGAGAAATTCCTTCATGAGGTACAAACAAGTAAAGGTATGATATACAGATCCAAGGAAATTATAGTTTTGCTGTACTCAGCCCTCATTAGTCCAATAATCGAGTACAATGCACCATTTGACGTGTACTTGACTAGGCACTTACAGTAGCTGGAGTGACCTCAGAGATTCCTCCCAAATAAAATAGAGGGTGTAAACAACATGTCCTGTGCAGACAGACTAAAAGCTTTATCCCTTTACTCTGTCTCATACTGACTATTGAGGCGTGAACTTTACCTGACCTACAAGGCATGCACAAATCCAGCCCAGAAGGAGCTGCTACACATCTGTAAGTCAAATAGCATGAGGGCCACCTGATCCAGGGATGTAAACTTAGTCAGCAACTAAAACAAAACATGCTGAAAAGACGTGTATGTGTTTCCGAGATTACCCTTCTTTGGAACAGGCTTCCTATTCACATTAAGCAGAGCCCATCCCTGGCCCTCTTCAAATGCAATTTGTATCAATGGATGGGAATCATAAATTCACACCTGGGGTAGCACGTATGTCCCTATGGACAGAGACAATCTGTAAGATACTCAAGGCATAGGCACAAATCCATGACATCCTCTTGCCCATAAGAGTGATATATTGGGTAAAAGCAAATTATATTGGATAAGCTTTTAAGGGCTCTTAAGCCATTTGCCTAGTAATCTCCTATGAACCTATGAACCAGTTCTGCATTATCAGCAATTACTGTAAGAAAAGCAAACATACAGATGCTGAAATTATAAAATAAGAAACAGCAAAATATAAGGATGAGATATATGTCTCTGCTGATGGTAACTAATCATTAAATGGAAAAGATGCATACTTCCAAGACCATTTCAGAAAATGTATATAGAAACTGCAAATAAAGCAAATCCAGATGCATTAAATGCAAGTATAATATGTATGGTAAGAGCTGGTTCCTAAAAATAGGTTTCATAAAACTGAATGTCTTAATGGATTGTTTGTTCTACAAAATGTATTTATTTATTACTTTTTGTTTACTGGGATAGTCCAACTGGGCGAGAGCCCATTCTCAACGGATGCCTGGGAAGAAAAGAACACTCCAGGAAAAAAAAATACACACTTTTTCAAGAACACAAAATATATACATATACAAAATATATATGCCATTAATGAACATATTCAAAAAACACTGACTGCACATACAGTATCATAGATATACCCTGAGTCACAGAGGCTTGACTGAGTATGACTTATTACAGTTTGTTCAAAAATTAAAAAAGAATACAATTCATCATTCAGTCAACAGAGCTGTAAGTAACTAAGTGGACTGCAGATAGCGGGAGGCGTGATTACCAATGTCGGATACATTACTATAGAACTGTAAATTACAAGGATGTTAAGTGGAGAGAGAGAGGGGGTAAGAGGAGTTAGTAAAGAATGGAGCAGAGGAGGAAGGAAGATGACAAGAGGGAGGGAGCGTAATGGATTGAAGTTTAGGTAAGTAGGTGAGCAGAAAGAGGGAGTTAGTATATACTAGAAAGGAGTAAAGTGAGCAGAAGTTAGAAGGATGAATTATGATGAATCGGGGGAGTATAGGAGGTTATGTAATAAGTACATAAGTTAAAAATACATATAGTGGAAATGGAATGAGAGAATAGTAAGTTAAATTTCTGGACAGTGGAGAGACATTATCAATGACAGGAGCATGAGCAGAGCCAATTGTTACTGAGGAAGCCTTTAAGGAGTTTTTGAAGTGAGATGGGTCAGCAGTGGTTATGATGGACTGAGGAATCATATTCCACATTTTGGAGATGTATTTAGAGTAGAGAGAGTAACTGGCTTTATTGCTTGTTTTGGAGACTTATAAAAATGATTTGTAGGAGGATTCAGTAGACAATTAGTAGTGTAAGGTGGATAGTTAGTGTAAATACTCAAACAACAATAGAGTATCTTTTCTGATACCTAAAACACTTAAGACAAGCTGCATGAAAACTTCTAGAGACTTTATATGGTCAGTACATAGCAAACTCCTTCCTTGTAATGCTAGATAAGTACTCCATATTCACAGCTTCGGAGTCAATAACTTCAGTGTTAGAGATCATTCTAATCCATATTGAGGACAAGATGTTCCCACTAGAAAACTTAAAGTATTTTATTTATTGCTTATAGTACAAATGATGGCTTCCTTAAACATTAATGAGCTTTGAATGGATGAGATGCCAAATGATCAAGTTTGTCTTAGTGACTCTGAATTCCCCAGTCACTGTTTTGAATATGAAGTCACTACCAGAGAACAGTTTTAAACTATGCTCTAGCAATGATTCTTTTTTTTTTTTTTTTATGGGGGGGGGGATTTCTTCAGTCTTCATGTTTGCACACCCATGAGTATACACAAGTTAAGGTTACAAACTGTTGCTTTCATAAGATTGCACTTTCATTAACATGTCTCTTGCTGAGTCAGGAGGAAACTCAAATGGGTTTGTCTCAAATGGAGTGTAACACAAACAAGGGTGACCACATTATGTCAACAAAAAAATGACATGACTGACATTTAGAAGGACCTAAGGACTGCAAATATAAAATAAATATAATGGAAATAAAGGATGATCAGTATGTTGAAAGGTGTACAAATTTCATTCAGATAGCTGTATGAGAAACAGCAACCATGATTTTTAAAATAGCTTCCTGTTGAAATGTCGGCTATTGAAATGCCAAGTGCAAACAAGCTGAAAAAAAGACTAAAATTATGGGAGAAGAGTAAATCCTGAACATCGCTCTGCTCTATTAAACTTCTTTTTTGCAGGAGGGCAAGCCTTCTACATCCCCAAACTTATATATATTATATACATACATACATACATTTATAAATATATATATATATATATATATATATATATATATATATATATATATATATATATATATATATATCTATACCAGGCACAACATCACCATACCTCTAAGAAAAGAGAATATTCCAGAAAAATGACAATCTCATGCTTAGAATATGCAAGTCCATTCTTTCAGCCATTTAGTCTTCATGTTTTGAGACTTATTCCAGCATTTAAAACTAAAAATAGAGACACCATTCTGGCTTAAAGTGAGACAATTAACAGTCCTGGTATGTTTGCAAGACTGACAGAGTTTGAAAAAGAAAACACAAACTGCAGGGGCATACTTATTTAAAGAGACACATCAGTGAATGTGTCTTCCAGAAGGGAATGATTGTTCTAAAAAATATTCTGGGGAGAGAGTAAAGCAAAAATCACACCTTTATATTGTCTTGTGCCATGGTAAGTAACAAAAGTTACCCTGATAATGGCAAGTAATGAAAGGCATACCATACAAAAAAAGTAATGTTAATTTCTGAAGCATGATGACTTTTCTGATTTTACAAGCAAAACTGGATAATTACATTTTTAGTAATTCTTAAATTCATTGGAAGAAATGTGGACAGACTACTATTCAGGTGATCACAGAGAACTCCTGCAAAATAAACTTTGGCAAGTAATGAAATAACTAATGCCTTTTTTAATGGGGGGGTGCAAATCCATCCAGCCTCAACCCCTTATCCTACTTTTACACATCAGGTAGGGATGTCACTTCAACAGTGATAATCATCTTATGCCAAGGTTTACACTGCCAGGTGGCTACCCCTGCCATGGTAGTTCATTCATACAACACTCACACACCTAGGGCCAATTTAGAGTGTGCAATCCACCTGATGCATGTCTTTGGAATGCGAGAGGAAACCCAAGTGTCCAGATGGAACCTATGAAAACACAGGAAGGACATACAGAGTCCACACAGAAAGTACTCCAGCTAAGAATCAAACCAGTGAACCTCTTGCTGTGAGGTGACAAAGATAATTGTTGCACCACTGTACCAGTGCAACAGCTGAATTTATTGGCATATCTATGCTCTGATGAGGTTATTTCCCTAAGGTTGTTTCTGATAATTTTTTACTGCAGTTTTCAGAAAATGTGCTGACATTTGTGAAGCAATCCAGTAGTTCACTGAAGTGGATGTTCTTACTCTTCTCTGCTGCATTGTGACTGGAACGTGGTTATGAAAACTACTTTTTCGCCTTTTATGTCTTTATAGTTAATGTCATACACAGGTAATTACGGACAGTGCTCATATATGAACCAGATCAGCAAACATTATGTACATGCCACCATAAGCATCTGCTAGAGCATCATCATATGCATTTAAAGGTTTTTGTTTCAGTCTTACATTCCTAAATCTGACTATACCACATTCAATAAAATGGACTTTTAGACAAATTGTCTTTCAATGAAACTGACTTTCAACCAATTGAACTGACAGAATTTGTCTTTAAATAACATTGTGTGAAATCATGTTTGCATCAATATATATTTATATACATATATTTTTTATTTATTCTGGATCTATTAACCAGAATAGAGCAGTGATCCCATTAGACTTATTTCAGTTATCAGTCTGGGATAAAATAACATACATGGCATTGCATATACAGTGACTGGCAAAATGCAATATATATTATATACAAAGTCAATATAGTTGGATTGAGTATATAAAGACAATAGATAAATGACATTATATACCAAGGGGCTGACAAAACACAATATATAAATGCATTATGTACAGACTGGAAATCTAAGTAAGCAAATAATCAAAAACAGATTCAAATGAAGGTATGTAGAGGTAAGAAGGTTATGAAGCCATTAAGTTATATGACTATATGTATTTATTTATTTATACACTATGTGAAATGGCATTCTCCAAATTGTCTGTATTGTATCTATAAATAATTGAGCTAGACACACAACTCATCAAGGCGTTTCAATGCATTCTTCCTACAAACTTTGACTCTTTGTGTTTTATTTACCTGTCAGCAACCAGATGATTGATGCTTAGAGCATCATTGGGAGGGCCGTGCGTGTGTGTGTGTGTGTGTGTGTGTGTGTGTGTGTGTGTGTGTGTGTGTGTGTGCACGTGTGTGTGCATGCATGTGTATGTGTGTGTGCGTGCATGCGTACGTGTGTGCGTGCGTGCGTGTGTGTGTCTGTATCTGTGTATCTGTTTTTATATATATATATATATATATACACATATATAATATATATAGTTAAAAAATACTACATAGTTAAAAACACTATTGTAAATGGCAAAACACCAAACTCATTTTCTTTCATTCTTTCTTTCTTTTTTTCTTTCTTATATTTTCTGCAGGGGGGCAAGCCAACCTGCAACTCACCTCACCCCTACTACTTAAATATACCAGATATAAGGTCACACACCAGGGGAGAAAAGGAAAAAAAATATCTAAACTCCTTTATTTAATATTCTTGCACACTATCAACATTTGCTGAAGCAAGAATCAGCAAAAAAGAGACAGTCAATTCATAGGTCAACTGCCAAAAAAGTGAAGAAAAGGAAGTGATACCTTCTGCCTAAAGATGTATGTATGTACACACACACACACACACACACACACACACACACACACACACACACACACACACATACACACGCATATATATATAAAACATATATACATATGTGTTTACATCTATCTATATATTTATATATAAATGCAGAAGTTTTTGCATTACATATAGTCATATGTCTCAACCTCTTAGAGCAAGAAATCTGGGCAAAGCCATAAATAAAAGTGGGACAAAGGCCCAGAAATAAGGGCAATTTTTAAATACTGCTTTTACAGACTTAGAAAGTTGATAGAATAACAGGTTTTACATTAGCTTGAATTTTCTGAACAGTATGAAGTCTGAAAATGAAATGTCTGTCATTATTTTCTAACTTCAGTCTTTAATGATTTACCACTAATGTGCCAGAAAACCACAATTTTCTGAAAAAATGGACCAAAAATAGGAGGCAAAAATCTGGACATTCGGCAAAAATCTGTACAGTTGAGAGGTATTCATGTATTCATTTTGTCAGTTAATTACACCGTTTGTTATCCTAATGCTTATTGTTAGAAAGCAGTTTTATGTTGAAAGACATGCAGTAGAACGATAAATTAATAAAGTTTAAAGAGGTACAGAATATCTGGTAAAATAAATTGCATGCAAAGATTAAATGCATGATCTGTAAAGGTAACTGATTGATCTGGGGAATTTGGAAAGGCATTCATTTTCAATCAAGTAATAAGCAATATGTAAGAAAAATCCTTCCCTGATTTAATATAGGTTTATTCTCAGATGGATAGTGCTGTTATTCTGCAAATTAAAATCTCCCAAAGGTAAATTAATTGTAACTTTTTTAGTTAACCTGCAGCTAAACTGGTTGCACTTAACTGAGATCAAGTGCCCCATTTCCAAATGTAATGGGTATGTATAGCTTTTGTCTGAAAACCCTTCAGCTATGCTGCAACATTAATGTATGTCATTCAGCTGTTGTCATTGTTTCGATCTTGCATAGGTTACATTACAGGTACCTCACTGCACAGATTCCTGCAAACATAACAGTTTATAGTTTATTCAGGAAATGCCTCTGTTATGGCTATATAACTTGACTGTGCCCTTTTAACTCAGGGAAACATATGGTCATTCTAATATTAAAATGGGCCTGGGGTAAAGCTCATTCTGCAATTAGTTTCTCTTTATCATTTTACAGCAGCTGGTACTAGTAATCTACCAGAGCTAAAGCCAGATGATTTAATATATTTGTACTTCTCCAGCAACAGCTGCTATAATGGGATTAAGAATTTTAAAATCTACCCTAAGTATTTCTTCACAGCTTCACAGTAACAGTATCCAGAAACAACTATAGATTGTAGACCTTGTAACTACCCAATGTATACAAGAAAAATATGCAGAAGATTTAGCTCTGCTTGTCTGATGCAAAGCATGGTATTGTTTCTTTACATTTCTGCCAAGAAGGCAATAATCCATTTAAATGTGACTGATCAGCCTTTTTCTCCAAGAAAGGCTGAAATCAATTTACAAAGAAAAAAAACATTTTAACCAATAAAGTTGGCTTAAATCTGGTGCCATTTTACAATTGAGGCAACTATAAATACGGTACTAGAAATGGGCTATAGCTTAGCTATCTTAGAACCTATATGAGCTAAATGAAATAGATTTTTATTTATGCAAATGACTTTGTTAAAAATGTAAGAGATAGTGGTTGAGAGTAGGGTGGCAACATTGAGAGGTCTGCTGTAAGTAAAAGCAAAGACGGAGCAATTCTGAACTAAAGCTTAGACAAATAAAGCAAAGATTTCAGGTGTGTGAATTCTATTTATATTGAGAAAAATCAATGTAGAAAATAACTGCAGAAATAATGAATATTTCTTTAAAAAATGAGCAACTTTTGTGCTCGAATAATGTCACAGCTATACAAAAACATTTGTTAATAAGCCAAAAGCATTAGAGCAATGGTGAGCAATTTTCACCTCTTATGCAAAGAGACAAACTTTTTTTCTAAAGTGACAAAAAATAAAAAGGTGTGATGCGGTGGTCAATGGATTTTTTTTTTGTTGTTACAGATTTTATTTTTTATTTATCTATCTATTCCATCAACCTTTTGTTGACTGGGGTAGGTCACTAATTTTTGTAGACCATATTTAGGCCCAAACTTAGAAAGGGAAGTGCAAAGTAATGGTAGACAGAGTAGATTTTAGTGTAGATCAACAGTGCAAATACAATCGTAAGAATACTGTAACATTATAACTATTTCATAGAAGTCTCTCAGACATAGTGAGACTCAATCTAATACAATATCCAACATGCAGAAACACTATAACATCTTAGTAGAAAAGCAGAAAGCTACATATTAATGCATATAGAAACTTATTAGTGGTAATTGGTGAAGATGATTGAGACTGTGAGCTTTAGTTCCTATGGCATATGGTTTCATTCTGTCAGCACTCAACATCCTTGCTTTATAATTTTGAACAGGCCACTTAATCAGAAATTGCTCCCAGGTCATAACTGAAAAGGGACTGTGTATCCATTGAACCTACCTCATTAACACATGAGTATTATTATTAAGTCTATTTACACAGTTACTGTATCTTAATGTGTGGTATAGTGGCAGGATGATAAGGTGAATGGTGTGGGAGAGGAAGATCAGTGAGTGAAGTACAATATAATATGAAATAGGATGGTGGGCTCTATAAGAGTGGGTAAGTGGTGGGGACAGGGATGGAGTGACAGTATGGTGGAAGGTCAGGGAAGATAGAGAAAAGACAAGGGATGATTTAGCATAGATGTTTCATTATTAAGTTGCAAGGTAAATGTAAGGAGGTAGGACAGGGTGAATATAGTGGAGTTATGAAGATAAGTAATGACTTTTGGAGAAATTCATTTATAAGCAGCTCGTGGTTGTGCAAACTTCTTGAGCTGATGTCTAAAACTGGTAAAGGAGGTGACGTCTCTAAAATTTTCAGAGACTGATTCCCACATCTGAGACATTATTAATTTGAAGCTGTGGTCAGTGGAGTGGGGTTTTATGAATAGTGTAAAGGGGGAGGGAAAGAGATCTAAGGTTGTAGGATGAGATTGTTTGGGATAGTTGGCTGAAGAAGAGAGCAATGGAGTTGTGGTATAAGGGTTTGGGGATTAAGCAGGATAGGAGGAGGAGTAGTGTGTATCTTTCACTTATTGGAAGACTTGTTTCCTTAATCAGAACTGAGCACTGGTGTTCACTTTGGAGACTAGTGATGCATCTGCACATTTGATTGCCTGAGATTTGCAGAACTGAGTATTTTATCTTTCAGGTTTTGGCAAAAATAAGGACTCCATGTTCTAACTATGATAGAAAACCTCATTTCCACTTGCTAGTATACCCTCAGGTGTCAGGAAGCATGATTTTTCCCCCAAAAAAGTCGAGAGTTTACGTTGGATTTAGTATTGGTGATATGAAATTGAAAGTTCAAGGAGTGATTCAGACAGATGTTAAGGGATTTGAAGTTTGGTCTGGTTTCTAGTGATCTTTTAGCAGTACGGTCTGATTTCTAGTGATCTTTTAGGTAATGTCTTATCGTCCAGTTTTATGGGGCTGCAGATATTTTTTTGTCTTGTGCCAAACATCGTGCTTTATGTTGTTATTGTTGTTTTTCTGTCTGAGGTTATTGTGTAATACTCACAGTGAAAATGCATTTAGGTCTTTTTCTTGATGTTTTTCATAGCAGAGTAGAAGACAGTGATAGATTACTGTAAAATATGGATGGGGGTTTCAAGTAGGTGAGCTGGGAGAGAGTTAATGAATATTAGGGGCATGAGAACTATTCCATGGGGTAGTCCTTTTGCAAGAGGGGCACTCAGAGAGAGGGGGGGGTGGGGATGAGTCACTATTTGTACTACTAAATGTCTGCTCATACAGAAATTGTGGAAGCAGGGAGGCAGTCTTTGCTTTGCCTGATCCAAGCAGGGAGTTAAGGAGCAATGAACTGACTATAAGATCATAGGCTTTGGTGAGGTTTACCAAGACTGCACTGATAAGGTGCTATTTACCCATGCACCTTGCAATAGTATCAGATAGTATGTAAACAATAGTAATAGTACTTCTTCCAGACAAATCTCAATGCTGGTGTAGGGAGAGTATACTACATTTTTTGATGAAGTCTATGAGTTAGTGAAAGTGAATTTTTTAAGGATTTTTCCTAGATAGAGATGGTCAGAGATTGGATAGAAATATGTTGTGTCTGTTTGAGACTGTATTATTTTTTTTTTTGAGTGGTTTAAAAATGTCTCTCGTTTCCTTTTTTGAAAATTTCTCTAAATGTTTTGGGTTCGGAATACCATGAAAGGAATGGACCATGTTCCTGAACCAGGGTATGATTAAAGTTCATGAAATTTGTATTGCTCCAGTCTTTGATGTTAACAACTAGTGCTCTTCTCAGCACTCTCAATGTACCCAGAATTTTTTCCTTCTGAAGCTTATATGGAATTATTTGTATAGGTAGCATGTATAAAGACACTTTAAAAATATTTTTATTTGCCCTATTTCTCATACTACTATTGGAATTATCTGAGTTTGTTTATTCCACATTGATCCAATTTCTGCTTGCAAATCCTGGTATTTTATGACTCAGTACATAAGACACTATAATTGCCTGGTGCAGCTATTTCAATGATTAATGCTACTTTTGCCCTTTTCCTAGGACTAATATATCAGATGTTCTTGCATCTGTCTTCTTAACTGTTGGTATTGGGTGATCCCATCTGATCCAGACTTCATCCTAATTAATAATGCTCTGTGGTACAAGCTTCCGACATTTCTCAGCCACTTGTATACCGTAGTGTTTCACAGTTCCCAGTGCAACAGTCTTGGCATATTATTGTGCTTTTCAGTTAACAAACCTTCAGCCATGAGTATATCACAAACAGCAAGCAGAACTGCAACTTTTTATTGTTCTGTTTTATAGAATCTGCATTTGTCTGTTCATGCACTTTTTTATAGCTTTGTAAACCAGTGTGTATGCAGTGCACTATCTTGGGATGCCATTATTAGCTTTCCAGCTTTTGGTTTAAATTCACCTCTCATTAGCAATTAATGATTCATATCTTGGTCATCATGTTCTTCTCGGAGTTATGAATAATTGTCACTATACTTGTGGGATTTCCAGTTTCTTTTCTTTTCTTCTGGCCCTCTTATTTATATTTATTATTATATTTTTTTTGTTTCTTTCTATTGCTGTCTGATTCTTGACTAATTCTGGTTTGCTTTCAATTCCCACTCCTTTCCAATAAGGTGCTGCTAAACTAAGCAAATATGTCATCTTAGACTTCTGTTTATGCGTTATGGCTTTCACTACATCTGGGTATGATGATGTCAGCAAATATTTATGCAGTTCCATGATTGCTATACAAGAAATAAATTTTGTGGAGACAAATACTGCCTACAGACTGAGGGATGCATAATCTTAGTATGCATTGTTTTTTACATATCATTTGATAAGCAAGTTTCTTGTTTTCTTGCCCAAATGATTCAATGATGTTTGATGCCAAGCAGTCACACCAAAGCTGTGAGGTAGAAAAGGAAGGCCAAACTGATTTACAGTTTGAACTTTCATTCTTTGGAGTCAAGGTAGTTTTCAATGTTAGCTTTAGTGTTTTGAAGTGTTCTTTAATGAGATTTGCTCTCATTTGTTCATGATTTAATGCACCCCTTCATCTATTACAAAACATTAATGCACACCCTCCTGTTCAAGTTCCTATATATCATATTCATAAACCAGTTCGGTATTTACTTGATACTGCAATTTTCCTGCATAAATGCTGTGTTTGCACATTTATACAGACAATATCATTCTTATATCATTTGAGAACATTTTTTATCCATTTGTAGCTGTGTTTTCAGATCTTCATTTGATGAACTATGCAAGGTTAATTTCTGGAAATTAAGATGCAAACACAGCCTAGTCTATTAAGTAAATGGTGTAAAGGTCTATTAAGTAAATAGCCCTCTTCAATATATTGGGCATAGTGCTGCTTAAGATGCATAGGTTGTATACTGGATTACTGGAGGTATAATGTGTTGTCCTTTCATTTCACTATTGCAGTATTCATTACAATAGGGGTCCCTTGCCAAGGACGGCCTGGCATCTGGCTAGTATACCAAAGCCTTTAGGTTGCTTTAAGGTATGCCATACATCACATGTATGCTGCTCATGTAGCATAGGGCATAAAGCTGATGTCCAGACATACCATCCTCAGAACATCTTTGCTACCAGTCTGAACGCCATCTCTTATTTGTCACTCTGAATGCCTGTTCCATTTCTGGTTCACCCAGCCATTGCAGATAAGTGTCCTGTTGGAGTTTTTTGTATTCTATCTTTTCCTTTTTTTTTTTTTTTTTGTTGCTCGTGGGGTTTCATATCATCCAAGAAGGATAAATGCCAGTGTGGGAGACAAATTCTCCATAAAGACTATCATGAGCAGTGCTTGTTTTGCTTTGGTGCTTCCCACGACCATACATTCTGTTCAGTCTATCAGGCCTTTGCTTCCAAGACACTCCTTAGTAGGAGTTCTTCTTTGGCATTGCATCTAGAGAATGTCTTAAGCTCTTAGCTAACGATGCTATGGAAGGAACTTCCCACTCTGATTGGTAGACATCCAGAAAGAAGAAGGCCATGAAATCAAGGCTGGATTTTTCTGCTGATCAGCCTCTGATGGACATCTCTCCTGAGGCAAGTAAAAGGTCAGAGGTTCATCTGGCTTCATCACTGGATTCTTTGGCCATGACTGTTTTGGAGGCCCATGGGGCTCCAACCCTCGGCATGTCATTGGAGGCCTTGCAGATATCCACATCGGACGTTCAGGTGGAACCACAGCTGATTATTTCTGAGGGGCTTAGGGGTGTTCCTCAAATATTAGTCACAGAAGATATCCCTACTACCAATATTGAATGCCGTCAGAGCCTTCTACATTTCATAAGGCAGACATTCCCTTAAAGAAAAAGCAGAAAACTAAACAAATTGCTCCAGCTCCTAAGGACCCACAGTGTGAATGGCAAAATTTCACTCAGGGGTTGTTTAATGCCTGGATGGCTTTAAAACCTTCTCAGAGTGTTTCTGTTCCAGTTCCTCATTGGTCCTCTACTCCCCTTAAAAGACCCTGGGAACAGGATTCCTCTGAGGAGGAGGCAGATTCAGATGAGAAATCCTTTGCTTTTCATCTCAGATTCCCTCTCCTTTAGATTATGGGTCCGAGGAAGAGGAATTTACCAGTCTTAATACTCCTTTTGAGAAAATTCCTTTTGTGGACATAATCTCGAGAATGATGGAATTTTTTAAATGGGATTGTGCTCAGGTTTCTGAGGTGCAAAAAAGGTATTATGAGCTCCTGCAGATGGATTCTCCCAGGCCATCTGCTGTCCCTCCTGTTCTGTCTGCCTTGGTGGATGCCTTTTCTAATGCTTCTAAGGCTCCTGACTCCCAGACCCCTGCCCGCAAGAAACATGATAGGTTTATAGGATGCCTGAGGACTAAATTTCTTTGTAAGTGGCCTTCTGCTGACCCCTCTCTGGTGTCTGTGGCTTCTGACAAGGCATCCCAGTTGCTACCTTCTCCTAAGTTGCTGCCATCTGATAAAGATATCAGGACCATGAAAAGACTGGGGAAAAAGTTTTATACCTCTGCTACTTTAGCTTTTCGGGCAGTCAATTATCAGACCCATATGTCCAGGCACATGTTGGCTCTTAATTCCCAGTAATTTCTGATCTTTCAGACTCTGAAGGGAAGACTTCTGTTTTTTCCCTGTTACAGATTTCCACCCAAGTGGCTCATTATTCCATCAAGTTTAGTTACGATGCAGCAGATGCTTCATCTAGGGCTGCTGCTTTTAGATCTGTGATGAGGAGATATTTTTGGCTTTGGCTTCAACCTTTGCCTGACGATATTAAGGCTAATGTGATGGTTGCTCCTCTGGATAATATACACTTGTTTGGCAAAGTTGCTACTGATTTGTTTAAGTTTCTTCAGGATATGGGCAAGGCTTTACAGGAACTTAAACATGCTTTTGTTTCTTCTGTATCTAAGTTTCAAACAAATTACCTTTGCTCTTAGGGAATCTCGCCCTCCCCCAAGGGCAAGAGATGTAAGAAGCTAAAACAGAACTTTTACCAATGACAACACAGGGATAACCTTTACTTTCTTTTATATTATGACTAATTATGATCACTTGTTCCCTGTTTATTTGCTACCACATGCACATAAATTAATCATCTGTTTTTTGTTTTTTTTTTAATTTGAAAGAGCTCTAGTTCTAAGACTAAAGTCTACATGTATAATTAAATGTTTGCTTTCCATTAAGAATTATTCTGTGCTTGATGATAACAGTTTTCATTATTACAGAACATCTATTTTGCTGTAGAATGCAAGCATTAATAATATGCAACAAGCTATTCTTAAATGTCTCTATTATGTCAAGTATTACTATAGCAAATGCAATCACATTTGGATCAAGACATAAAGTTGCTTTAACCAATCCAAGCAGTACTTCCTTGGGTCTGCCATACAACCTGCAATTTACTGACAGACTTTTAAAGGCAATACAGTTTGAAATGCAAAATTATTTCCTATCACCTGGATTTCCTGTATGTTTATTATTTTGAACTTTTCCAGATTTTCTAAAAGTCTCTCTCTTCTAATTGTACAGTATGTCCTGAAGTATTCCAAGAGTCTACAACAATCCTCTTGTTAGTTTTATCTCACCAAAATTACTACTTCTGCTCTTTTAAGTCATGCACTCACCCATATTTAGTTATGAACTCTTCGGCCTACTAAACCCAAAACATGTTCACCACACCCGCTTTTTAACATTCCTTCTAATTATGTCTTGCAGAACTTTATTGCACCATGTTAATTTGGGTGTATCCTCTAGTTTTGGTTACCTATTTAATGTCACTTAAATTAACCTTACTACCAGTAACTATGCCTAATAATGCACTCAATACCTTTTTAGAGTTAAGGGAGTTTTAATATCCATTCTCTCTCAGATCACAACTTTCTTTTGCTGTCCAGACATGCAGTGTAAATGCTTCACTAAATCTCCACACATAACAGGCCAGATCCCCAAAGGCAAATATTACTGCATGTGATATATTTATATTCCCGACTTTCTACATTTTTGACATCAAGAACTATCAAAAATACAGACTTATGATCTTCATGTATTAAACGTTCAAGCTCCATGTGTATTTTCTAAAGCTACAACTTCTAACATACTTCCTTCCTTAGTTTGGCTGCTGACAGTCTTTTGATATTCATTTCTTCCCTCATTATTAACATTCCCTTATCTAGGGATACTGGTCTTCGATTTCTAAAGCACCTCCCCACTTAGTATTTTAAGAATTACTTTCAGATTTATTTTCTGTTTCAGTGGATTTAGAATCTATTCATAAGTCACTATTTTCTCTTTTGAGCAATTTAGCTCATAACCTTCTTCTCCTATATCTAATATCTTACTACAGTAGCAGTGTTCAGCCTTTCTTGGTGTCTTTTCTCTTCTGCCTTATCTACCCATACCCTTATCCTCAAAGCTCAAGTTACTTTTACTCATTCTTACCTTATTTAATTCCTATTTCCTTTTAACTTTTTTTTTTCTTTTTCTTTTTCTCTTAACATTTTAAATTGAGCGTCTACCTTTTTTCATTCTCTATTCAGAAGATATGCCAATTCTGTCTGGATCTTCATACTTTTCTTATTCTTTCTATAATAACTATTTTTCTTTTATTCATCCTTCCTTCCTATCTTTCTCCCACTGTTTTGGACTCCAAGTTATTGATCTTCTGTGTTTCACTACATACCTCTGCTTTTAGTTTTTTTTATATTTTTTTCTTAAAACCTTCTATTCGAAAACAACATACATAGAATTTGATTCTCGATCAAAATAAACAGAGAGACAGAAGGTATAATGTTCTTTTTTAAGGTCATATTGATTATTGTTTGGTCATGAAGACTTTGTCTCTATTACAGATCATATTCTAGTAGCATAATAATCAATTTCAGGAGAAAAAAAACATTTTTACTTTCTAAAATCTTTAGATTTTTCAAGTGCTAATCCTACAAAGACAACCTGACAACTGTCCAGACTTTTGTTTCATATTTTTGGTCTGTTCCTCATAAAATTTATGGTTTTCTGGCAAATAACTGAGGATTTAAGTCACTGAATAATGACATGCATTTGAGTTTCAGACTTCATATTCTTCACAAAATATATGCTAATGCAAATCCTGTTATTCTAGCAATTTTCTAAATTTATAACAGCAATATTCAAAACAAGTCAATATTTTAGTCTTTGTCACCACATTTTCTGCTTTGTCCACATCTCATATGCTAAGATGTTGAGAGGTACATACTTTTTCATGTCACATAGTCACCTGAGGTCACATGAAGTCTTACACTTCTGTATAATTATAGGTTTATAGGTTCATAAGTAAGCACTAGGGCTAGCTGCTTTTATGGGCCATATTAAGCCTAGCCAAATTTCCTTTTGTGCTCCAGTTAAGCTATCCCATTGTTTAGAGACTGGCCTTAATCAGCCCATGGTCGATAATTATGTATTACCCCTAATGAGAATAACTGGGATCATGTTATAGATAATTTGAGGGAGCCCATGCATGGTGTAAAGCATTTAGGAGCTGCCTCTGTCCATTAGCAAGTGCAGGAGGCAATCCTGGAATAAACTCTATGGTTCTAATAATAATAATAATAATAATAATAATAATAATAATAATAATAATGATGATGATGATGATAAATAATAATAACAAGAATAATAGTAATAATAATTATTATTAATAATAACATTGAGTCCATATAGAACATGCATTCACATATTATACTTTAATAGTCATGCAGTTCCACAAACTACATTTCAGATTTAAACATCTAAAAGTAAATGTGTAACATGATATTCCGTCTTTAAATTATACCATATAAAATCAACACAATTATATCTCATGTTACAGATATCTGGACAACTCTAACAATATTGATGTATTCAAATATATTCATCTGAAACGTATTGGAGTACAATTTTTATACCAGTGGCTTTTGATTGGCAACTCATTACTGTATCGCAGAAGATTTGAATAGTTTATTTAATGAAACTAATAAAACTTTTGAAACAAAAATAAGATTCTTCTGTCTTAAAAAATCTGAAATCCCCAGACTGATTTTTGTAATCTGCTAACTTTATTCAGCCTGAGGCTCACCAAAACATTTTAAGATATTTATATAAAAACAAGCAATATGTCTCACTCCTTGATGCATGACTTAATGTACTGCAACAATAGTGGTTTAAACAATACAAAGTCAAAGTATACTTTATAATAGACATTGGGCAAGAAAGTTTGCTGACCTTGATCTGATTGGTCATAAAAGTGATACAAAAATGTCCAGACACAGGCACTGCAGTGAGATACTAGACACTAAATGTTACAGAAAGCATATTTAAACTACCCGTAAGTTCAGAATGTTAACTGGGATTTGCAACCTCCAGTGCCTAAAACATCAAGTGGTGCATTCCTACCCAAAGGAAGTTATTTTAACATTAAGCTCTCTATATCTGAATGTCAAACTTGATTTCAGCATTCTCCGACATCCAAACACTCTTAGATTGGGTTAAAAAAAATAGATATGCTTACGTCAACAGTGTGCATACTCCAACATCTGTAGACACAGCTAGGGATAAAGGTTCCCATTTTCAGTTCCCCAACTACTTATTTGCTCTTTCCATCTTACCAGTTCTGTCTTTCTTCATATGTTGCCTGGTGACCCAATATACAAACATTTAATAAGTTCTCTCCCAGTTGCTTAGAATCTACTTCCTACATGCACACCATCCTCACTGATCTGTTGTCCTTAGCCCTTATTTTACTTACTGTTTTTTTTTAGTCTTCTCTGAAAACACAAGGACTGGTTACTGTTCAGGTACAGATATCAGTCCAATGTGTACCCTGACAAAACTGAGTAACTTCACAAACAGTAAAACAATTCTTAGAATATTGTCTTAAAATCAGGATAGTTGATTCGATCTCCAGCCAGAATGTAAAACGTTATTAATAATTGAGTTATCAACATGGAGTGACCCCTCCCAAGAGTATTGCTGCTACTACTACACTGACTACCACATTGAATAAAAAAAAGACTGCTTGCCTGGGATTTCAAAACAGATTCCTTTAAAATACATGTGACTAGAATAAAAAACTAGAAATACAAAAGTATATACATGATAGAGAAACAGATGCAAACTCCCTTAGCATGCCAGGACAGGACTAATTTACAACATAGTTCTTTATTTTTTTCCCCCATATATTTTGGTCCCTATTTTATTGGAAATGTCATTGCTGGCTCCTATTCTCAAGTGAAGATTATCTTGTTTGAAATATGAAGCCAAGGTTCTTCTAAAAATGGATGGAAAAGAAAGAAATATTTTAGAACATTACGGACCAATATGTTTATTAAATAATGATTATAAAATTATGGTGTGGTGAAAGCAATGCATTCCACAATAATGTCCAAAACGTGAATTTGGGTTCTGTTTTAATGCCAGATTGTTTGTGCTCATATTATCTTCAAAATATTCTTGCTAAATTTTAAAACATAATTAAAATCTCATGATGTTCACAAAGCTTTTCATAAAGGTAAATAAGCAATTTATAATAAATGTTTGCAGATATTATGAGATTCTGTGTTCATATATTCATTCTTTCAAAATATTATATGAAAGACTATGCTAAAATAAGCAAATAACCTGAGAAACTTAAACTGGTTTATGGAATGTGGCAGGGGTGGTATACATTGTCCCCAAAATAGTTTGCTGGCCATAAACTCCATAGTAGAGCCTTTATCAAAAGGAACCATTAAAGTTGATAATTGATCAGTTCACACTTTTGCAATAGTTCATGCAGATAATTTGTTAATTTCTATAAATTGTTTAATTGAATCAAATGTTAACTATAATGTTCATTTTCTAAAATCATGCTGATCACTGATTGGTCAAAAAGATAGCCGTTCTTCTATGACAGTATCTAGAAAAGGGTACAGAACGAAATGGTTAACCTGACCAGTTTTGGGTTGAAAACCATGTTAAGCACTCAATAACACCAGCTGACTACTTTGGGAGTAACCCTGTGTGCTATACAAGCAGCATGAACATGTGGTTACTAATAATACTGGACTAGCCACTTGTTTAATGCATGAAAGGAAATGTACATTCCCCTAATGAGACTTGTAACTACTATGGGACCAACACTACCAACAGAATAATTCCTTGTGCTATGCTTTTGTCCCCGTCCCCTTCAATAAACACATCGCACCGAATGACATTTGATGACCTTTACTAAACTTCCATAAACATGATTGTTAACCAATATTTATTAATTAAAACCAACACATAACATAGGTGATGATAACATCCATGTAACATTAAAATAGGGCAGTGTGACCCCACTCATCCCGACCAATAAGCAGTGTCCATACCTCCACTTGCTTACTTATGAGGTAGCGTACCACCACTCACTTCAGCTACTATTTATTGAATTACATGTCCAACCAAATAATCAGCTTGCCTCTGCTTGCTTATTTAACTTATCAAGCAGCATCCAACTGCTCATAACCAGATGGGCAACAGAAGAGGGCAAGCCTGCCCCTTTTCTTCACCCACCAGCCTGGACAGATTGTTCATCTCTCCAACCAAACTTCCAACAACCTAACCACCATTAAAAGGCATTAAGCCAAAAATCATTCAGTGTTCCCCATCCTATCTAACCAAACTGCATCCATGTGATCACCTCTCAAACCCTATCATATAAATAACAAAATTAGCCAGCTCCCTAAACAGATGAAAGAAAACCCAGTGATCCCTTTCCAATGCTAAAGTAACAAACCATAACCTCATAAACTAGCATACCCACCATATATGAGTAAAATACTCAGTTACCCAACTACCATACCAATAAAAGCTTTGTAATGATTCTCAGGTTATTACCAGCCAGACAGCCACACACTAAGCCCATGGTCACTTGCAACAATGCAGAGGCAATTGCATACCCTCACATCAAATTGCAACACCATTTATTGCCCAATGAATATAATAACCAGATGAGATCAGTTTTAAAAACCCATTTAATAGCAATCTTGTCATAACACCAACTATCCATTACAAGCAATAAGACATTTAAGCCACCATCATGGACTTTTATCAGTATGACCCCAATGCATCACAAACAGTAAACCCAAGCCAGGCAAAAACTACCCAAACACAATGTACCTCCAAAACTTGAAAATGCCCAATGTCACCAGATCAGTGGCATCCCGTTATGCCTAACTGTTGCCTCTTGATCACCCACTAGATAAACTAATGACCAAACTGCCATTTCCTTTCCTAATGGAGCAATTGTTTTATCCACTATCCATTACAGAGAGAAACACACACACACACACACACACACACACACACACACACACACACACACACACACACACACACACACACACACACACACACACATTTGGCAACCAAGACCTGTTCCTAATGACATCAATACATCCATGAAACAGTAACTGCACTAACTGGAGAACAACTGACAACATACCTCTCAACCTCTTAGCGCAAGAACTCTGGATAAAGCCTGACAAAATGGGGGAGACAAAAGCCCAAAAATAGGTACACATTTTAAATATTGCTGTCATAAACATAGAAAGTTGCTAGAATAACAGGACTTTTGTTAGCATGCATTTTCTGAAAGATATGAAGTCTGAAACTCAAATGCATGTCATTATTTAGTGAATTTACTGAGATGATTTAAGAATTAATTTGTCAAAAAAACAAAATTGCTATGAGGAGCAGACTAAAAATATGGTGCACAAATCTCGACATTCTGCAAAAATCTGCACAGTCGAGAGGTATGACTGACATGGCATATACTAAACTCCAACCCCAGCAACCAACTTTCTTTCAAGCAAGGTCAGTCGATATTCCCTGTATAACACCTACTCTATGCACCTATCAGCCACCGTCCAGAATTTAGTAAAATTAGCCCAACCCTGTCTCCCATGAAATTGCACTAAATTGGAGCTAAATCCTACTTCACAAAACACCCCTCCTTGCTCACAAACCTGAGCCAACTTATTCAAACCAACCCACTAATCTCCTACCCCTGGTGGCTGCAACACCATTTGACCAAAATAACACCTCCCTTACCAAAAACTTTAGCTATAAACCAGCTCTATGATCCTGCTACAAGCATCTAATCCTTCTAACCCCCACTTAACATGCCTCAACTGTCAGCACCAACCTACCACTATCATATCAACCAAGTGAAAATGGGCCCCATTCTCCCAACTTCCACTGTGAAACTGATGCCTGCTAAATTGAAATCAACTTCAAAGTCCCACATCCTTTCTCCAGACAACACCCTCTTCTGATGGCCAAGGCACAAAACACTCTTAACCCTCCTATCACATTTGAAAATCAACAAAATTCCCATGAGCAATGCAATGCATCTACCAGAACTCAACATCCTTAATGCACTGCTACCCTTGGCTTCTTCCTTTAAAGCTTCCCTTTCACCACGTCACCTTATATCCAATAACAAAACAACCTGCAACATCTGTTAGGAAACCCAAAACCATGTCCTGTAACTTTAGCCTAGACACAGAAATGGAATACAATATTGCTCGATCGGGTATAACACAGAGTTTAATTGTTGAATTTCTCAATGATGAACAGTCGGAATGCCATACAAAACACGGGATGTGACATTTCCAACCACTGTACCACCTAAACAAGTGCTACCATGGGTCAAAAAGTGGGGGATATTTTGTGTTTCACAACAATTGTATTGACATTATTGAGTTTTTGCTGCATTACTTTTGACTGTATTCTGGTCGACCTTCCACCAGCCGATCAAATGAATGTATACCCAAAGAAATATCTAGATCCTACATATCCCCAACCCTCGCATGCCTACAATGGCCCTTGAACCTGACCTTACTGTTAAAAAGTGGATATATAACATCCAGCCTCCCACACATCCAATGCAGACCCAAGGCACCAGTGACATAGTCCATCTGCTATTTTCTACAAACCCTAACCTGGTATGTGACATTACCAGTATCTACTTGAGGGACAAAATCCACCCCAAGGATGCAACTTAAGATCAAACACCAGCTTCCTGTCAGACAGAACACGTCATTGACCCTCCATGAACACCGTTTAAACAACTGGATGGGTAACTGAATGAAATCAATCTCTAATACCTCCTTCAGCAGTAAGCAATTACTTAGTGCAGTAATTACACCCATCACTCACAAAGCATGGTATGCTCCCATGGTAATACTCCTCCAACCTGACCCATTCCATTGAAGATCCCAGCTACCAATAACGCAGCATGAGATTCAGTCCTGGTGCTCGATGTACCAGATCAAACAAAATCAAAGACATTAACTTGTGGCTGCAGGGGAGAAAAAAAAAACAGAAGAAGCACACAAACAACAACTCCAGATTCAGCTGCATGCTGGAAAACTGTGACCTCAGTGCATATTGTTCCCTCCTTTCATACTGCTCCATCAGCCGACATATTCCTACAGCATCCTCTCTTGCCTGTTGAGTCTGCATTCCTTCAGGTCACCAAGTAATGTCCACTTTGCCTGTCCCCCTCTGTGACCTCAGTGTGATCTGCAAAAGAAAATACTGTAAATCCTCCACACACGCATAAAACAAAGCTTCTTAATGACATTATGCACCACCAAGGATATATCTCTTTCGTCAACTGCATAAAATGCACTCATGATTACAGAGTGTGACACCCCCAATGAAACTTAAGATGCTTTAACAAAGCTCTCCATGAAGTTTCTTCACAACTCCCATTTTAATGATACAACTGATAACCGTGTGAAATAAAACAGAATCATTCACTAAATGGCTGTTGTATAAATAAAGTATCACTCTTTTACCATCCTATGAGTTTCCTCGATAGAGCTGTTAACCAATAATCAGGGCAAAGAAAATGAAAACAGTCCATACTTGTGCTAATACAGTTGATTACAAAACCCGAGCCATAAATTCACCCCAGCAGCTCCACCTGCCCTTCTTGGACCAGGGCAACATTCACCCAAGTCCCTCTTAGATAAGGGCAACATGTGCTACACTCCAGAGTAAGGTATCTTATATACTTGAACTTGGTTAGGTTGTTAAGGGCCTTAGAGCCATTAGCCTAGTAACCACCACCAATCCTGTAATTGGTGTGATACTGCCCCCCCCTCACCAGTGGGAACCCGAAACTCCCCATAAACAATCTCAAACCCTGCTATAACTTGCCCCTAACATACCTTTTCCTTGGCCCTACACTACCCAACTGCACCAACCTTGATACGCCTTAATGAGTACAAATGAAGTCAAACTTGTTACTGTACTGTTTACCACTCATCAACCCAACTTCCCACCAGGAGAATACATTACCTTCCAAATAAAAGGGGCATGATAATCATAACTGACTCCTAAAAGCAAGAGCTAACAAAACCAAAGCTGGCCTATTTTAAATGTACTGCTTTACAAACTTCATAAAGTGGATCAAATAACAGGTGTTGCATTATCATGAATTTTCTGAAGGGTATGAAGTTTGAAGCTTAAGCATCTATCATTATGTTCTAACTCCAACCTTTAATGAATTGCCCCTAAATTGCTGAAAGTGACATCGATGTCTGATGAGCACCTCTTGCCAACCTTTATGATAAGCAAACCAGAAAAAGACACCCCAGACACTACAAGTGCACAAGTAACTAACAGAATATTCTTCTTCAGTCCCCTCTATTTTCTTATGTTCATGACCTCCTAGTTTGAATGATCATCTTTCCTCCCTAGAACCGGATATAAAAAGGGAGACAAAGGCCTAAGCAAAATAAATAGTTGGCGCTTACAGAGCACCCTGACAGGAAGCCACCCACACCCATACTCATCAACGTCTTACGAACAGAAATCTCAACAAAGTCGCAACTAAAATGAATTGCTCACAACTAAAAGCACTTCAAAATTCAAAACTGCTCCTGAGAAAGTTAGCACATTGATAAAGTAACAGGCTGTGCACTAACCTGATTTCTCTCTAATGCCATAAGTTTTAAACTCAGATAGACCTTTGTGTGCGACTTTTACTTGACCATCCTGCAGGCATTCCAGACATCCTACAGACTGCACAGTGGATATTAGTAACTTGCAAAGCAACGTAAATCATTCTTAACTATTCCATTAATAATAACTGCAGCACAAATCTGTAGCTGCTGCAACTGTGCACACCGCTACAGTGAATAAGCACTAAGAAATAGCTAGAAGTTTTATCCTAGCCCAAAGCGACCTGATTTTAGTTTCCAGTCACCCCAGTGGAACAGGCCAGGATTCTACTGTAGCTTAAACCTTGTACCACCAAAAATTACTGCTCACTGCCTTAACCTCAGTGCCAACAGCAGGACCTGCCTCGTCCCCATCTTTACTTCTATCTCACCTCTGATAATAACCACATTAACTGAAATAACTGAATACAAAGGAGAAACTCCTTTAATCCAATCAACTGGCCATATTCCCTCATCGCTAAACCTTCTGTAGGCAACTTACTAATTTTAAAATTAAATGTAGTCTCTAATTCAGATAATATCTACTCTTTATCCTTACTCCTTAACAAGTAAGAGCTTCACCATACTAAGCTCACCTTTAGGGGAATTATAGCTGCAACTAGATTACTAAACAAACAATTTATACCTATTCCCAGATCCGTGTGTGTGTGTGTGTGTGTGTGTGTGTGTGTGTGTGTGTGTGTGTGTGTGTGTGTGTGTGTGTGTGTGTGTGTGTGCATTTGTGTGTGTGTGTGTGTGTGTGTGTGTGTGTGTGTGTGTGTGTGTGTGTGTGTGTGTGTGTGTGTGTGTGTGTACCACTATTACCTCCATATTCATCTCTAAAGTCACACCACTAGTAATCAAAGGCCTACCTGACCACCAAAGTTCCTACCGGTTGTCATGGACGTAATCCTCCTCTCTAGCAAGTTCACACCAAAACTGTGATTACTACACCAGTTACACTTGCCTAAACCCTTTAAGCTCCTCCCTACCTCATTTCCTCCCACTCATCCCTCATTCCCATTTAACCCTATCCTCCCTCAATCCTCTTAATTCCTGCTACTATATTTATCTATCCCCACTTGAAGATGTCCCTGGACAAATCCATCTGTTACCAAACCTCATTAATGTGTCTCAGGTAAATCCCTGGGTCATGTAAGGTCTAATGACCCTGTCAAAGCCTAGTGTGGGGATCCTTGAGGGAGCAGAATCCTATTCAGCCTAATTGCTCCAATTGGCCTAACGCCAGCCCTGAGTACACCTATTAATATATCTTAAATATTTAATGTACTTTAAAATCGACAAACACAGAGTTTTTTAATAACAGTTTCTCTTCTTGTTTCACTAAGCACAATGACCAAATGCCTTAAATTTCTATAACAAAAATGTTGCCAATTTTCATTTAAACCTGGAAAGAAAAAAAAATGCCCCTAAATGGACAATCTACAGACCATATTCTAGTACACAAAAAAACTAAAATATTTAATTTTAAAGTATAGCCTTCTTCTACATCTAATAATGTTTCAATTGCCTTTCCTTTTTTATTTATTTCTTTACTTATTTTTTCAGTTTTTGCATTGATTATGATTTCTTTCCCATGTTAAGTTTGATTAATATGAAAATGGATTTTTTTTCTTAGTCTCTTTGTAGGGGTATTTCTCCTGAAAATAATGAAATGCAAATTTGCATTTCTTTTTTTTCTAAATTTGCAAATTTATACAGGAAAGATGATGGCTCTATGTGAACATTTCTGAAAGCCATGGACAAATATCAGAATTAAACTCCATAGTAGAACTTTTTCCAGTAGAAAGCGGTAGTGCTGATAATTGATCAGTTAATATTTTTGCAATAGTGCATGTAGATAATCTGTTAATTTCTATAAAATGTTAACTGTAATGTTCATTTTCTAAAATAATCCTTATCATTGTTTGATCAAGAAGATAGTAGTTCTTCGATGACGGTAACTGAAACAGAATATAAAATCAAATGGTTAACCTGACCAGTTTTGGGTTGAAAACCCTATTAACCACTCATTAACACCAACTGACTACTTTGGGAATAACCCTGTGTGCTACACAAGTAACCTGAAAGTGTGGTTACTAATAATACTGGACTAACCACTTGTTTAATGTATGAAGGGAAATGTCCACTCCCCTAATAAGATGTTTAACTACTATGGGACCAACACTGCCAATAGAATAATTCCTTGCATCATGCAGTAATGTTTCTCAGTCATATCCCTGGGTCACATAAGGCCCAATAACCCTTTCAAAGTCTAGTGTGGGGACCCTTGAAGGAGTAGAACTCTATTGGGCCTAATTGCTCCAATTGGCCTAAGGCCAGCCCTGAGTACACCTATTAATATATCTTAAAAATTTAATATACTTTAAAATTGACAAGAACACAACTTTTTAATAGCAGTTTCTCTTCTTGAATCAGCAAACACAATGACCAAATGCCTTAAATTTATATATCAAAAATGTTGCCAATGTTCATTTAATACTGGAAAGAAAAAAATGCTTCTGAACAGACAATCTACAGATAATATTCTAGTATTCAAAACACTAAAATGTTTAGTTTTGAAATATAGCCTTCCTCTACATCTAATTGGTTTAAATTACCATATTTTTCTAGGAAAGATTACGTATCATTAATATATAGAAATGTTTCAGTTGCCTTTCCTAACGTTATTTATTTATTTATTTATTTATTTATTCAGTTTTTGCATTGATTATGATTTCTTCCCCATGTTAACTTTGATTAATGTGGAAGATTTTTTTGTGGGTCTCTTTTGAGGGGTGTTTCTCCTGAGAATAATTAAATGCAAATCCACATTTCTCATGTTTCTAAATTTGCAAATTTAAACAGGAAAGATGATGGATCTATTTAAATATTTTTGAAAACCATGGATAAATATTAGAATTAAATACATTTTTTGTTTCATCAAAATTGTTTGTCCAGACTTGGTTTTCATTGGAAAGATTAGTTTCCTAAAGCAAAACTGCATTTTGATTCAAGCCATTTGTGCAAGTATTCAAACAGGGACATTTCTTTATTGTCAGTTGTATGATCTTATCAAATTGTATGGAAATTACCTTGTGAAGAAGGACATGTTGCTGTTAAAGAAAAATGGTTATTTTTAATTTATAATAATTTATTAGATACAAGGATCAAGTACAGGTAACCTTTAGGTGAACAGAAGAAACATGCCAATACTAATATAAAGAGTAATAGCAAACACATTTTCTGAAACATAAAGTGAATTATGTCTCAGTTCTTTAATGACCAATTAAAATAAAAATATCATATCTCTTAGAAGATATTTGATGCTAAGGGTGGGGGGTTGGCATAATGGTTAAGGTGTTTGCCTTGCAAACATGAGGTACAGCATTTGATTCTTAAATGGGATAATTGGCTAGGATTGAAATGGCACACAGGGGCAGTTAGCCTAGTATTAATCTATAAACCTATGACCTATGATCCAGAATATTCCACACTGATGCTGGCATTATAGGATTACTGTCTTGTTGATAGATATGCCATCAAATTCAAAAATGGTGGAAAGAAATGCAAGAATGGCTGAGAAGGTATGGAATGGTACTGGTGATATCACATTTGTTTCCAAAACCAAGTAGTTTGGTCATGAAAGAAATATCTCATAATATTCTAAGAAAAAGTGATTATACTATTAATGGCAGTGGAAAGTATAATGCTGGTTAAGTGGAAAGCAATGCCATTGCTGAGGTTTCCTAAGAATGGGTGATATATCTTATACATATAATACAGGTACATCACCAATGCAGGTATGGAAGTAGTACATTGGAACTAGAAAAAATAAGACAAGTGTTTATATTTAAGCTATATGATCAGACTAAGACTGATTTATGCTGTAAATCTATGAATATAAGTTTGCAACATTCTTTTTCTTTGTCAGATTTTGGATAACAAATAAAAATAAATAAATAAACAAAAGAAAGCATCAGTACTGGTAAAAAGTTCGACCAGATATGTGATCAATAACATGCAACATTGGTTAACCATCATCAATATTTCAAGTCTTGGCAAACGAAGATAAAAAAGAAAACATCATTTCTTTTTCGAACATTTTGAATCAAAGAAGTACTAAAGTGAGATCAGATAAGGAAAATAAGGAATCTACCTTTAAAATATCTATCTCTCTCTCTGTCTATCTGTCTGTCTGTTTATATATCTATCTATCTATCTATCTATCTATCTATCTATCTATCTATCTCTCTGTCTATCCATCTATCTGCCTATCTATCTCTGTCTATCTATCTATCTATCTATCTATCTATCTATCTATCTATCTATTTATCTATCTATCTATTTATCTATCTATCTATCTATCTATCTATCTATCTTTCTATCTATCTGTCTATCTATCTATCTATCTATCTATCTATCTATCTATCTCTCTGTCTATCCATCTATCTGTCTATCTCTATCTATCTATCTATCTATCTATCTATCTATCTATCTATCTATCTATCTATCTATCTATCCATCTATCTGTCTATCTATCTCTGTCTATCTACCTCTATCTGTCTGTCTATCTATCTATCTATCTATCTATCTATCTATCTATCTATCTATCTATCTCTCTGTCTATCTATCTATCTATCTATCTATCTATCTATCTATCTATCTGTCTGTCTGTCTATCTATCTATCTATCTATCTATCTATCTATCTATCTATCTATCTATCTGTCTGTCTGTCTATCTCTCTGTCTATCTACATACTTTACTGTCATCTCATTTCCCTAAATTGAAAAGTCTTCAATTACTTCTGCCTTTTTGTGGTGTACAGTGAGCCTGCAGTATATGCAGAAACATGATTCATACGTACAGGGTGTAATCCCTTATGAATGACCATGGAGGCATCAGCAAAGCCAGTCTACCAAAACTGATGTCCCAATACCTCCCAGTGCTCATTTCCATAACCAATGGCTATGTCTTACTGGATTATGGAAAGAATGGGTAGTGGGACAGTGCAGAAAGTTGAAAGGTCTAGCATGAAAGATACCAAAAGCTGTTACAATTGACATTGACTAGAAGATCATCTATAAGTAAAAAAATCATACAATATAAATGATTATAGGGGTGATACTAGATCCTGGAAAACATTTAATTCACCTACTGCAGAAAATGTAGCTATAAACTATTTCAGTACTGAGAGAAAAGCATAATGAGGGCTTGGCTTGTTCAGTTTGCCCATTTTCGGACTGAGAAGCAGTATTATTGTATTAACATACCAACTGAAAATCTGTCTTCTTTACTCTGCTTTTCTTTATAATAGCCTTAGATGTGCCCAGTGTAGTTTTCATTCCATAATCTCCTTTTATCTTGCAGTTCATGTTAAAGGCTACTTCATATTTTATCACCTTCTCCATCAAAAATTATTCTTTATTCCACTCCTGAGCCATGCCAACATGATTTACACATTTATTTGCCTGATAAATATCAGTGCCTTGTATTTTAATTATAGATGTGTTGCATTGTGCATAGTTTTTTAGCCAAGCCTTCATAGCTCTGTCTTGTAACACATACACGTGATATAGATGCAGTGTTTTATCTAAAAATATTACGTCTCACTTAAAACATATTTTGGTCTTTTTTACCCCACTGCCTGCCAGTCACATATCCATCAATTGGATAGTTGGCCTATTAGTTTCTCATTGCTAGAGTGAGGGTTAATCGAGAGAGAGAGAGAAAGAGAGACAGAGGATATCATTCATGCAGCCATGAGGGATGCCTTCAGGATTTTGCACCTTTTGTCCATAAAAATACAACTGTCTTATACCGTCCCAGGGTTCAGTATGGAATGGTGGGTCAGTGAAGGCATGTTACTCTCTACTGTGGGTGATATAACCCCTTAAGACTGTGACACACCACTCAGTGCAGGTGACCTGCATGATCTCTGATGTCTTTTGGTGATTCTACCACAGTACTAAGGGCCTGGACATGCATTTTTCTACATTTTTCATTTACCACTCTAATTGCCTTGTCAACTTCCCTTTTTTGCAATTGGTGTTGCTTGTCCTTGCTCCTTATGTTTTACTTTTTTTCTGGAAAGCTGTTCCAGCTGTACGTTGTTAGCCACTCCTCAGGATATTGATGCCTCTCTTTTTTAAGCTCATTACTGTTTAACATACTATTGACAGGCTATTGCCTCATGGATGGGTACAGATGTTCTTCGTGTTTCACTGTTGCAGTCATTAGATTTGGGTAATCTGCTTTGTGGTTGCCCTCAGTTGGCCTGAATATCAAAGTCTTGGGTCCTGCGTCGGTTGCTGTCTCCTCTTCCATGACGTCAGGTAGTCAGGGTTATATAACATGCAGCCAATGCCATTTTATTCAGTCTTTCTTGCCATGTGGTGCCCGAAGCAGAAGCAGTTCGCAAGTGCCCGTCGGCTGACTCCTGAAATTTTCGCATTCGAGTTTCAGAACTGAAGTCTTCAACTAAAAAGCTAAATACCCCATTGGGGAAACTTTTTCTTGCTCCTTACCAATGTCAGTAGAAGTTAATAATTGCATTACTTGTGGGAAGCAAATACCTCATAAGGATTTTCATTTGTACTGTATTCCTTGCCTAGGCCCAGATCATAATGTGCCTTGCTGTCAGTTTTGTGCTAGATTTAACCAACGCACTATTAAGCGTCGGTATATTTTTGCTTCAAAATATTTTGGATCCAGATTTAATTACCCTGAAGTATCGTCGGTTAGCAATCCGACTACTGGAGTACACAAAAAAACACAACGAAAAAGACAGAGACAGACCGTCGAGGTCCAAAACCCATGACGCAGCTTCTCCTAAGCCAGTAGCCGGTTCGCCGGTACTCAGTGAGGCACTTTTACAGCCCCTGATACCTGCTACGTTTGAGTTGCAGGCCTCAACTGAGACCCATGCGTAGTCTGGTATTCCATGAGATTCTCAGAGTATTGAACCCGTGGATGTCTCTCCCTTGGATGGGTTTGGAGCTGCTGAGCAGGCACCGGCTTCTGAGGGTGTTTTCAGGCGTCAACATTTTTATATAAAACTGATGCCAGCTTCAAAAACAAGATCAAAAACATCTTCTAAGTCTAAAAAAATGATGCATGAACCATGTGCTCAGGCCACTATGCCTAAAAAACAGATGATCAAAATGGCTGAGGACTTAATTACCTTGATCAGGGGTTTCCAACACCCCCCTGCAAAGAGGCCTAGGCAAGACACTGATTATGAATCTTCAGATCAGGTTTCCATTTCTTTTGATTCCTCTTCTGATCAGGAATGTTCTATTCCACCCTATGAGGATTCAGATGCAGAAGAATCCATCCCATTGGCATCTCCTCCTGAGGATTATTCTTTTGGAGAAACCTTGCATACTTTAAGGGAACATTTTCATTGGGAGAGTCAGGATTTATCTGAATCAAAAAAGAGGCTTAGGGATTTCCTTTTTCTTCCTCAGCATAGGCCTTTGGCAACACCTCCTGTATTAGACATTGTTGATGACGTGTTTTCGGAATCAAGCATGGCTCCTGATTCCCTATCTCCGGCTCCTAGTAAGCCAGACAGATATTACAGGGTTCCTGACTCCCACAAATTTCTATTCAAATATCCTGCTGCTGATCCTGAGAATAAGTTTAGGCATCTACAGCCAAAAATCCTACCCCCTCTGATAGAGATTCCAGGGTGCTGGATAGATGGGGAAAGAAGGTTTATACATCTGCAACCTTGGCAATTAGGGCCTTAAACTGCCAGTTTCATATGCTTAAATATCAACAGCATGTTATAGGCTTATTGAAACAGAAAATGATATTGATTTCTGATTGTGTGGAAAATAAAGAATTACAGGAATTATTACATGCAGCAGAACAGGTTGGAAAGCATACTTTGCAATGTGGTTTTGATTCCTTGGAGGCCTCTTGCAGGGCCACAGTTACTGGATCTGTGATTAGAAGGCATGCCTAGCTCAAGGAGCAAAATCTGCCTGATCATGTTAAAGCCAAAATGTTGGATGCCCCTTTACAGCATGATACTCTGTTTGGTAATAAGGCAGAAGAGGTTTTAAAGAAAATGGAAGACAAAGCTAAATCTATGCAAACTGTAAAAGATTTCTTACAAGTGCAGCCACCCAGGTTCAGTAGGCACTGGCCTACTAAAAATTGGTCCTTTCCTGTGTCCAACAGAGCCTGTCAAGGCAAATCCAAGTGCTCAAAAGGCTCTAGATACCAATCACAGGGTTCTTACAGGTCAAAGCAACAGGGTGCCTCCACCTCCAAATCTGGAGGAAACAAAGCACAACCCTACAGTAAGCAGTCTCAATGACTTCCCTCTACCTTCACCAAATACTTATCTTTTGGCAGCCCCCTTGGGTGAAAAATTAGCACTTCATGCTCAAAATTGGCAGTTAATTACCCAGGACAAGTGGGTATTGAACATAGTATGCCAGGGGTACAGATTTCATTTCCATACTTTGCCAATTCCAAATGGTTGGCCAGATCTGCCACAAAATCAATGGGCAGAGGCTCAGAAACAAGTTACATCCCTCATGGATATGGGGGCTATTCAGCCAGTTCCAGAACAGGAAAAGGACAAGGTTTTTATTCAAGGCAGTTCCCGGTACCCAGAAAAGATGATGCCTGGCATCCAATACTGGACTTATCGATTCTGAACACGTACCTGGACATTCCAAAGTTCAAAATGCTGACTTTACAACAGCTACTGTCTATGCTGGGCAGGAACACTTGGTTAGTGACTCTAGATTTAAAAGAGGCATACCTGCATATCCCAATAATGGAATCGTGCAGAAGATACCTCCACCTTAAGGCAGGTTTTTTGCATTACCAATTCTCTCCACTGCCCTTTGGCTTATCTACTGTGCCCAGGGTCTTTAGAAAGTGCCTGGCACCAGTAATTGCATTTTGCAGACAAAGAAGCATACACATTTATCCTTACCTGGATGACTGTCTCATTCAAGTGTAGAACAAGGGCATTCTTCTTCAACATCTGGCATTTGCAAAAAGACTTCTAACATGCCTAGGGTACACAATAAATGAAAAGAAATCCCAGCTGGTACCCTCTCAAATAATTACATTCCTGGGGGCAAGCTTGAATACAACTGCCCAGATGGCTTACCTTACGTCAGACAAACAAAGGCAACAGACAACATACTTCAAACAGATCACAACAAAAACCCAGTTATCTGCAAGACAAATTCTGCAGGCTTTGGGGTTCATGGCATTCTGCATTCTACTAATTCCATATGCAAGACTGCATATGAGGAAACTTCAATGGTACCTAAAAAGTTTATGGAGTCAACATTGTCACAGTCTGGAAACAATGATTCCTCTCATTCCCTGCCTACAACAGAAGTTTCTTTGGTGGGCAGAGACATGTCACCAAAACAAGGGACTGTCATTCACTCTACCCCCGCCACCCAAACCCTAACTACAGATGCATCAGACGATGCTTGGAGGGCTCACCTGGTGGGGAGATGCACTCGGCATATGGAGCCCAAAACAAATGCATCTGCATATCAACCAGAAAGAGATGCTAGCTGTTCAGAATGCTCTGACAGCCTTCAAGGACTTACTTCATCCAGGACAACTACTGATAAAGATGGACAACACCATGGTTATGTGGTACATAAACAAGTAAGTGAGTACACATTCCTACCCCCTTTGCAGACTAGCCATGGCATTGTGGAACGCAGTTTTGACTTACCAAATACATCTTCAAGCTCAATTCCTGCCAGGAAAACAAAATACTCTGGCAGACGACCTAAGCAGAAATCTTATGGACCCGCACAAGTGGAAACTGGATTCACAAATCTTCAGCATGGTAACACAGAAATGGAGGAGCCCAGACATAGATCTATTTGCTTCTCCTCAAAATTATCAACTGGACAAATTCTGCACAAGGACTTATCACAGACAAACATGGAAAGTGGACGCCTTATCCTTCAGTTGGACAAACCTATCAGTCTATGCCTTTCCCCCTCTGCATCTTCTCTCCAAGGTCTTACTAAAGGTCAGACAGGAAAAAAACAAAAATGATCCTGATTGCTCCGGACTGACCTCGCCAGCACTGGTACCCAATTCTAAGGAGTATGTCTCAACTCCCTCCTTGGTACTTGCCTCAAATACCTTATCTGCTGTCTCAGCAGAACAATCAAAGTCTACACACTCAGCTCCAAACTCTGAACCTTGCAGCATGGCTGATCATTTAATTATTCAAACAACACCTCTCAGTAAATCTGTGAGGGATGTCATTTTGTAAGCCAGAAGGCCTAGTACTAGAAAAGTTTATGCTGATAAATGGAAGACATTCTGTGCTTGGAACCAAGCACAAGGAACGGACACAGCAAAACCAAATATCCCTCAGATTTTACAATACTTGACTGAGATGCTTAACAAGGGCCTGTTTTTTTCTTCAATAAAAATCCATACCTCTGCCATCTCGGCTCATTACACAACACGGAGCCCCCCCTCTTTTCTCATCCTCTGCTAAAACAGTATCTTAGAGGGGCCAAAAATGTAAGGCCTCCCAGAAGATCACCAACTCCTGCATGGGACCTCACTTTTGTGCTGAAAAAACTCACCCTGCTTCCTTTTGAACCAGCAGCTACTGCGGATATAAAATTGTTATCTTGGAAAACAGCTTTCCTCTTGGCAATCACTTCAGCAAGAAGGGTTTCAGAACTACAGGCTCTCATGGCTGTGGAGCCTTTTATTACATTTTACCCAATGCCTAAGGTGGTATCCAGTGTGGCTCTTAACCAAACAATTAATCTGCCATCATTTTACCCAAATCCGCAGAACAAGGGGGAGTGGATTCTCCATTCATTGGACGTACACAGACAACTAAGATTCTACTTAAACAGGACCAAGTCTCTAAGAAAGTCTGAGCAACTACTGGTGGCATTTGCTTCAGGATCAGAGGGGAAGGCTATATCAAACCAGACTATTTCTAAGTGGATAAGCCACTGCATTCGTTTCTGCTACTTGCACCATGGTAAACCTGTACCCAAGGGAATCAGATCACATTCCACCAGGGCTGCCTCTACCTCAGCAGCCTTTCTCAGAGGGGTTCCAACCAAAGGCATTCTAAAAGCTGCTACTTGGAGCTCTGTTCATACCTTCACAAAGCATTATCATTTGCCTCTCTTCTCCAAATCCAGGGCAGGCTTTGCCACTGCAATTCTGCAAGGCCTCATAGCCGCTCCTAATGCTATTTAGTTCCATCATCCCATCCATAGCTTTGGGATTCTATCCAAATGTAATGACTGCAACAGTGAAACATGATGAACATAGTACAGTTGTGTACACTTACCATAAATGTAGATGTTCGAGTGTATTCACTGTTGCAGTCCGGGTTACCCACCCGCCATCCCCTTTTTCTATAACTTCTTTTTCCTTCCTTTGTGGTGTATTTGCTTTTAGATGAAGGTAAAGTTTATGTTGCTAAAAGTGCATTTATATATATTGCTGTCCATTTATATTTATATACATTTTTGCTCCCCATTTGGGGGGCACCTGACATCTGGGGCAAGAAAAACTGAATAAAATGGCGTCGGCTGCATGTTTTATACCCCTGATGACCTGATGTCATGGAAGAGGAGACAGCAACTGACTCAGGACCCAAGACTTTGATATTCAGGCCGACTGAGGGCAACCTGTCAGCAGATTACTCAAATGTAATGACTGCAACAGTGAATTTACTCAAACATCTAGATTTATGGTAAGTGTACACAACTGTACTATATCTGTGGTGAACTTCATGACTCAACACATTTGTTTTCAGCTATTATCTGTTCATGTATGGGCATCAGTAATGACCACAGTTCTTATTTTTGCCAGTCCAGTCTGTATCATGCTATGAGTCATAAATAGCCATCCTGATTTGTTTTATAATGATACATTCTACCATGTGGATGTGACACCTGCCTCTGCTATGATAGTACCATGACTATATAGTACCATATAGTCATGTAAGGGGTAAAAATCATACGCTATTTTTCCAATAAGCATGTTTTTTTAAACAGCGAAGGAAGCCAAATTAAATCATTTTCTGACAACCTTAAGACCATCTTAGGTCATTATAAAAACTCTGCAAGGCTGAATTAGTAGCAGAATAATTAAAATGCAAAAAGGCATATTCTGATTAGTTCGAAACAAGAATAAAATCAAACAGAAGATTAATAAAAGGAACTTCAGCTACAAAGTAACAGTGAAATATTTAGACTGCCCATAGCTGGTTCTACGAATTTTAGCAGGTTGCATTATGAATCTGCTTGCTTTAGTGTCATATTCAGCTTGCAGCAGCCTTATTCTTGCCAGCACTAATTTCTGGCTAGATCAGCATCTGCTTGAGTCCTGTCTCATCTTACTGGCAGTGGTGTTTGTTTTGAGCCATTGCCACATCCAACTAGTCTAACACTCATGTAATTCTTGCCACCTTTAACGACATTTTTTTTAAAGTAGCAACAACTTTTCTTAAAAATTTAATTTAAATTCAACATGTTTAAAATAATTTATATTTTATTAAAAAATCTAGACATGAATTATAATATAGTAGCTGTTTGCTCTTGGTTACAGGTGAATACTACTCTATGGATGGATCGATGGATGATGTTAGACAGCGGTGCCAGTCACATTATTGGGGGATTAAATGCATGGTGTCTGCTTTGTATTATAACTGATAGATCATATTAATAAGTTTGCTAACTATATTCACTGAAAACTCAGTATGCTATACAGAATGAACTTAAGCAAACATCAGTTCACAAAATTAAGTGACTGCCAGAATGATTTCTTAACTGCATTATTTTCCATATTTAGAATCTAGCAAGAGCCCTCTCCATACTGCAGTAGGTAAATAATATACATACATAAGTGATAAACATAATGGACTTCTACTCACAAACTCATTTACTAAAACAAATATTCTACCATATGGCCTAGGAGTATCTGACTGTGGCATATTAATAAACAAAATGCATATTTCATGCTACTACCTTTATGTGCAAATAGTATTTTTACTTTTATTGATAATGTGGGATGAGACTATAGAGAAATAATAAGAAATAGCATAAATCCTTTGCAGTAACACCTGTTAGGATATACTGTATAATTTATGAAATTATATAATCTTAAAAGACATGGATAATGGAAGTGAACCGATTGAATAACTTATGCCAAACACATTTAACTTTTTTACAGGACACTAACAATGAGAGTCTGTAAAGAATAACAGTAAAGTAAGGACAATTCTGTCATCACAAACAGATGCATGGCATGATATGTGTTGTTGTCAACTGTTTGTTTGCTTTGTCTTCTTTTCTTAAGGGTTAAGTCAGCAGCCAGCAGCTTTGCCACTCTCTGTGCACTGCCATTTGTCTTTGTTAAGCAAAATATTTTGCAGAAATTGCAATTACAGTCACCAAGGCAAAATGTTTACATAAAATAACAGCACAAAGTCATACTTCAGAACGGTGCATACCTGTCATTTATTCTGCCTGGTTATGGCTGATTATGTTGCATTTCTCTAACAAAACAGAAAGCACTGATTGACTGATTTGCTGACTGTACCAGAAAGGTGACATTTTTTCTCACCCAGTGAAACAAACATTGCTGTCAAAAGACTAAATAAAATTCAGGAACTATAAATAAGACAAGGGCTTGACAAGACAAAATGTACGTCTGATTGTGAATGATTGTTAATTTGTGATAGCCTCTACCAGATTATCATGCCCTACTTCAAAAATGCATACATGAGATGGAAGACAGGTAGTAGAGAATAGTAAAGACGTCTGTTTAGAATGATTGTTTGAAATCACCTTCACAGTCATTCAATTTCCGACTAGTACTTAGTTCACTCAATGTTGGACAGAGAACAGTGGATGAAGGTAAGTATTAGTTCTCTCAAAATAATAGTTCTGGCACAGAAGGCAAAGAAAATGATTTATTCTTTTCTAGACAGTGAGAATTATGACCCACATGGTTTACCTTCTGGGATCTGTAATACATCATCAAAGTGTTTAGCCCTTTGTTGGTAGATTAGTAATGTTTCAGCCAAATAATTGGTTGAAGCATTTCTTGAAGATGCCTCACTCTTTGATTAATTCACATTGCACATTTCTTTTATGTATGGATCTCACAAGATCACATCAGTACACTCAAGAATAAAATCAACCTACATAAAAAGGTGATTATTATATCAATGTTTTGTCAATGAAAATTTTGACATGTGCATTGGATAGTGCAAAGAAATTTCTCCAGGTGTTAGCTTTCTAACCCAACCTGATTAGGTGAATGGAAGTACTTTATACCTTTCCCTGCTGTTTAACATGTGACAGAAGAGCAGCCAGAAGTGCCTTCTATCCTCTACATATTCCATGCTACGTATGGGCCAGAAAATAAATGTACTGACCCCCCCCCTCCCAGTCTATTACTGCCTAATAGGTGCAGATACATTCCCGCAAGTTGCTAACATATGTTATCATTTTACTGATTTTCTTAATTCAAAGAATTCCTTACAATATGTGGATAATGAGCCACTAATGTTTGGGCTTCTTAACAATATTCTGATTCCTTCATGATCAACCACGAAAACTGCTAACACAAGGGAGTGAACACACTTCAATGTGAACAGCATTTAAATGAACAAAATAATTGGGGGAGGGAACCCCTGCTCCCCTCATAACCATGTTATTTATCTCTCTCTCTCTCTCTCTCTATATATATATATATATATATATGTATATATATATATATATATATATATATATATATATATATATATATATATATATATGGGTCTATATCACGTGGTTGAAAGCTAATTCTAGCGAACGAACACAGCTTTGAAAACACCAGAAGTCGAAGTTGCAATTGTGGGGGGGGCTGTGCCCCCCACACCCCCTGCCAAATATATATATATATATATATATATATATATATATATATATATATATATATATATATATACATACCAATTCCGAGATTACACTAGAGTCAGGAAAGGGCAAATACCCCTATCTACACTGTAGTGTGACCCCACAATAACAACTTAGAGTTCCAGTGTTTTCGAAGCTGTGGTCGTTCACTAATAATATATATATATATATATATATATATATATATATATATATATATATATATATATATATATATATATATATATATATATATATATATATATATATATATATATATATATAAAATATATATATATGGGACAGATCTCCGAATGCACTTTCTACCAAAGCAGAAATCACAGAGCATACTTAACCGAAAGTGCTATTCACCGCGAAGCAGCACTTTCAGATAAGTATGCTTGTTGTCCCAGTCATACTACAGTGCGGATAAGGGAAAATTCCTTTTCCCCACTGTAGTGTGACCTCGGAGTGAAAATATTAAAGTAGAGGGGGTGTGGGGGAACAACCCCTGCATGGAGAGTGCAGGAGGGCTTGCCCTCCTGCATAGAGGTAGGTTTAATGTTGTTGTTTTTTTTTAAACATACTTTACCATAAGCGCTTTTTTGGTGAAAGTGGTTTCGGTAAAGTATGTTCTGTAATAATGGATTTGGACATTTGATCTTTCGATCAAAAGTCCTAGATAATTTTTTATTTATATATATATATATATATATATATATATATATATATATATATATACACTAGTACCAATGCTGCACGATCTTACAGAAAGAAGAAATCTATGAGACATGGCAATTTCAATTTCTAGCATAAAAAGTTATAAATTGGACACTGTTTATCACACATACAGGAGACAATGAATAGGGTGTTGAAAATAAGTCTGGCTCCAAAGTTTTTGCCATTTTTCAAGCTTATGGTAAAGAAAAAACTGATATCTTTTAAATCATGTAATGTCCTTTCCTTTCTGTTGAGACTGTGTTAAACCAAAAATTGATGAGTATACATTTTAATCTGGATGCCAATATTACCAGACTGTATCTCATATTCAACAAACCCCTGTATCTGCGGCAGTGCATTACAATATAGTTGTTTAATGGCATAAGCAGGACTAGTCATCTCTTTAACTGCATTTAGCATTAAGCCACCCAAACATCCATAACACAGCTCAGTGGTGCAAGGAGAGACATAGAGTCCATGCACAAACCTAACTTACACACGCGTCGCTAGTCCTGAGCCAAGCATGGTAGCACTAGTCAGTATAGACAGCTGGTTGTTTTATGGCACATATTTAGAAAGGCACCAACTGCCTTCATTAGCATAACCTCCACAGAAATAGGTCTCTATTAGAATTATTTAAAATATTAGAGCTGTTTTTGCATGATAGCCTTTAAGAGGAGCAACTGCAGAACTGGCACTTTACAAAATATGACTATGGAATATAAGAATGCATACTGAAGGGGACAATGCCAACACCTACCCTCTCTCACAACTACCACTCACTTATCAACCTTCCCACATTTCTAATCTCTCCATACTTATTTCCAATCTCTCCCTTCAACCTCTTCTTAATAAAATCATATGCAAATGTATCTCTTTCCACCTCAATAACACTTAGAGCTCCCTGTACCCTAAACCTACTCTCCTCTTTGCTTGGGCTCTTTGATACTCTACTCTTGGATGGTGACATCCACTCCAACGCAGGACCTACATCCTCTACCTCTAACGAATAAACACTCCTGCTTCACCCCATCAGACACTACCCCAATTTCACTTTCCACACCTAAATGTCTATTATTTTTCAGAATATCCAAAGTATCATTAACAAAATCTCAGAGTTGCACTCTTGGATCTGTCTGAACTGCCCCCATATCTGAACCCTCTCAGAAACCTGGTTAAAGACTCACATCTCTAACTCTGAAGTCCTACCCCCCCAGGCTACGACATCTTTTTTGCTGATAGAACAAACAAGAGAAGTGGAGGTGTACCATCCTCTACTCTGACCAAGTTACTCTCTCTCCACCCTTAACTTCCATACCCAGTTTTTCTCCTGCTGAAATCCTTATTGTAAACTGTCATCTAAACCCTCATAAAAAAATTTGCCATTGTATACATTTATATCCCCCCAGGTGACAGCATCCCTATTCCTGAAAACTTTCTCTCCTAGCTCACCCAACATGTTCCCTATGAAACCATTATACTTGGTGACATCAGCACTGATTAGGCTTCACTATCCTCCTCATCTCCTACTCATAGCCTCAATCTGTTTGTCTTCCATTAACTTATATCCTCCCCTACTAGGACCAGCAAAAACTCTGCTTCCAGTTCAATAATTGATTTGATCCTTACTTCAGATTCCAGACTCTACCATAGCCCTGGCTTTCTTCCTAACTCTCTAAGTGACCAATCCCCTACCTATATCCATAGACATTTCAAACAATCGCCCAAAGAACACCATTACCGAGAATGTCGCAATCTGACACAATTCGATCCTGATAAGTTCAATTCTACACTGTCCAACATCAGTTGGACCTTCCTTCATAATCTCCCCCTTAATGATGTTGCAATTGCCTTCAATAAGATATTTCTTGATGTTCTGAACTCTATGGCTCCATCCAGAAAAATCAGGGTAAAATCAAAATGTGCCCCGGGCTCACTAAGCAAATATGCTGTATTATGCATCTGAGGGATGCTGCCTGGAAAACTTGATTAGATATTTACTAACATTTCTTATAGGTTAGTACTAAGCTAACTGCCCTTATGAGCCATTGTAAGCCTAACCAATTATCCCTTGTGGGACTCAAACCCTGCACCTTGTGTTTGTAAGGCAAACACCTTAACCATTAGGCCACCCTCACAAAAATAAAACTCCTTCCCTACTCCAACATTACAAAGTACTTAGAAACCTGTGTAAAAAACTAGTCATTAAAGACAAAAAACATTCTTTAACTCCAACCAATATAGCACACACAACTTTAGACCCCGCCATAGCACATCTACCACACTACTCTCATTCACCCAAACAGTAGCAAAAGCCCACAATAACAACCTACAAGTTTCCTGTCTATTCCTTAATCTCTCCAAGGCTTTTGATACAGTCTCTCACCCTAAAGTTATATCTAAACTTTCTGATTTCCATCTCTCTACCCCCCCCTATAAATTGTTTCTCTAGTTATTTATCTAATAGACAATCAATATGCTAGCAAACTGTCACTTCCCATTTCTACCTGTCGACACTGGCATTCCCCAAGGCTCTATTTTGGGTCTCCTCTTGTTCAATATTTTCACTAACAGATTACACTCTCTACAGTCTTACAATATGCCGATGACTCAACCCTTATTACCACTGCCCACAGCATCCCAGAACTCCTTGCTCTTAGCCAAGACACTTTCACATCAATTGAAACCTGGCTCACTGATAATCAACTAATATTAAATCCTAAAAAAAACAAAACTGCTACTTTTCCTTCCTAAAACACTGGCACATTATGAATGCTCCTTCTCCATTACCTCCCTTAACAATACTATCATCATACCTGAACTCTATACTAAACTAATTGGTGTTACCATTGATGATGAACTAAAATTTGACTTACATATCTATCATTGTATAAAAAAACACTAAAAACCTGGTCTTCTTTGCAGTAATCACAAACTGCTCTCGCCCTCCACCAAACCCTCCCTTGCCCTGTCTCTTCTTTTACCCTATCTTCTGTACACAGAACCAGTCTTTACTAACCTCCAGTCATCTCTCTTCTCTAAATTAGAACAAACATATGACAAAACAGCTAGATTTGCCTCCAGTCTCCCCTATAAATCCCACCACTGCCTCACTCTTAAGTCTTTACAATGGCCTGAATTCTGTAAACAACTTCTTCTTCCACAACTGCATATTACACACTCAATTCAAATATAGTAGAGTATGCTGACGACACCACCCTTATTTGCTCAGCCCCCTCTCTACAATTACTCCAAGATAGAACCCAGGAAGCTTTCACTACTACAGAAAAATGGCTAAATTCCTCCCAACTCATACTAAACCCCTGTAAGACCCAACTCATAATCTTCCACAAAACTTTCACCCCCCTACCTCATCATTCTCAATAACATCCTCCAACAATACCCTTATCACACCTGTAACCCAAGCCAACCTACTAGGTGTAACTATTGACCAAAACCTAAAATTCGACAAACATATAGCACTAACAATTGCCAACGTTTATAACAAACTAGGTTCACTCTACAGAATCACTATCTCTCATACCCATCTACTCTCCACCATACTATACACTTCCCCAGTTCTAACTAACCTAAACAAATCTGAACTTCTGAAACTATCTACCTGCTACAATAAAATCTCAAAATTTGCAACCAATGTTAAATTTCGTTCACATCACTGCCTCTCCCTAAGACAATTAGGATGTTTTGTACTCCCTAACCTACTAAAATACAATCAACTTCTCCTGACCCATCAACTGCTATACCAACCAAATAAATTACCTGCCCTCTCTGGTCTGCTCACCTTCCATAATACTATATGTCAACTAATATCTTCCAATACCACCCTACAGATTGTTACCAATTGCTTACATAGCTCAGGCCAATCTCTTTATTCCTATGCAGTTGCTAAGGCCTGGAACTCTAAACCCCCTGAAATTAGATGTCTAAATAGTAAACATACTTTCAAATCCCTACTAAAAGATCTCCTATTCAAAACTTGGATATGTTCCTTTACAGAACCAGACTAATTTCACCTGTTCCTGACTTTCAACATCTCTAGATCACAGGTGTACTGTGTAGTTTCACTTAGTGGATAGTACTGTGAACCAGGTGTTTAGGCCACCTTTATAGTGATGATTCCTAGCTTATGACCCTGTTTGCCTATGGAAACTTGTTTTTGAATTTATGTTCAAGCAGTTCTATATTTGTTGTATATCTTGTTTAATTGTTTCTCAATATTCTAACCACTGTATGCTGCATCAATTGTAAAACTCTGATTTTTACTCCTTTTATATGTTCTATGCTCTTTGTACAAAATAGATATGTTTATATAATTTTTTAAATTATTTTTATTATTTTTTATAATTTGTTACTATGTATTTGGAGCTTTTCTCCCGGGCCTCCACTGAAAATGGTCACCTTGTGTCCAGTCAGACTAACCCAGTAAACAAATAGAAAATAAATAAAAAAATAAGTAAAATAAAAATTCTCTATAACCCCACTTCCTGCCCCTCCATCTCTAATATTGTATCTCTCTATAACCCCCAGCATCAGCATTGCACATCTGACAAACATCTTCTGGACATCTACAAACCGGCAAAAAATATTGGAAAGTCCCTATATAAATATTCTGTAGCTCATACCTGGAATGCCCTTCCTCTTAATATAAGAAGTATCCCCCAAAAAGCCCAATTCAAACTTGAGCTTGAACACTACCTACAAAAGACCTGGTCCTGTCCTTGTCAAACTCCAACCTGATATCCAACTACTTTCTTCCTAATTCTAAGCTCTTACTCTAATTATATTTCTTTTTTCTTTCTAATGACTTTATTACTGTATACCTGCATCTTGTTCGTGTAAATATTTTTGCATATAGAGTTTATTGATGTTACCGTACTTTCATTCTGCATCTAGAACACAACTGTATAAAATAGTGGATTTTATTTTTGATGTAAAACTTCTTGATAGTATACCGTTGTAAATGTAGCTCTTTCTTGTAAAATTGTTACTTATATCTGGAGCTTTTCTCCTCGGGTCTCTACTGACAATGGGCCCCTGGCACAGTTGGACCAACCCGGTTAACAAATGACAATAAATTAAATAAATAAATAAAAACAAGATGCTTGCTAAAGTATACATGCACAGTGTTCGACACCCATATCGGACAGAAGCAACAGAGACATAAAATAAGTGGTATACGGGGTTTTATGGGAACACAACATGAATGACACAACATTGTCATGTCCAGCTGCTGAGGACATAAACTTTAGGCTGTGTACCCATTGCCAGGCATGCCACAAATAGTGTCTCTATACATGTGGTGAGGCATGGCAATGTAATTTAAGAGGAAGCAGGGTGTGCAGAGCACTTTAGGAGGTCGATGCACCAATGCAGGAAGGGGTGTCATGAAGTTTCAGTAGGTACATGTGAAGCTCACTGGCCATCATATGGGGAAATGGATAATGCACATACCTACATGATATCCACAGAATACTATTTATTAATTATTAAATTTTCTATTTACTTGACAGGGTAGGGAAATAATCAGAAATGACCAGTTTCATACCCAGTATAGGTTACTTTCTGAAAAAAAAACATAAATATTACAGCTGAAGTATGCACAGACACAATTGTAATATATGGCCATAAATTATATTAAACAGCTCATGGATTAAATATTGGAAGTGACAGATAATTGACATAGCAGGTACATTCCAGAAAATGTGAAAGATTAAGAAGGGAAAGTGTTGTGTGCATTTTTACAGGGTGCTTAATATTTACATTAGGGTGTTTTAAATGGTGGATATACAAGGAAATGACTAATGGTGAGTATGTGAGTAATGAAGTAGTTATGTAATGAGGCCAGTGGTAAGGCAATGGTGTTGGCTTTGGTTAATAGGCTAGGCTTTGAACTTGGGTATGAATTTAGTGAAGGGGGAACGTTCTTGTAAGATGGAGGGGGCATCTGCCAAAGTCTGGGGCCTAGAAGAGAAAAGCTTGGTTAGTGCAATGAAGTTGTGTTGTATGTGTTTGCAATGTGGGTTCTGATTGTGAGGAAGTTCTGAGGCTGTATGGTGAGATGTAGGAAATGTAGATTGAAAGCGAGTAAGTACTTCCTGGTTTAGTATTTTAAACAGGAGGGATCCTGATAGGAGATCAGCTCTGTGTTTAATTTGGTGCTAGTCAGCAATCTTGATAGTAAGGAAACAGTGTTCTCACCAAGGGGAACTAGTTCTGAAGTGGCAAATGTTATTGCAAATCATTGTAGGGCTGTATTGCTTGTTAGGTTGCTACAGATATTATGGATAGACCATGCTTCTACTGAGCAAGAAGGATATTTTTACCAATGGCTATTCTAGCAGGAAGGGAGAGGAACTGGGAAATTTTATGTGTTATGAATGCACACTGACCAGAATTTGCAACCCACAGGTACAGGAATTGCCATGGGTCCACAAATGAGGCAACTGATGAAATAGTTTACCAACCAGGTGTATGATGTGTTACTAGAGTCCCACTATGCACATGACAGACACATCCTGGGCAAAGTCAACATGGAAAAGGTTTATTGGGATATGGTATAAGACATCCATGCTATAATAGGTCCTTGCACAAAGGGCAGTGAATTGTAACTGATATAATACTAAAACTAAGAACAAGGCATGGGACATTTCTTTTCTGACAAAATAAAACTTTAATGAAAAAACAAAAATGACTATACATTCCATAAAAAACAGTGCAAACACAAAAAGTAATGTAATAATCATCACTCAATAACATACAAATACAAGAAGGAAAAAACAAAACAACACTTCTAACAAACAAAGACATTCAGTGCACTAGATCCAAGCATACATTGCCCAATAATTAAAGCTTCAAAATAGACAGGGGTAACAAACAAAGCACAAAAACAAAAACAAACTTCACAAAGAATACAGTTATGTAACATAATAACATATATAAGTATAGTAAATTTCCTGGCATTACGCCTGATCATTAAACCTCAGAAAAAAAGAATAATCATTTCATTTCATTTTCAAGTAATTATGAATCCAATCCCTTAATGCAAAATGTGAAAGTAAAAAAACTGCTGACTGCAGTCATCTCATATTTTTTTTCCAAAATCAAAAAAAAAAAAAAAATATGAAGAAACTGCAACTATAATCCAAGCCCATAATATTGTATTTAGATGGAGCCCAAGAAGATGCAATGAAAGAATCCAAGTACAGTATGAGCACTGTAAAAATCAGGCAGGGGCATCTTCATAGTCCACCCAGTACAATAATTCACTTTATGCCATAGCTTTATGACAGCTCTACATTCCCAAGCCCAATTCAAATAATCAGCATTATCAAAACCTCATGTCCGTTATCAACCATCACTTACGGCCTGAAATGAAGAGTAGAATGTTGCCACACATGAATACATTTAAAATAAAGAAATGTAGTAAGGGGTGAGAGGTGGATTTTCAATACCTATCCACAAACCATACCAGTCCCATACAGTAATAGTGTACTTCAACATGTCTTCTCATTTGGTAAGAATAGACAAAGAAGGATACATAAACTGATGCTAAAAGTATTTCAGTCTTACTTCCTCCCCTGAGAAGCCACCTAAGAAGTTTGAACTTTGCTTACTCCTTCAAACTGAAAAACCATAACAGACCTTATTAAAAGGGTGTGAGAGATGCATAACTGATTCTGCAAAACTGTCACCATCGGATGGCCCCTCATAACATATCTAGATGTGAGTTTCCCACATTTACAAGTGAATCAGAATAGAAACTCTCCATTTTGCTGCAAATGCATAACTTTACAGTACATTCTCAATCCACGAAGGGCTACACATTTGAAAGGAAGAGGAATTCAACTTAGCCTTTTCAAGAAAGGTTATCATGATTGTCCTCTCCATAAGCATTTGACAATCAGCCCTTGCTTTGACCCTGGTATTCAACCCTTTCACAATGTAAGCAACCGAAGTCCAGAAAATTACACTTCACTGCAAAAATGCTGCCGTTCTTAAAAGTATCCAATTGAATTGTCTTGCCATCTCCATAAAAAAACACAGCCCCATTTAAGGATCCATATACAACCCCCCAAATCCAAACTGAACAGAAATTCATTTTTTTTCACTCCCCAAATAAAAGACCCCATAAAGTAAGAAAGTAACAGTACATGGGGAAATAAACACACTGAAGTAACTCAACAGAAAAGACACCGCTAACCAGCAATGACTATCACGAGCAAAATAGCAACATCACCTTGCTGCAAAAGCAACTCAACAATTGAGCATAAAGTTACATCCTGTATAGGCATAAAAACCTAACCATTAAGAAGTTATTAAGCTGGCTTGTCATGGAGTGTGTTTCAGATCAAGAAGGAAGATGGACTGTGGGTGTGGTAAATACTTATTTTAGTAAGGTCGCCATAGTTGTCTTCTATGGCCCTAATGTTGACTCAGTTTCAACTAACCCTAAAGGACAAAAGTGGAAAAAAGAACAGATAACAATAGCCCACTAGTCAACAAAGTGGGGGGGATAGGGTATAGAGATATTCAGCAAATCCTCATACCAAATAAAGTAAAGTAAAGGGAAAATGGGGGGACAAACCAAACACCCACTGAAAAAAAAATCTGTTTATCATATCAGCTTATTTGACAGCCTTGATAGCTATGAATAGTAAGCTGAAACATAAAAAGGCAATGTCAAAAGTTCAAACATGATCCCCAAGTATATGACATCATTGGCTATAGTTAAGGCATTCCCCAAAGATCTCAACTCAGTACATATCACCATGTAATAGACACAACAGCAACTTTAGCCTTGCCATCCCCACATTATGCAGTTTTAACCTCATCTTTATGCATCCTACCACGTGTCTACATAGTCCTTCAAACCCACCATCAATAATATCTGAAAAAAGAACATGCACACATTACCATGTGATTTTAACATAAAGATTTATATTAAACGCCATCTTGAGTATGCAAAGGATGATTCAAAGATGTCCCCGATCAAGCCACAGTCAGATAGGTCTCCTCTGTCTCTTGCAGGTCCTCTGCAGTAAACTCCATCTTTTGTATCACAGTGGCAGTTGAAGTCGAGTGAATGGCTTCTAAGGATTGAACGTTGCCTTCCAGAATAAGAAGAACAATATTTATGTCTTAGCCACTCTTGATTTGCAGATTTCAATGCCTGATTCCAAATTAAATTGCCCTTCTTGAGCAGCAGAGATTTAGAAGGAAAAGAGGAAACAGGTCTGGCCCTCTTCCTGTACTCTGACTGGCTTGTCCCTAACACTTTAACCACATCAAGATAGAAATGCTTCAACAAAGCTTCTCATTTTTTCCAAAAATAGTTCACCTCATTAGGGAGCTGAAAAAAATGTGTCTGTTTGACCATCTTGAGAGTGTCTGGATATCTCAGTGCCATGCTAAAATCCATTTCCTCCACCATCTTAAATATGGAACAAAGACAAGCAATAAATCACTATAATCCAGAACAATATGCACTAGATGGCCAACAGTCCTCAGATTAGCTCATTTTCTTTTCTCCAGCCACCCTCAAAATTATCACTTATTCATTATAATCCAGAAGAGACTAAGAAGGATGAAGCTAAGATAAAGGAGGAAATGTTGTCACGTGTGAATACATTCGAAATGAATAAACAAAGTACGAGGGGGACTGATGATTAATTCCTTTACATAAACCATGGCAATCCTGAAGAGTAAAAGTGCACGTCAACATGTCTGAACATTCATGTTGTTTGGCTGCTTAGTAATCATGTGGCGTGCCTCGATTATAACAGGAGGGTGTGCTTGGATTATAATAGGAGGGTGTGCCTGGATTATAATAGGAGAAGGATCATTCTGTACTAAAGTGCACAGCTCTTTCCAAATAACAGACAAAGGGTTCATAGCTTTCACTATCTTAGGTAACTGAAACACCTAAAATATCATCTAGGTTCGCCTCCAGCTACACACCTGCAGACTGGAAATGTTTCTAATACTAGGGGCCTCTAGTTCACACTGTTCCTTTAACTCCAGCTTTGGGCCATTGATGACTAATTATAACATGTCAGTCATGGTTAGCCACCACTTATTTAATCTACACAATGTCCGCAGCAGTGGATAGCATCACAGCTGTGTGACACTCCAACAAAGTCTTGATAGTCCATGTGTTTTTGGAGACTGATAAAGGAAGAGCCACCATGATGCATTTCCAGTCATTACTACAATCTCCTAAAAAGTAATGTTGTAAACAAAAAAAAAAAAAAAAAAATTCCACTGCTTCATCAAGAATCTCCAGATCAATGGCTGTTTCTCATTACAAAAACCTTTTAAAACCACACTAGTCACCTGCAAGTTGCAATATTTTCAAAAGAAAACCTTAATAAGGTAAAAGGGAAGGGAGCAACCTAGTCAATGCTGTCTCACTAAGCATCTGGCTGGGCACACCCAAAAGACATGTCCACCACAGAAAGTGAACTACTGACATGGATGGAATGCAGAGAGGTAGATGGGGCACTGGTGGCCCTGGCTGGGAAGAAGGAGCATAACCTTATATCGAGTATTGGCTTTAATGTGGGAGCAGGGTGAACAACAGCCATATAAGTGTCTGCAGGGGATGTAACAGGGCAGTAACAGCAATTACATGTCATTATTGTGAAGTACACTGCATGTCTGACAGGCCTTATTCATTAAGATACTTCTATGCATCTCACCTCCACATAGCTGAGGGCTGCTACTTCAATACACTGCACAACAATGTATGTATGTGTCCATTCGCTATTCACATATTTGTCATTTACCAGTGTGCCTGCCAGGGGAGGATGCTGCATATGTTTGAGTGCCACCATGGGTAACTTGTGTTTGTGGATTAACAAGTTAAACTTTTGGAGGGTTTAGAACAAGCTGACATCACATGACAGATGTCAGCAGGTCCACTGTGGCTGGCAATGATGATAATATGCACACAACATAGTTTGATAACACAGTGGAACTGTAAGTGTCATTAGATCTTTATACTCCATAGAAGAAAGACATGGTAGCTCCCAGCACTGCCATAAAGCTATGTGTGTCCCAGACCTGGGTGCAACGCATAACATAAATAAGCAGATGCACAGGCCATCAACCCAATCACACACATCAGCTCCTCACAGCCACTGAGGAGATAACGACTTTGCTGAGGGGCCTGGATGATGACACTAAACACTTGCAAAACTTTCCTGCTGACTTGCAGATCCTGCAAACATCATGCATAGGCACAGTTTGCAGATAGTGCTGCTGAGGTCTCTGGTGGCTAACACTGCCTCCACTGGTGTTTCCATAAGGCACATAACAACTGCTCTTCAGTCTGCCTCTGCAGGCTGTGTTTTCTATGGCTGTGGGAGGATCCAGCTGTGATTTAGATTACCACAGGTTGAGCATACCCAGATGACACAGGCCTTTCCTGAGACAGTTCTGTCCACACAGCCCTCCACTTTTGATTGTGGCTAGTCTCATAGTCAGAGCTACTGATGCTTCCCATACTCTACACCTAAGATGCCACATCAGGTCATTACTGCCATAGTTTTACAGCTTCAGTCTCCATCATAGGTAGGTGGAGCATCATAGCCAGCTGGGACCATCATCCCAGTTATGGGCTATAACATGGGGCACCCAATCAGGGTGTATGCACATAATCCCATAGTTCTATGTACCACATCATGCCTTGGAAACACAAACCTCCACAGTGCACATCACCAAAACTTGTGACACTATAGTTTGTTACTATGGAAAGAAGTGACCCTTCACACCCACCCACCTGCTACCAAAGTGCATGGATACCATGGCCAGTTGCCATGACTCTTGATCATATGTTGCTGTTACCTGTCACTGTGTTCTCTTGCCTGTTCAAGTAATGAAAACTATGACCAGCCCACCACCTAACCTGCATGAGAATGGTATTGTCTAATGCACAGTGTGACCAGTCTGTGCCCTGTAATACACATAATGAGATTGATAATGCATACACTGTTTTATTCTACCTTGTCTGTGCCATGGCCTATAGTTGCAGAACAGATGCCACAATGTAATGTTCCTGCCTCAGTTTGCCTTATGGAAATGCTAATGCCTGTATATCTCTTGACCTTTCACCCTGCTCATCATAAGCTGCTGCTCCTACTGCAATGACAGGCTGTGCTGGGATACTTATTTTGTTTCTTCTCTAGCTGCTTTCACAGTGCAGTCTTATACTAAATAACAAACACAATAGAATTTGTCCAGAGGCTAGTGTGTACTACTGCAGTACACCACTGTATGTATCAAGGCTGCTGAAGTATCCTTTGACTAGCCAAAATTTTTTTTTTCAACCAGGCTATCTGTGTCTCTGCCATGTCTTGGAGACACACCTCTCAACTGTACAGATTTTTTGAAGAATGTCCAGATTTTTGGCTCATATGTTTGGTCTGTTCCTCATAAAATTTGTGGTTTTCTGATAAATCTCTGGGATGATCTGAGGACTGAAGTAACTAAATAATGATATACATTTGAGTTTCAGACATCAAATCCATTAGAAAATGTATGTTAAAACAAATAATTTTAGTCTAGCAACATTCTAAATTTCTAAGAGCGATATTTAAAATGTGTCCCTATTTTTGGGTCTTTCTCCCCATTTTGTCAGTCTTTGTCCGGAGTTCTTGCACTATGACGCTGAGCGGTATGCTTGGGGATTATCTGCTATCACCTGTAAAACACAACATAAGAACAATTATATGTGTCCTGCTTGAATGGTAAATGTATATAATGGCCTCTGTATCTGAATATGAATGCATCTACCAACTAGATGACATTATGAGAGGTACTCCAGCACAAACTCTTGGAATAGGCTGGACATGTGCCGTTTGCATGAATTTAGCGTTTAGTGAATATCAGTGCACAGAAACATTAAAAATGATGACCTGGGCATTACATACCACAGACCATGTGAGGACATGATGGCAATGTATGAGCAGTCTCTGGTTCCCAGGACTCGAGGAATGGGCTATTTTCTAAAATGCCTGCATAGTGGTGGTTCTATCCTCTGTAGTGCTTGGGAACCAGATATACTCCGTCACATGCAGCATCATGCCAATGCTTGAGGGTGATGCCAGTGATATTTCTGTCATGTCCTTCACAGGTCACTGGAAGGTCTCTATACCTACAGTAGTTAGGATTCATGTGCACTGTGATAGATAATCCATGCAACTACCTCAATTCCACTTATGGGAGAAAGAGTTCAACAAGCTATTGCATGATCTCAATATCCACATTGAATTGGTTGGTCTAGTTCTGGTGGTATAGTCTACAATGGCACTGACGGCCGCAGAAGGCCATAGCTCTATAGCTCTATCTATATCTATATTGATATCTATATCTAAATCTATATCTGTCTCCATATCTGTCTATATCTAGTTATCTTAATCATTCTACATACTTGAACTTGTTTTTTTTGCAAAATCAGCTTGCCCCAATTGCATCTGGAGTTGCATTCCCATAACAATGTGTGGTCATTTTTATATGCTGTATACTGATCGTTTTTTACCCTGGGGCAGTGGTACTTGAGTTGCTGACTCTTCTCCTTCCTCTGCTATTCCACAACTCATGCTATTTTCGTTACAGTGCTGTGCAATAACTATCTTTGAATGCGAGCTATAGCAAGGGAGTTCAAATATGTATTTTGGGTAATATGGTTTCAGATTCACACAGGTGTGAAACCTGTTAATAGATGGTATATGGTCATATAAAGCAATACATTTTAAAAAGTTTGCCTTCTTTTCCAATATAAAGAAGAACCTTATGAGTCAGAGCAGGTCCTTCATACAGTTTCAGTGAAAAACAGAAGTATTCTTTCTGTTTAAACTGTGTCCCTTGCAGCTGCTTAAATGTTCAGCTTGATGTATGGTTCTTCAAAATAAGAACACCTGCTAGTTATAAATCTACACCTGAGCCAAGCTAATATGTTCCAGGTGACCGATCTAACTGAAATGTTTAAAAGAAAATTTGCCTGTGTCATTTAAGCAATTATTCATTAATAATGAATGCCAAGGAAAGTTGTGCATTTGTCTCATAATTAGGTAATGTGTTAATGAACAATAATTTGCTGCTTCCACCACCAAGAATGTTTTATTGGAGTAACAATGGTATTAATTATGTTCCTATGATGACAAAACCAATTACATCAATCTAAAGAATTTTACATACTAGCAGAGTACTAGAACTGAGCATCATTGCAACCTTTGTTACTTACGCTCCTTAATATAAAGGAAATGGATATTTTACTAGATAATCTTACATTTAACTGATTGATTCATTTTAGACACACAGTTACTGATTTATTTTAAACTCAAGCAAAGGAATTAGTCACCTTTAAGGTGGTAGAACACAGCAGTACTGCAGTATAAGAAGCCATTATCTGAAATAAAAGTATCATGCTGATGTGGTGCTCGGCTGCAAAAAACATAAGCTGTAATTGTGTGCAAATTTTGGTAGAATATTCTGTGCACACTATTGTGGACAAGTACACAAAGGAATTGTCATAAAGTATATGCTGTCTACATACACAGGGACAATGAAAGGGTTTCAAGCCATCTTATAAATGAACCAGAATCCTTAGTGCTTCATTAAGAACTTACATAAAGGAATCCAGCACTTTCATGCATTCAGCATTTCTTCAGGTTATGGCTGAACTGCATTATCTTGAGACACTTAAATGGTTGAACATTTGTGAGGATAAGCACTGACTATTGGACTGGAAATGGATATAGCATTTACAGTAAACATTACTGCAACCTACTACTGCAAGCTATTTGTAATACAGGCCAGCTGTACCTATTTATTCTTTATTTCCTGCACCCAAATATATTAGGGTAGGTTATCTGTTGATCATTGCTACTACTATAGGCAGAGACCAAATACACTTACTGGGTAAAGATGTATATTTAAATGTACCACTTGCTTCTGATTACTGTTATGTTCCTACATGTTTCTGCCACTTTTGTATTTCCTTTTTGTCATATTGTGAATTCTACAGTAGCCCCTCTTCATATTCTTGAATTGTTTAGCCATGTCCTATATTAGTCTGATCCATTATCCCCCTCTGTCCTATTCCAAGAGGAAGATATTAAGCTTTCCGATTTTCTCATACCCCTTCATCTGCACTAGTCATTATGGAATTCAGTCAGCTTCTTCCCCATCTGTAGCTAGCTGGGCAGTTCTATGTATTTGGAAATGTAACAATTGCCTCATACTTACTGGAAACACTTAATGTTACCTCACAGTTATTGGGTTTCTGTGAGCTGTAAGTATTTACTGAAATTTGAGGCCACTTTCTTAGCTCAGTACACACTGGCAAACACAACACATGCAAAGCATAGAGCACCTCCACTAAACTAAGAGAACAAGATCTAAGTCTGCCAGAGCAAGGGCTAGGAATCTTCAGCCATAACTTCTCACAATAACACACCCACCTTCACCTTGCACACCCACAGGCAGTACTCATACCTGTAAGCATCACAAGGGGGCAGACTCCAAGCCCTTAAGGCCCACTTAGAGTGTGCCTACCCTGTTAATGGTTTAGTAATAAATTTTGCCACCATACCTCTCGACTGTTCAGATTTTCACATAAGGGCCATTTTTTTGTCTCATATTTTTGGTCTATTTCTCATAAAACTGTGGTTTTCTGGCAAATCACTGTCAAATCATTAAGGAATGAAGTCAGAAAATAATAGCAGACAACTGAGTTTAAGACTTCATATCCTTCAGAAAATTCAAGCTAATGCAAAACCTTTTATTCTATTAACTTTCTAAGTTTGTAAGAACAATAAACGGTGTCCCTAGTTTGGGGTCTTTGCCCCGCCCCCCATTATTTGTGGCTTTGTCCAGATTTCTTGCTCTAAGAGTTTGAGAGGTATGTTTGCCACTGTCAGGCATATGGACACCCACTTCACCAGGATGGGTAGCAATACAGTGGCAGTTAGCTGTCTTTCCAGAGTCAAGATACAGGACATAACAAGGACTTTTAGAATCTCTCATCCTGACAAAAATGATTATGACCTGATTGCAACCCATGTAGGGGCAAATGACCTTAGGTGCTTTACCCAAAGAGACAAGCAGAAGGATACAATTAAGCTTTCAGTCACTGGTCTTGAGTCACATTTTGCTATCACTCAAAATGATGCTGAGATTCAAAGACAAGACAACTGACTTTTATAATCTGCCATGTAGCTTCTGTCATCATGGGGGTATCAGTATGTGTCAGTTAGAGACAAGATGGCTAATAGGCTGTAATGTTTTTCTAGGGATTCTCTGTACCACTCTTACCATAGGTTTTACATTCTAGCTAAAGCCATTGCTGACTCCATAGTGCTGTTATTAGGCAAAGTCTATCAACCAGCATGCTAAACTAGTAAATTTTAATTTGGAATACATTAACTCTGCTGACTCTACTCAACACCAGGAGTCTTAAGAAAAATGCCTGGCCTTGAGGCTCTCATGCAACTTGAACAAATGCATACATGTATTTATTTAGTTACAGAAACTTGATTTCAAAGCAGTGGAAGTACTCCCTCCGTTCCTGGGTTTAGTGCCTATCACGCATTCAGACTTACTGGTATTGTAGGCAAATATCAGCATTTGTTAACGACAGCATCATTTCACAGCAGGTTCCTCAGGACACTGAACTGCAACTTTAACATGTCTAGATCACCCTAGCTGAAATCCATATTAAACCCAATACCTTCCTACTGACAGTGGTCAGCATATCTGTAGCTTCCTTGTGCAAATAATTAACCATTTTGAAGGGGACCACAATACCCTTGATTTTGTCCACACAAATGTGTTGATTTCTTGCATACCTCCATATGTACCCTTGTTAAGTGGCATTGTAAATCAGTGACATTTTCTTTTAAAACTGTTGGCACTTCCCCTGCAAATAGCTCTGTGTTTACAGACTTTTCAAAAGCAAACCTTCAGTTACTTGTTAGCCTAAATATATTTTACTGTAATCCTGCACTGATGGATTCTGTTGGTGGAGCCATTGCCCATGGTGCTGATTTCTATTTATACTTAAACATCTGCATTGCTAATACAGTCCTTATCTGCAAAATATATAATGAAAAATTTAGAAACAACCTTCTATGGTGAAATACCAATATAAATACATGATATTATAGGAGAAAGAAATTGTTCAATGCTTATAAGAAGTCTCAATCTACCCAACTTAAGAGCACATTTAAGCAAACTTGTAAAGAGGTTAAATGAACCATTAGAAAGCTTGCATCTCAATATGAAATGAAAATAACCACTAAAACCAAAAAAAAAAAAAAAAAATAAACAACTAAAAAAAAAAAACTGCGTAATCTTTTGTGCAAATCAATCAGTGCTGACAAACAATACTATCTTGTCAGGGACATTGTAACTAAATTTCCACTGTTAATTTCTCCAAGTGCTTTAGGTTTCTAATACCATAATGGGAATGGAACTCATTCCTAAGTCATGGTATGATTAAAGCTCATGAAGTTACTATTGCTTCAGTCTTTGATGTTAGTCAAGAGGGCTATTCTCAGCCCCCGCAATGTGCCCAGAATTACCTTTTTCTGCAGTTCAGATTGGGTTGCATGCATTGGTAACATATCTAAACATGATTGTAATTTTTTTTGTTTTAACTAATCCCTGTTGCTCCTACTACTATTGAAACTGTCTAGGTATCTTTCTTCCACTGGAAAGGCTGATATTTTTTTTTCACTGGTTTAATTTTTCCAAGTAATTTGTGTTTCACAACATAATGGGAATGGACCCCACTCCTAAGTCAGAGTATAATTAAAGTTCATGAAGTTAGTATTCTTTCAGTCATTGATGTTAGCCAAAAGTGCTCTTTCAGCACCTGCAACATACCCAGAGCTGACTCCTTCTGCATTTCATATGGAGTTACATGTATTGGTAGCATATCTAAGTACAATGGTAGATTATTTTTTAGTAGACCCATTGATCCTACTACTTACTGGAAGTTTATAGGTATCTTTCTTCCACATTGTTCTTGTTTTTGCCTGCAAATCCTGATATTTTATGACTTTGTGTCTCTCTGTACATAAGACAAGTAATCACTAGGTATAACAATTTCAATGATCAATGCTACTATTGTTTTTATCATGGACTACTATGTCTACCTTCTCACATCTATGTTTTGAACTTTTGGTAATGGGTTATCCCATGTGATGGACACCGTCATTCTCTATAACATTTTGTGGTCCATGTTTCTAGTGCTTCTCAGATACTTTTATATTATAGTGTTTGCATAATCCCCAATTGATTAGTCTTGCCTCATTATTGTGCCTTTTGGTGTACAGACCCTCTGCCACGAGTGTATAACAGTCAGCAAAAAGATGGGCAACTCTTTCCAATAATTTTTTTTACAGAACCTATATGTGTCTGTTTTTCCTACATGCTCATTGCACTTTGTAAACCAAAATGTGTGAATTCCACTGTTCTGGGCTGCCATCATTAACCTTTCATCTTTTAGTTTCAACTCTCCTTTACCATTCCTGCCTTAAATTCTGATCAACATGAGTTTTTTCCCTAAGATCTTTATACTTGCCACTGTATTTATGCCTCTTCCATGTTTCTTTATCTTTCATCTGATCATTCTCCTTACAGTCTTTCTTTTCTGTTGTTGCACATTCAGTTTCTGTCTGATTTTTGTCTACTTCTGGTTTGATTTCCATTCCCATTTGACACTGGAATGCTTCGGCTAGATTAAGCAGAGAGGTCATTTTAGGCTTCCTCTCCTGATGCTTTAAAACTTTCACTATGTTCGGATCCGATGAGATCAGTATATATATATATATATATATATATATATATATATATATATCTATATATATATAGAATCCCACAGCTGCACTGCATATAATCAGTTTCGAGGAGGCCCATACCTCCTTCAGAGTGCAGAATATATAATCTTGGCATACACTGATTTTCATGTCATTTGATAAAGAGTGAAACAGTTTTCTTGTTTTCCTGTCCAACTGTTCTAATAACTTTAAGGGCCAGTCAATGACACCAAAACTGTAACTTAGGACAGGAAGAGCAAATTTGTTTATAGCATGGACTTTATTCCTACACGTCAAGCTTATTTTCAGTAATAGGTCATCTGAAGTATTCTGTACTGAGTTTTATTCTCATTTGTTCATGTTTCATTGTTGATCCCTTCATCTGTTCCCAAATATTTATACACTCCTCCTGCTCAAAATCAATATATCACATTCCTGTCTCAGTTTGATATTTTCTTGGTACTGCAACGTTCCTGCTTTAGCCATTGTTTTTGCACATCTATCAAGACCAAATGACATTCTTATATAATTTGAGAAAGTTTTAATGACTTGCAGTTGTGGTTTCACTGTCTTATCTGATGTAACTATGACCTAATCTGTTAAGCTTTATGGGTTAAGGGTAAAACAAAACAATAGCAGTGACAAAGAATCACTCTAGGCACTTTGTATAAGGCAGATTTGTTATGCCTTGTATTCTTTTTGTAAGGAAACTCAGAAGCCACTCTAGTTGCTGCATATGCCTGGTCAGGTACATACCAAAGGAAGCACTCTACTCTAATACTGGGATGATAAGGGCCGAGTACAGTGGGATAATGACATCGTTGGACATAGATGCTATGCCCTTATTTATAAGATGCGCAACATAAAAGGATTTCCTCACCACTGCAGCCACATAGTGGTCGAAGGAAAAAGACTACTGTCTACAAGCGTACACAGATCCCTGACCACTGGGTCGAATCTTAGGGGCGTATTATCAGTGTGGTAATTAGCCAGGATGGATGACTTCCCAGAGGGTACAATTATGCATTTCTTAGCATTGAGTTTAAGACCATGGCTTTGACACCATCTGTTAGTCAGAGACAGACCTTCTTGAAAAATGCTAGTATCTACAAGGAAGTCAATTTTAATCCCAGTTTGCAATCATCTGCAAATGTAGTCAGTACAAGTTTGACTTAAATAGCGTCAGATGGCACTTTATAGAGGATGGCATCATCAGTTTGTTTTGAGATGAAGATGTTAGCAGGATTGCTTCATGTGTTGCTCTAAAATGGTCTCCACAGTTAAATGCACATGCACATGTTGACCACAGGGAGATTAGAACCCTACCTCCCTATCTACAGAACCCAATACTTAACGCAAGCGCCATGGGACAAGTGTACATAAATATTACTCCAAAATGTGTTTATTCCTTCTTTTCTTGGTGGTGTTTCTATTTCTATTAATTTTGCTTTGTTTCACAGTACTCTATCAAACTTATTTTTGGTCATTAAGTGTTTATTTTTGTAATTTTGTAATTATTTGCATATCTTCTAAGTTTGTCTGCCTGCACTGATACATTTAGTTTATTATTTGCAAAAGTGCATGATAGATTGTGGTCTGTTCTGATACTGTGCATTGCTTTTATTAAGCCTATCTTTCTAAGTATTTTTGTTTATCTTTTCCCTCTTCTGTAATATTGTAACAGTGTTACTTGCTGCCATAACTGCTTTATAGTTTTTGCTATCTGACACTTCCATGATGGCATTTTATTTCTTTTCCTTATTGCTTGATGTTTTTGTGGTAAGATTTTTGTCTGTTGTTAATTTAGTTGCAAAGTAATATATCATATTTACTTCACATGAATTTCTGTTAATAGTCTTAATTACTGTATTCATCTGTTTTATCAGACTTCTTACATTTTGATTCCTTGAAGGTGGTTACACCGAGGCGCTAGAATAAAGTGATTGTGTTTTACTACATGGTTATTGTGTGATACATAGAGAACAGAAGTGTAGTCACATTTGGATTGTGGCTGTAGAATATTGTGGAAGAAGAGAAGGAGTTTGGTCATGGTGTTCTTACATTTTGAGCCTTATTTACTTTCTGTGATCTATTTCTAATATTGATTTTAATGTGTCTATCCATCTCTATTAAATCAAGCAACTCTTCCCTTAGATCATTTTCTTCTAAACTGAGAGCACATTGTTGGTTCTTTGTTTCCTACAAGCATTCTACAGAAAGTACCAAAACATTTTCCTGTGACATATCCTCTTCAGCTGCATCCTGCATCATCTGGTGCACCTTTATTTTGGAACGCATTGGCTCATCATGCTACAACAATGCCTGTGTCAGAGTTGCCACAATTTCCTGCTCCTTCCCTTGCTGTGCACCAGTTTCTTACTGAAGGCATCATCATGTGGCAAATCATTAGATGCCTCCCATTCCACCTGTTTCTCCTTAGTTTGGGGACTAATTGTTCCACTGCACCATGATATTACCTGTGCTGCATGTTCTACATTTCACAAGTAATCCATAACTTCAGTTTCTATTTCTTTAACTTCTCCATTACTAATCCTCTTTTATACTCCTTTCTTGTTTTCTTTTTTTTTTTTTTTGTATTGTGATTTTTTTTCTCCTTGGGTCTCTGCTGAAAATGGGCTCTGTCCCACTCAGACTTTCCCAGTAAACACATATTAAATTAATAAAAAATATATACATCCATGTGGCTTTGCCTGTATTTCTCTTCAAATATCTTTAGTGTTGCTTTTTTGTATTGATTAGCTTTGCTTTCCCCTTTGCATATATACTACACCATATTAAATCTGTTTTTCTTGCCTAGGTCCATATTTCTTCTGCTCCACCTGTTTCTTCTTAATTTGGGGACTCGTTGTTCCATCATGCTATGACATCACATATGTTGCATTTTCTATACTAAATCATTTGCTTGAGAGGCATTACATAATTCTAGTTCCTATTTGTTTAATTTATACCTTATTAATGCTCTATTTAGCATTCCTATTTTGTTTTATTTTTTATTTCTTTTTTGTATTGTGAAATTTTCCATACCTGGGTACCTTTGCCTGCATTTATCTTCAAATATCTTTAGAGCTTTTTTTCAGTGTTAATTAGTTTGGTTTTCTTCTTTTCATAAATATTGCACCACATCAAATCTAATTTTCTTTCCAGTGTCCGTCTTTCTTTTTTATACTTTTCAAAAATGTCTAGGTTTTGATAATATTCTCACACTTCCTCTCTTGATTCTTTTTCCAGGTGGTCCAAAGTTTCTTTGTCTATGGAATGTTTTTTCATGAACACAAATTTGCATTTGAAGCTTTTGGCAGTTTTTTTTCTTCTGCAAGTATATTTCTTTCCTCTATTTTCTCTCTCTTAATCTTTCTGAATATCTTCTGTCCAGACATTCTGGATTTCCTGCCTAATAGCAATAATACATAATTACTTATGTACCCTGAATAGTCCACTCTGTCATTTTTATGGATGTTTTTTGGCCTGTCCGTTTTTGTGATTTTTGTGGACTTCCTTCTACAATAGAGGGGCCATCCTCCTCCTCCTGAGTCTAACTAACTACATTGTAGGAATGTTTCCATGTCATGAAATTTCAACACTGCCATTTTTTCCCAGTACCGACACCAGTGCGGACACCAGGATTGGGTACCGTTTTATCCTGAGAATTGTGCACCCTGCTGTCTTTTTATTTTTAACCTATCTCTCTCCATGATGTATGCTATATACGATACGGTCTATATACCAGTGTCGTATTGGTGAGATTTTGTGAAAATAGGTCCCACCACATGAAGGTACTCATAACAACTTGAGGAGGGATTCAATTCCAGCAAAACAACTCTCCCTCTCTTGTTGATTTCATTCTCTCTCTCTCCATTTGGATTTCTGTTGGACAGTTTTGCTGTAGCCTGAGTTTGGACATGGGCAGAGTACTAAGATATCATCTGTCAGAGTAATGAATGATCTACTGTTGCAGAAAAAATGAATACCAGTATTTTTGTATTATTCCTCTTTGAAATCTCTGTGTTATCTAATATGATGACTCAAGGGATTTTTGTTAAAACAGCTAGGTAGCATCTGGAAACTTTTTATCAATATCTTCAAAGTGAGCAGATTATTTTCTTCCTGCCATACAGAGTGTGTAATCTTCACAAGTCATTCTTCTTGATTCAGTTGTGTTACCTCTCTGAGTCATTATCACAAAGCAGGTTTTGCTACTTGTTATCCAGTTTCTTTTCTCATTTCCTGCAGGCCAACAGGTGACATATGTTAGCCTGTTCTTTGTGCATAATCTGTTCATCAGGGACTTGAAGTGGTTGCAGTTCAACCCATCATCCGTGCATCAGTTGCTCCACATGTCTTCTTATTTTTAGTCCCCCTTCATTCAACCTAATTGGGCATCCCAGTAGCCCACATCCACACTGAGTTTACCAGCTAATCTCCCACACCCCAAAACTTACTTTGGTATTGCTGGAGCCAGTTGTGGATCTTTAGGGCATCCTGGTGGCTCGGACATCTTTGCATCCATCCAGTGTGTTTCTTTTATATGCCCTACCCACTTCCTTCCTTGATTTCCATGCTCACCAAATATGTTCACAGTCAACTCTCCTCTTTGGACCATGCTGCCCCTTAGAGAGCATCATTGATGAATGCCCTCCAATGCAGTATGAGCACACACATCCTTCCCTGCCACTCTGTCAGTCACTCTAGCCATTAATTGAGCCCAGGTTGCCAGGGCAGTAGTTATGTCTCTATGCCACCAGAGCTGCCACCATATCTTGTTTTTCTTGACACTGACCTATCATTAGATGAGCAAGTGTCAGTCATAAAGCTGTCATATTTTCATCTCAGGAATTTGGAGAAAAATGCACAAATATGGCCCATAATGCATAGCATATGGGCAATGCTAAAAACATCCTGCTGTGACCCTTTGTGACCCTTTATGATTATAAAACAATCAAGATTTAAAGCTCAATTAGAGTAACACTAGCACACCATGGGAAGATACACAGGTAAGGTGAACCAGCAGAATAGTTGTCTTGGTAGAGCTCACAAAACCACTGACTGCATATCAAAATACTGAGCCTGAGCAGTGGTGTAGTAATGCAATCACAGGCACCTGCAGACACAGATAAACACATATGAAAGGCATCACAGCAAGCAATCACAGACATATGCCAACACAGAGGAACAGATCACTGAGGCATCAAACCAAAGTGGCAAGTGGATGAAATGCACATCAAAAAATACCTGTGCAACATCATACAAATTAAAGTGCAGAATATAAAACATAAACAGATAATAGCAAGCCTATTTTGCAACCAAGTTTGGTGTCTGTGTAGACAAAGCAGACAGACATGCATACCAATGTGTTAGCCAATGTAGCCATCAGTCCAAATGAGTCGACCAGTTTTGGAAAAGGATGGAACTTAATGTCTGCGCCAGTCATAGTTCCCTGAACTCTGATAACCATGCATGTGCAACAAGGCAGAAATCCTGACCCCATGCATGTGAAAGCATACAAGGATTAGACTGGTTTATTTTATTTTTTATTTTATTTTTCTTTCCAAAGAGTAATATGGACTGAATGTCAGTGGTCCTAATTTTTCTGTCTGTCCTAATTATTCAATGTCTGTCACTCCCTAATCACTCATCCTAAACTAGTGGGAAACATAGCTGGCTCAACAAGAGCTAGAGAAGACAGGAGGAGACCACAGAGTTATCCATGGCTGAGTTATAGTTAGACAGTGAACTACCTCTCACAACATATGGAATAATAGCTGGGGAGGACCAATGGCTGTATCATGAGGAGGCAGACCCCACCTCTGCAGTGACACCCCTCTCAAATGTCCTGCCTAACTGCTGAGTTAGTTATATTTGACAGAAATCTCTCTTCAACATGAACCATGATATTTAGTATTACCATCTCCTATGCAGTCATACTTCTCCAAGAGAGGAAAGCAACCTTATGCTTCACCATTCCTTTCTCTCAACAGTGTCAGCTTCTACACTGCCTGGGTTGCTAGGCAAACTCAGGTCATTTAGGTCACACTCAGAGCTTGTCATTATGTGGCATGGAGCTGACATAACTAACTCTAGTTTTACCCAACTGCTGTCTGCCTTTGGTGTCAGCTATTTGAAATAATAGCTGCAACATCATGACTCTCAGACTGCATAAGAAGAGGGGAGTCTGCTCAGAGCTAACCAATAAGATATGATTGTACAATGCACCAATCACTCAATTAAAATGCAATCTACACAGAACGTCATACATTTTACATGTCCTAGCTGCATCATAAAAAGATAAACACACACAGTGTGTGAGTGTGGGTGTGTTCTTGCATATACTCATGCATATGTGCATGCATGTCTGTTTGTCATATTTGTGTGTGTGTGTGTGTGTGTGTGTGTGTGTGTGTGTGTGTGTGTGTGTGTGTGTGTGTGTGTGTGTGTGTGTGCGTGTGTGTGTGTGTGTGTGTGTGTGTGACTATGTGTTTTTCTGTGTATGTGTCTATGTGCTTTTCTGGGTGTGTTAGCTCCATGACTGTTGCAATTCTCCTTAGCTGTGTTGTCAACATTTCTGCAATGCTGATGTACACTGAAACTCTATCTTCCTAAATCTGTATATAACACCCCCACCATTGTGATGAACATTGTTATCCACCCATCCATCCACAACCCCTTTCCCATTTTTTGCACGTGGGGTCAGGTGTCACTTCAGCGGTGACAATCATCCAAAATAACAATTTTTGCAGTGTTGACAATCTACCCTGCTATATATCTTGCTAATCTTGGTCATCTTGGTTGATTTGAGTTTGTGTATGACAAAGGAATATGCAGCATATTCTGAATGCTCTGCATACTATTCATTTCCTCAAGAAGCTCTAATGACACAGCCAGCCATTATTACAGTTCTGTTCTTGAATCTCACAAGTGGCATTGTCACATGACAAGCAGGATTTACTATGTACCTCATATCCATGGAAAACCATGTCATTAAAATCCCCTGCCTATCAAGAGAAAGACTTTGATACCTCCTAATAAAGTACTGGGAGAATTGTATGACTCACCTTCGTGTGCCTTGACTAATCCAAACAGTTTAGAATTTTGCACCTATGCTACATTCTTACACTACCCATAATTATTTTATACACTTAATTGTCTTTACTGAATACTGCCTATGAGCCTTGCTGTGACTCAGTAAGCACATCTGCTTCCCAAGAGTAAGACACATTTGTGGAAATCTGTCACTAATGCAGGCATCAGTTTTATTTTCTCTCAATCCAAGTTATACTTCCAGACTACATGGTAGCTGATGCGTGCTTGGTGATGCTGAGCCTGTGAATCATGTATGTTTTTATAAGTAGAATGATTCCATCTAGAATGATTCCATCTAGGGCACAGCTCACTGACTGGCAAGGAGCTCATATCCAGTCCTTGCAAAATGTTTTGTGCCTCATCCTCAATAAAGTGAGATACATACTGTGACACTGTGGAACATTCACGCACCCTTTCCTCAGAATGGCTGATCTATCATTAGTCATTTCATGCTCATCCACCCAGCAGGCTCTGCCAGTGTCCAAGCTGCTACTCCTACCTGTATTATCTGGGGAGTAGTCAAAGTTTCATCCATTCATAGCACAACGAATTAAAACACTCCTCATGATTCAGAAATTTTCTATGTTTTGTTGCATCTGCTTCAACTGCATGTCTGGAAAAGAATGCAGTGTACTGTCATATCATTGACATATTTGGTCCTATGTAATCTAGACAGTCATAAGCATAAAAAGTAACTTGTTCATATTACCCATTTAGAAACTTGCACTTAGGAAGTGAGGGCTGTTGTCATTTTTAGAATATGTTTAGCTTCTTCAAAGATGCATTGATTTGAATTTAAATCCACAAACCTGGTGAATTTACCACCTCAGCACCAGAAAAAAACATTAATACTGTTTTAATTAATTTGCAGTGCTTTCAGCTGTATTAACTAAAATTTGATTATTTACTTACATTTAATTGAACAGATTATCAAAATAACCCAATTTCAATGGAAGTTCAGTGAAAAAATTTCTGGTGTATAATATTAATAAAGCATGACAACACGCTCACATACACACAGACACACACAAAGACACACATGCGTGCACTCGCACACAAACACACACACACACACACACACACACACACACACACACACACACACACACACACACACACACACACAGTAACACTACTACTACTTCATGAAAGGAGATTCTTCTAACCTCAACTCTCGAAACTCAGTTCCTATTAAATGCTGGCATTTCTACTGAAAGGCATTGTCTGGGAATTATATAGGCACTAAGTGCAAGAGTGGAATTGATTATATTTGGTACAGTCACATGGGGGCATAACACCCCACATTGAGAGGTACGGGAGCCTTGCCCCTCCCCTGCAAAAAGCACTGAAAGCAGATTTTCAAGGTTTTATTTTTGGTGGGTTTTCATTTGGGAAGCAGATGCTCAGGAGATTGTGATTCATCCATTCTTACAGAAAGCCCCTCACACACACACACACACACACACACACACACACACACACACACACACACACACACACACACACACACACACACACACACAGACACGCACACCAGTCTGTCATTTCTGTTGAATAAACTGTATGATCGAATAATCTCTATGTGTGTGTGAGATATATATATATATATATAAATATATATAAAGATATATATATATAAATATATATATATATATATATATATATATATATATATATATATATATATATATATATATATATATATATATATATATATATATATATATATATATATATATATATATATATATATATATATATATATATATATATATATATAAATATAGATATATGAATATATGTATATATATATATATATATATATATATATATATATATATATTTTTTTTTTTTGCATTTACCTTTATACTTGTAGCCTGTGTCACGGCTGAAATGGATCTGTGATGACTTGTCCACATACCTGACCAAGAAATGAATAAATAAATAAAAAAATAAGTATAGCTACAGTCAATGTCATTCCTCAGCTATCAGAGACAGAAGCTATGATATTTAGTGTTTCATAGCAGTTCACTAGATGCAACCATTTAAATGAAAACACAGTAGCTGGAGTGTTAAGTATATACAAGTACCTGCTGTTTCAGATCTCAATCTATACCAAAATGATGTACTCTAGGAAGCAAAGATTATACAGATCCAGCAAACCTCTTGTAATGTTGCTTTTAGTTCATCTGTATTCCGAAAGAATTTGTGTCATTCCAACTAATGTAACTTTTCTTGCAACTCATATCAAGAAAGATGCAGACACTCCCAAGCCATCAAAAAAACAAGCAAACAGACTAAAAAAATATATATATGGAATCCTCAACAACAATACCTCCACATCTCTAAATATACTATTTCCAAGACTGCACTACAGCGGGGTCAATAGAAATATCTATACTCCAACACTTTTGTTATCTCACTATAACCTCAAAAATGTATTAAAAACTTCCCATACCATAAGAAGCTCAGACATCAATCAAATACACTCAGACCAGATAAAAATAATATAATTATGCACTCTGAAATAGCCTTTTCCCCACTCTATCACAAACACAAAATAAAAACAAATACCTAAATGAAACAGGAATGAATGAAACATATCACCTTGTTCCTTGTTTTACCAAGAGGGATATGGATGAACTGAATGAAACCTTTCTTAAACTGCAGATGAGAGAATGTTATATATCTGTATGGAATAACTTAACAGAATAGCAAAACCTTACTAAGTTTAATTCTAGGCAATAATAAGTGGCCTCTGATGTGGAGAGAATCGCCCAGTATCCAGATTCAATTATTTTAGTGTTTTATTAATTTACAGTTATAAATATTATGAGTAATCCAGTACTACTCTCAAGAATCTGTTGCTGCCATTGCATTCAACACTTTCCCAGTTGTAATTACTGTATCTAGGAGAGGGAAGCCAATTTGTCCTTTTGCATGCTGTGCAGTATTTAAGCAATAACCCACGCCTGGGTGTGGGTAATGCTGGATTTACCCACTGTTGGTGTGGTTTGGTCAAGAGGGTGAAGCCCGAGTGGCCAAACAAAGACAACCGTGGGGTAAATCCAGCATTACCCACACCCAGAAGTGGTTATTATACAATGACATTATTTAAGAAAAAAATACTTACTTTTCTTAAATAATGGCATTGTATAATGCCTCCTTGCTGCCCTTCTGCAGCTGTCCAGTATTCTGCGGCAGTTCTGATGTACTGTGCATGCGTATGGTTATGCAGTACATCAGAACTGTGTGTATGGAAGCAACGGAGAAAGGAAGATCTCTGTATCTTTTAAAAACTTGTCTCGCTATATTAAAAGAGTTTAACATAGCGAGACAGCTTTAAAAAAAGCAACGGAGAAAGGAAGATCTCCCTTGCTTTTTTTAAGATATCTCACTATGTTAAACTCATTTAACATAGCGAGATAACAGCAACGAGCTCTTCCATTCTCTGTTGCTGTCCAAAAAAAAAGATATACTAATGGAAAAAGTCCGGGCGACCGGACCTTTTTCCATTAGTATAAGTCTGATTTACAACATGCATGCTGACCATGCAGCATGCACATTTTGGAATATTAATGGGGGTCATTGTATAATTGCTTTAATCACTAAATATGACTGTCTCTTGACCGCTAAAGGATAAAGTATTTGTTAACTGTTATACATTCTATAAATGGATGTCTCTTCAAATGTTGGAAAAGGTTTGAACATATGCCTTAATATAGTTATTCAGAATGCATTTATCATGAAATGATAACTTAATGCAAGTAGGTGCTAAAGGGGGAAGGAATAATTCACATGCTATGAAGGAATACATAGTAGTTGTAACAGAAAAAAACAGGAATGAATTTTGTTAATACTTGACTACACACACACATTTCTAGATGTAGACAGAGAATGCCACCTAATTAGCATAACAGTGGGACAGGATACCAGTATGACAGCATTCCAGTTGCTATTATTAGCCAGTACTAGAAGCTGGCAGAATACTTCTCAGAAATGTGACAATGTATTCCACCAAGCATGCTATAACAAACACGTAGCAAGTTTGCAGTATGTGACATATGATCATTGATCTGTGTCATTTCCTATTTCCTCTGCTTTTATGTCTCCATTTAACACTGAATATCTCGTAGCTATGTGATTATAGATTAAAACAGGCATAGACTGTTACTAGGAAAACATAAGGGGCCTTTCTAAGCCTAGACAAGTTTTCCTGAAACAATAATGATACCAGGCCTGGTATAAATTTCCTAGTTCCCATCCACGGGTCTAGGTTGCTCTTAAATTGGCAATGCATGAACTCAGCTTCATATGAATGGGAAGCCTGTTCCATAGGAGGGGCACTCTCTGGTACACATATTTGTCTCTCCAACATTAAGTCATCAACAAAGTTCAGGATTCTAGACCTTGTATTTATGGTACTGTTTGACTTATTAATATGCAGGAGATTCATAAGTGTGGGATATGTGGATGCCTTGTAAGTCAGGCATAGATCGCCTCTCAACAATTTATAGTCAGAGACAAGCTTTCTTCAAGAATACTAGTGTCCACAGAGAAGTCAATGATAACCCCCAGCTTGCAATCATCTGCAAACTTAGTCAGCCATATACCTTCAGCATTTACTTCTACTTCAGATAAACAGATGCCAAAAAGGAGTGGGCCCAGTACTCAGTCCTGTGGGACTCCACTAGTGACTGATCTCTTGGTGAGGTGGCCTTACCTACTTTTACCTTCTGGGTCCTATCAGTGAGTCAGTTGACTATACAGTGGGTGATAAAAGGTTTATACCTAATTTAGTGACTTGCCTGAAATGCCTGAGTGGGACATTGTATCAAAAGTCTTGGTCACGGCAAGGGAAGCTGTGCGTACAGTCTTGTCCTCATCCAATGTTTTGGAGACCCTCTCAAAAAAGTCCACCAGACTTAATAGGCATGACCTTCCTCTAACAAAGCTAAACTGGAATAGGTCCAACATTTGCAAGTGTATGTCCTTATTTATCAAGTCCATGATGATTCTTTTCATGGCCTTACATATGAGGCTGGTCAGACTTATGGGCCTGTAGTTACCTGGATCAGTGGTTAGACTTCCTTTGCATAGGGGAATGACTGTAGCCATCTTGCATTCCTTGTGTACAAAACCTGACTGTAGACTCCAGTTGAAAAGTGATTCAAGTGGACCAGAGAGGTCATATTTCTTGCTATTTAATAAGCATCTGGGGATGGTTTGGGGGGCTACTGATGCAGTGTTTTTGACCATGGAAAGTGCATTGATGACCTGTTCCCTAGTAATAGTTGGGGGGATTGTGGTATGCAGTATTTCCTTTGGATTATTGTGGGGGCAGTGGGGGGGAATTGAGTTGCACCTGTCAGCCAAAAGGTTGGTAATGGCCTCCAGTTCAGTGTGAGTGATGCCATTTGCAATATGTTCTGCGGATCATTGCATATTTCCCTTGAGGTTACAGGCATAGCTGTAGAAATCTTTATGGTTGTCCTTTGCCTGAGAAGCTATTTTGTCTTCAACTTTAGCCACTGAAGTGTTAATTAACCTTCTTAGCTGCTTGTTTATATTGGTCAGGAGACTTTTAGTATGCTGGGCTTTTTCCATCTACTCTTGGCTATGATTTTTTTTCTTTTGCTGTTTCACCGATTAATATTGTGGTTTCACCAGTGAGGCTTATCTTTTGAGTCTGCCTTTTTCTTTATACAAGTCGGCACATCTCACTCTATACAATGATCAGTATGGTGGTACAAGAAGTTTCTAAATAGCACAGCATTTGCTTTGATGTTTACTGGATTTGGGGGTGCTTGGAATTTAGCCAAGGTGACACTTAGTTGCGAGAGGTTAGCCTTGGAATAGTTCCTATAGGTTTGGTGTTGCTGGTTCCCTGTATTTAATGTTTTATTTGAAGCAATACTGTCTTACGGTCATAACTGATGAGTGATGGCATTACATCGAATGAAGAACATCTTTGCCCCATATTTGTGAGTACAAGATCAAGGATGTTTGTACCCCTGGTAGGAGAATGGACCAACTGTTGCAGGATGTTGCTAATAAAGAAGTTTAGGAATCATTGAACTTATGCACTGGAAGTGGTATAGTATTTCTAATCAATACAGGGGTTGTTGACATCCCTGTGAAGATCATATTGGGTTGAACGGTGAGGGACTCTAGTACATTGCAATAGGTAGTATGGACTTCCTGAAACATGGTGGGGGACCCATAGGTTACAAGGATATGATACAAGACCCTGTTTATGGTGAGTTGCACATGTATGAGTTCCAGTGGGTCATACACTGTAACTAATCTGAATGTGAGGTTGTTTTAATACAGACTGAGACTCCTCCAGCTTTAGTTCCCTCCTGTGCAGTACCTGGTCTAAAGGTGTGAAAGGCATTATAACCTTGGATTGCTGGGATAACCTCTGTGACTTTAAACCATGTCTCCATTACTACACAGATGCCTACATTCTCCAGGAAGAGGACGGCTTGCAGGGAGTGGAGTTTCTTATTAAGACGTCTGGCACTGAGCAGTATTACCTTAAGATATTCCTTCATAGATTCAGTTGAGTCAGGAGGTTTATCAGTATGTCATTGCCTAAAAAAGGTACTATGGGGATGGAAAAGGTCTTTGTCAATATCTGAAAGCCTAGAGAGGATAAATGCAGACCATCCCTGAAAAAGCAGTGTGGTCTGTCAACCATGTCCTCCCAAGCCTGTCAAACATCGTACCTTCTTGGATTGACAACTGAAGCTAAGCCAACTGTAAAAAGCAATACTTTTCTGTTGTTAATGTGGCATAATCCTTGGAGAAGGTAGTATGCTGTTCAGTGCTACTCTCATACATGCCTGAGGCACATAATCAGTGAGTTCAATCACGTCTTGCTTCATATAGTCAAGGGAAGTATGTCTGAGGTCATTAACACCCACATAGACTATTATAGAATCATAGCGGTACTTGTGGTTCGGAGATCTTAACACTTGTGTGACTTGATGGATTCTAGCCCCGGAAAGGCAGCTAACCATAACTCTCTCCTTATTCTGTATGGTGAGGGGAACATTGGTGTGTCTCATTACAGAATCACCAGTAATGAGGAAATTTGGTTGTGTGCTGGTTCGCCTTAAGGGATTAGCAGGAGGGGTACTGGATGCAGTGCTGCTATTTGTAGCTGTGGGTTATATTTTAATAGATTGTTTACATGATGGCTGAGGACCCTTTTTTATTGTGTTGTGGAGGAAGTCTTAATGTTTTAGGAAGGATTCCTGTAAGTGCCCCTGCATAAGTAGTAAGTAGTTTTATGTGTGGGGTCTTCACCTTGGGCCGTAAGAATAGTGCAAGTGTCACTGGCAACATTTATAGGATTAGTGTTCATTGTATGAGAGAGTTTTGCCTCCAGTGTTAAAGTGTATTTACACCTCTCGCATACTTTATCTGTTTTATTAAGAACAAGTGGGTTGTTAGTGTACATGAAGCAATTGCTACACCTCAGAACACCCATCTCAATCAGACTAGACACAGTGAGAGTCAAGAAGTGCATATCTATGGCTACTGATCTAGAAGAGGGTAGTGAGGGAAATGTAACTATTGAATAGGTCAGTAACGCAAGGAACTCGATAAGCAATGTACAGCTAAAGTATATGCAAACTAGGTGGTCTAGTACTTAAAAAAATCTGTTCAGACATCAAAGGTATTTTAAGGGAAACCTACGTTGTGAAAGATTGGTGTCTACACAGATTATAAGGGGGAATTACGCTGCAAAATTCCAGCACCTATACAGATTACTGCTAGGTGCTGCTGTGCAGAGAGCAGCAATTCTAAGTAAAGACTCTAAACGAAGTCAAAAAGTGCAGATATTCAGTTACTGCAGCTGTGACAAAAACAATGCAAAAACAAGTGAAGAAACAATATATCTTAGCTTGCTTGTAGGTTATGAGTCAAGTGTTGTATAACTGAGACACTTAAATAGCAGAGGAGATTCGATAAAAAATACAAACAAGGCCTTGCGGCTAATCAGAAACAGCACACTCTTCTTTCCTTTACATATTTTCAGGCCAGAAAATGACTTAGGTCCCCTCTACTCTCATTAAAGTGGAACCAAGGAAGTTCTAAAAAACAATTGTAAAAAAGGTCAAAGAGTGCAGATATTCAGAGCAAGAATGAGGTTTAAGAGGCAGGATTTGAATGAGCTATATAATGCTTAACTGACAATGACTGGATAGATTATAAGTGATGCATATATACTGTTTGCAACTACAATTGTTTCAGTGGTGTTTGTGATGTATACTGTTTGCAACCAAAGTGGTGTCATGCTTGTTTTTAATTTGTATAAATGTAAGATTGCCTATGTTCATGTGTGAAAAATTAACAAAGATGTTTGGTGGGAAAAAAAAGAGTGCAGATATTCAACAAAGAAACACTCAATTAATGCAGCAAAAACAAGTGCTGAAATAGTGGATATGGTAATGTAAGTTTTAGCTTTTGTAGAGTTTAGCAGCAACCAGAAACATTCTTCTTCTTCTCAAGAAGTGTGGTCACCAAATATGTCCAAACACCTCAAGCACAGAGATTCAAATTTTAAACAAGCTAGCCTTCTAGCCAATCAAATAAAGGCACAATAAAACTTAAACCAACAATTCCCAGATCAGAAGGGCATAGGCTATTCTCTCCTGTCACAAGAGTGTAGACCACAAACCTTCCTTGTGTAAAATAACTGGTTTGGAGCCCAAGTGCTCAAACCAGAGCAAGGACACTTTCATAATAACGAAACAATAAGCCTCCAACCAGTAATTCCCAGCTCAGAAGGGTGTAAGGTATCTCTCCTGCCACAAGAGTGTAGTCCACAAACCTTCCTAAGGTAAGATAACTAGATTGGAATCCAAGTGCTGAAATCAGAACTAAGAGGCTTACACTGACAGTTACAATGTAATCAGGCTACTAACAAGCAGTAATAAATGCAGCAGATTTAATGCAACTAACACTTTAAGAAAGTGCAGTAAAAATATAAAGTAAGAATAAGTACAGATACAATAAACGCAGCTAAATAAAATGCCTTTTTTTGTTTTGTTTTAATGGATTGTAACAAGAAATGTGAATTTATTCTTCAATATTAAATTGTAGACACTGAAGACAAACCAGAAGAACAAAACACCCATTCACAAATGGAACAATCCTCAGGTCAAAGCAAGCAGTAGCACAATCCAAAATAACACAATGAATGTTAATCTTCTGCAAAAATCCTCAAGATAAAAAAAAAAGATGAAACAGAACAATTCAAAGTTTATTTTCACACAGACAAGCACTTTCATTCCCCAATGGAAACTTCATCAGAGTTTATTCTTCCAAATGTTACAATAAATTCTCTTTAAATGCCTCATTCTATATGTCCAGTTCCATTTGAGATAGACATTTCTATACCCCACCACCAATAATATATTGTTGATTATTACTAGTTGTAAATTATCCGGTTTGTAATAATCTGCCTGCTGTTCTTTCCTCCTGAAAAAAAAATGTTGGCCTTTATTCTTACCCACCATCCACTTTTTATTTCAAAGGGTATCAACTATACCCTCGATTCCAAAACAGAGTGACACATGGCCTTATTTTGCATGTTACATGACATAGTTTACATCCTTTATTTCTAAATGTTACAGTAATCAGAAAACAGTAACATATTGCTGAGCATTGGAAATACAGCTGTCTTGTTAGTTTTTTTCTTTCATGAATTATTTCCAAAGCTTCAAATTGAAGTAATCTGTACTGGACAGATACTTGAAGGGTTTTACTAAGAAACATCGACTTTCTGAAAGCCGACATGCCAAAAGGATAAAAAAAAGCCCCAAATTCAAAAGAGTGAAAAGCTCACCCCCCAACTTGTATATACCAACTCCACAGTCACACCGACTTGTGGAAGGAACATATCTCCCAAAACAACTGAATCATTGCCAGAGCACACTTAGAAACCTCACCAGCAATGGCTTCCTTTGGCAAACAGTGTTCAGCATTATGCTGCTTGTCTTTTTTTTCCTTCGTGCTACTGACACTCAAACAATTTCATCTTGAGCATGTGTAGGGGAGCCTGCTTCAAGGTATAAACATCAACAGAGTTAGACTTTAGTAATCGTAGTACAATGTGATAAGACAAATAATGTCTTGTTGGAAAGATACCTAGGCACTCTCTATACATCTTAAATATAACGCATCTCCTCTGGTGCAGCAGTCGTCATGTTCAAAAGCTGGGATTTTTATCAATCTCTTCCTTTTGAAGGTACTCTATGAACCAGCCTAGCTTTCCATAGAAAAAATATTTTGGTCATTATTATTTTAAAGGAACACTACCAAAAACTGGAACTTCATTTGCAACTTCCAGTTATTTCACCCTGCTTCTTCAATTGCATTTATCCATATCCAGCCTATGTTGCACTTCGAATTTGTAGGTATTACACTTCACATAATCATATCTATTTTCAACACATTCTCATCAGCTTCTTCTACTTCTCTGTGGTTCCAGTAGCTACTCTATGACACTGTCTATTTAAAGAATGTGTTGGTCTGTTGAAAGTTTCCACCACATTAAACATCCCACATGCTGGCCTGTTAAAAGGTTCCACTTTATTAAACATCTCATGCTCACCTCCATCTCCTGTGTAAATAATGTTACTGACCTCCATATTATTCTCTGACTTTGTCATTAATTTGATGCTCTTCATGTTGATCACTGCTGCAGGAGCCTTAGCTATATAGGTTATATCCCGCCAAGGATATATTAGTCGGCCAGCTTCCAAAGTTTCAGGGCACCTTCCACTCATGAAAACTGTCAAGCAGCTCAAGCTGAGCTGACTAAAAGACAAGTTTGGGCACAAAACCCTTCAGAGCTTTACTGTTGTTGAAGGGTATGCTCCTCTGATGCTTTTGCAGATCATCAGTCAGCCTGTGCTTTTCTTTGCAGAGCAAATGATTTTCTCTTGGGGAAAAAATAAAACTTCCATTTTCTTAAATTTTGTTAATATTTTATTACTTTCCTCTTCAAGAAATTATTTTAAATAGAGGAGTGATGTTATTTAATGGACTGTCTCAAGACTGTGACATTCTTTCAAACAGAATATTTGTTTCTTCCTGTCAGTTTAAAAGCAGTGTAAACTAATTGAAAACATATTTTATGTGGAGAAACTGCATTTATTTTTCTGTTGTGAGGCAGCCAGAGTGTCTTAAAGTGCTTTTTATAGTGTTTTTTTTTAGCTGTAAAAAAGTAATTTTTGTGGACTGGTAGTTTAACCGGCATTTGTTGCTTGTCTTCCCTTGGGAAAGAGGCACCATTTTCAACCTAACCATGGAACACATTACCAGTCCCATGGTCAGTCCTTCTTCAAGCCATAAAAATAACAAATTTAAGCAAACAACCTTTGCTACCACAACAGGCTAGCAAATTGCCACCACAGCAGGCTAGCAAATTGCCTCAGCTGCAGGTGGATGACTCTGCTGTGGTCATTTGTTGTACCTCAGACCACTCATCTTTAATTCTGGATCCTTCTGGTATAGAACTTACAGCCTCTGAGGACAAGAGGTTAGCCATGCTCTCTACAGCTATTGGAGTCCCCTCAGTGGGCAAAGGAGAGCCACTCTTGTTGGTCCTGGGAGAGTGTGCAGGGAAGGTTTCCCAGTTGTATTAGAATGTAGAGCCCATACTGGGGAAGTAACAGCTGCCATTAATAACACAGTTTACCCATTTTTTCAGTCAAAATGAAACAGAAAACCAAGCATGTATCTACTCCTTCTCAAATTTCTTTAGATAGGAGTAGTTTACTTGGACTGACTCAGGGTTTAATTCAGGCTATTGATCTTTCTTATAAAGTAGTTTCTGGCAAAGCAAAGAGGAATTCCATTTTCCTGAAGAGATTCGAGATTCTGAATCTGACCAGGAAGATAGGGGTACGGCTTCAAGGTTTTGTCCTCAGATTTCTGATTCAGACTCAGAGGAGAAGTCAGTTTCTGATTCTCCACGTGGAGTTTCTCTTTCTCTGAAACTATTCCTAGAATGTTGCAGTGTTTTATGCGGAAGAACACTGAAGTTTCTGAGTCCCTCAGAAAATGCTGTGAGTTGTTACAAAAAGATTTTCCAGAACCTAGACCCATTCCTCCTGTCCTCTCTGTTTTCGACGATGTGTGTCTTACTGCCTGCAGTTTTCCTGATTGCTACCCAGCTGTCCCTAAAAAGGCAGATAGGATATATAAAGACTTTTTTTAAAATGTAAACACTATTCCCAAACTTGACCCAGAAACTATAGCCAAAGTTGATTCCACTGCTGCTAAGCACTTAGTTAATTCCAATAAAGATGGAACATTTTTCATATGCATGGAGAAAAAGTGTATTCTTTTGTAACTTTAACTTTCAGAATTTTTAACTGTCAGGCTCATAAGATAAAGTTTGTTCTGACAAATTGTGAATCTATGAAGAATGTTTTATCTAGAATTCATACCTCTCAACTGTACAGATTTTAGCAGAATGTCCTGACTTTTCCCACATATTTTGGTCAGTTTTTCATAAAATTGTGGTTTTCTGGAAAATTAGTGGGAAATCATTAAAGACTGAAGTGAGAAAATAACAACAGACATTCCAGGTATAGATTTCATACCCTTCAGAAAATTCATGCTAATGCAAAACCTATTGTTCTACCAACTTGTAAGGTAATATTTAAAAAAAGTCCCTATTTTGGGGCTTTTGTCCCACTTTTATTTATGTCTTTTTCTAGATTTCTTGCTCTAGCAGCTGAGAGGTATGTCTGCAGTTACTTCTTGTGTAGAACAATCTGTTTTAAATAGCTTAGTTTCTTCTATTGCACAGGTCACTACTCATTGTTTGCAGTGTGTTTATGATTCTGTTGTTACTTCATCCTGGGCTATGGCCACTGGTATAGTTTTAAGGAAGTTTGCATGGCGGCATTCTCAGAATCTCCCATTTGAATTATCTCTTGAATAGAGATTTAGTGTTTGTCTCCTCTGCTGCAGAGGTGATCAAAAAGTGTGATGAAAGGGAAAGCTGATGTAAGATATCTCAAAGAATTTTTCAGCCTTCCTTTTCAAATTTTTCAAGCTGTTATTTTTTTCTCCTCATCCATTTTTGGCAAAAAACAAAACAAACAACCTCAACAGAATTCAGGTAACCAGACGTTTAAGAAAAAATGGCAATGGGCTTGAAAAAAGAAGTCTCAAACCTCCCAAAACCAAGGACAGTCCAACAAGTCTGAAAGATGGTTCAAGAGACCTTGAGACCACCTCACACCCTGACCCCTTTTCTCTTCTTGAAAGGTCGACTGTCCTTTTTTCTATTTGGTGAAAGATTGTTTCAGACAAATAGGTCCTAAAAATCATTCATCAAGGTTACAGATGGCAGTGGGGGAGGAAATTTCCCCTTTCCAGGTGGTCATTCCTCATCCGGCAGGTCAGAATCTTTTATTTCCTCCTGTTTTTCATCAAATACTGTCCCAAGGAATGATAGAACCAGTTCTCTCTCCCAGGTGGGGAAGGGGTTTTATTCAAGGATGTTCCAAGTGCCAAAGAAAGAAAATGCTTGGAAACTGTCTCTGGATCTTTCTCTTCTAAACCTGTTTGTGATAGTGGTCAAATTCAAAATGATGTCACTTCACAACCTGTCACCTCTTCTTCCTCTTTCAAGTTTCCTGGTAACACTAGACTTAAAAGATGCATATCATCTCATCTCTATTCAGTCAGACCTCAGATGTTTCTTGAGGTTTGCATGTCTGGATCACATTATCAGTTTTCTGCCTTACCGTTTGGATTATCCACTGCACCAATAGTGTTCAAAAAGTATCTAGCACCAGTTATAGCTCATTGCAAGCTACAAGTTATCCATATTCTTCCAGATTTAGATAGCTTGCTTATCTTAGCAGTCTTTTTCAAGGTGTCAGGAATCTCTTTCTTGGGTGAGAAATCTCTTGCACAAACTGGGATTCAAATAAAACATCCAAAAGTCTTTCTTGAATTCCACAGACAGATTGTATTCCTGGGATGTCAACTAAACACCTCAGTTCAAAGAGTATTTCTTCCACAGGAAAAAAAAAGGTTTTATCTAGATCTATTTCTTAGGTTTCCCACTCAGACTTCCATTACCATGAGGGAATACCTCAGGGTGTTGAATCTAATGACATCTATGTTTCTCGTGATACCTCTGGCAAGACTTTACATGAGAAGGATATAGTGGAATCTGACATCTCTTTGGCCCCAGCATCAACACCCTTTTTCTTTTCAGACTCCAGTGCTGGAGATTGTCAGAAGAAAAATCTTGTTGCATAGACAACAGATATCATTAAATCCAGGTCTCCCCTTCTGTCTCCCTGCTTCAAAGAAGTCATTCCCCACAGATGTTTCAGATTTTCCTTGGGGAGCAGTTTCTGGTGGAATAAAAGTTCAGGGGTGTGGGACTCCAAGGATAAATGGAAGTACATACATATCAAGGAGATGAATGACCTGATCATGGCACTCAACTCTCTGAACCATTTTTGGTCCCTGTGACCTCTTCATGTAGTTACAAACAATACCATAATCATGTGGTAAATCAACAAAGCAAGGAGAAACCAGGTCATACCCTCTTTGCATACTAGCCATGTTAGCTTGGGTTATTTCTTTACAGCACAAGCTCACTCTACAGGTATCCTACATTCTGTCTGGGCAAAATCATCTTTCAGACAAGCTGAGTAGGACCAGGGCAAATCATCAGAATGGAAACTAGATTAAGGGGTCTTCCAAGATTTGATCCATCTGTGGGGAATTCCTCAGACTTCTTTACCTCCTCTCTGAATAATCAAAAGTAAAATTTTGCTCCAGGACTCCATGCAAGAAGATCTGGAACACATATGCCTTTTCTTTGGGCAGGCATGTTCCTGTATTCCTTTCCACTCTTTCCACTGGTATCCAGGGTTATTCTGAAGTTTAAGAAGGAGTCGCCCAAGATCATTGTGGTGACTCCATTCTGACTAGGGCAACTATAGCTCTCTCTCTTCTATTGGAAATGGCCAAGGGCAATTACTCCAAGCTTTCTCACAGACTAGAGCTACTCACACAAGACAAAATGTGTTTGATACACCCAACATCAATCATCTTCACTTGACTCCATAGATGATAGGGTATTAATTCCTTTTAAGCACCTGTTTTCCAAGCATGTGCTACAGTTAGTAATGGAGGCAAGAATGCTTGCTACTAAAAAAATCATATATTAGAAAATGAAAAAGGTATTCTAGTTAGTGCCATCAACATGACCAGCACCGATTCAGGCCTAGTTGTTCTCTGGTTTTACAACATGTGTCAGTTACCATCCTACAACCTTTCTTATTCCTCTATCTAGGCTCATTTATTGGACATTTCAGCATGGCTACCCATAGATCTCCTCTTTCAATGCATCCTCATGTCAAATTGTTTTTGAAAGGGGTTTTGCATAAGAGGCCCAGAAAAATGGTGACCCCTCCTTGGGATCTTGATTTTGTGTTATAGAAGCTAACAGTTGCTCCATTTGAACCAGCTAATCTGGTTGACTTGAGGTTCTCAACATTTAAAACAAATTTACTGATTGCTCTGACATCTGCAAGAAGGTTATCTGACTTGCAAACTCTTATGGTGAGTCAACCCTACCTCATTTTCCACAGGGACAGGGTTTCTTTTGAGAACTAATGCTTCTTTTATGCATAAAGTGGTATCTGAGTTTACTTTACTGTCTATCTTTCCATTTTATTTCCTGAACCTACCTAGATGAATAGCTGCACAGACAAGGACTAACACTGGGAGGTGTCTCAAAATTCATCAGTAACAAGCATACCAATAGAGTGGTCATACAGGATGATGTGCTGCAGCTCCTCCACATGCCGATCACCATAGACAAAATTCCATATCACATCCTGGCCAGCTATAGATCACCCTCTGTGTCCCAAAATGCTCACAATGCATAACTGGATTTACTGGAGACACTTACCATCCAACCTAACACCCTACTTATGGAAGACCTGAATTACCCATCGGTAGATTGGGAAGTCTGCATGACCTCGAATCTACAAGCACAGAGATTTCTGGACTTCATAAATACAAACACCCTTGACCAAATAGTGAATACACTCAATAGAGGCTCCAACATATTAGGCCTCATTCTCACAAATATGCTACACCCCTCAATGCCTCGCACAAGACGAGAAGTGTTTGATACAGTCAACACCCTCCCAGATAAGGTCCACCCATGAAACTGCCTCCTTTAAAATCAGTCTCAACTCCATAATCCCATTAAAACCAGTAATAGTTAGGAGCTATTCCAAGGCAAATTACCTGTTATTAAGTGATGGTTTGTCAAAATTCAGTGCCCATTCAAACCCTGTGAACATATCAGGCCATGCTGAATTTTTCTTAAAAACACTGCATAGAGGCTGCTATACCTACCAGAAGTTAGCCCAGAATAATCCCCAGGAAAAAAAAAAACAACATTCTGGTGGTATCTCAAATTAAACAGGATATGCAATAAAACAAAAAAAATGGCAAAAATCAGAAAGGGTAATTCCCATAAAGATAAAAACTCTCTCATCAAAGTAAATAGGCAAATGAAAGGGCTACATAGGTCAAGTAAAGCAAAGTTTGAGGTTAAGACAGCCTCCCAGGTGAAAGATAACCATAAGGCCTTCTACAGCTATGTCAGAAAACTCAAGGGCATCACACAGCAATGTGCTGAACTGTTGGTTAATGGTGCCATATTCACCGAACCTGGCAACATAGCAAACTTGTTAGTGGACAAATTCATTTCCAACTTTACCTGACTCTCACCCCAACCATCCAACCAGGAATACACTCCAACATAACCCCTCCATCTATAACTGGGTAGCATGTACTGGCTGCACTCACTAAAGCTAAGAACATGGCCTCAATGGGCCCAGATAACATGCTTCGATGCCACCCGAAGAATCTAAAATATGACTTATCAAGACCCCTGGAGACATTATTTAATTATAGTCTTAAAGCAGGCTTTGTGTCGTGTGAATGGAGGAGTGCAGCGGTCATCCTTCTTCATAAGAGAGGACCTTCAACAAATCCTGGAAACTACAGACCCATTAGTCTGACTAGTCTAATTTGCAAAGCCATGGAAAGAATTATCATGGAATTTATCAACAAGGACATCACAGGAGAACTCCAGATACTGCATTTATGTCAGTTTGGCTTTATCATGCTTACTGAATCTGGTGGACATCTTAAAAAGGTCACTAAGGCAATGCACAAGGGGAAAATGGTGCATACTGCCTACCTAGATCTGGCCAAGACATTTGATACAACACCCCACTCAGCACGATCAACAAACTTACAGAACTAGGTATAAACCCTTTTATAGCATATAAAGTCAGTCTGATAATTGAGCTCTCCTGAATTTGGTGATAAGTTACATGCTGGCAATGTCCCTGCCTCCAGGCAAAGGGTTCAAAAAGTAAAGTAAAGAAACATCCTACGGTTACCTTCTACAACATATACCATCAGGTTAAACATCATTAAGACGGAGGCTGGAGACAGTTCAATGTACTTTCATCCTTTTATTGGAATTCATTAGGCAGATAACAGCTTTTTGAAACAGTGTTACAATGAGTGATTATTTATAATGAATACTAATGGGAAGTCATTTGAATTAGCTCAACCGCCTAGTCATGCCTTAGTTATGGGAGAAACAAGGGGAGGCCTTGAGTGTGGAGACCTGTCCTTATTATTAACCATTCAAGTGCTGAAATTCTTATCAACAACTAGTAATGTAAGGGGCCAGGTACTAACACTTATGCCCTTGCTCTTAAAATAGTGCATAGAAATGACTTAATCCTGGGAATTCTGTTCGATACAGTATGTAAAAGTCCAGCATATTACTTTTTTTCAGAGCTTATCTTCATATATAAAATGGTGTGCACATGGATCTCATATTTAAAGAGCATGAATTCAACATAATACATAACAAATATAACTATATCACAACAATTAAACATTAAAAAATAAAAAATACAAAAGTGAAAAGCATATTTAAACAATCAGTATGTTAGATCTTTTTTGCTTCATTTTCTTATCTTTTTTTTTTATTTGTAAGGAAAACTTGTGGTGGTTATTCAAATCACTAATAAAATCATTAAGGTAACCTTAAAGTAGAACTTAGTGCCAACAAACACATATTAGGAATATTTAATATATAATATGTGGGGCCAGGAGGATAGAATCAGTGCGGGCTCCTCTACAAATAGGTTAGTAACCATTGGAGTGCCCCATGGATCTGTACTAGACCCACTCCTCTTTGGCATCTGTTTCTCGGCTATCAAAGCCATGGTCAAAGGCCTCTGACTAACAAAGTTTACAAATGATTGCAAACTGGGAGAAGTCATTGAATCACCCCCCAAGATCAGAACACCCTTCAGAAAGGTCTAATCTAGACAAACGAAAGCCATGGCTTAAAACTGAATATCAAGAAAAGCATTATAATACCTTTTGAGAAGTCTGCTACCCCGGGAACTATGTCATCAATAAAATGCCCTTAAAAGTTGATAAACTAGTCATGGATATGAGAACTCATGTAGAGAGCAACCTAGCCTTTGACCAACATGTGCCCAAAATAATAACAAAATCCTTCTATGTTGTTCAACTTATAATCAAGTAAATGACATCTAGGTCCATTGAGATCATCATACCACTGTGCTCGGGTCCTCATCAGTCCCATCGTAGAACATAATGCCCCTTCCGTGCCAGACACATGCAGCAACTGGAACGTCTGGAAAGATTCCTTACAAAAAGAATACAGGAAGTAAACACAGTGTCCTATGCCTCAAATTTCTGTCTCTTTACCTGATATCACACAAAGTTCTGACAGGTGATATTTGTCTGGCATACAAGGCATTTCTGGATCCTGTTTTGATGAATCTTTTGCACATCTGCAAAATAAACAGCATCAAAACTGCTAGACTGAAAGACTTAAATTTTGTTTGCAAAATAAATAGGACATGTTGGAGAGAGAGATAGGTTTCTCAGAGAAGTCTCATTCTCTGGAACAGGCTCCCCAGTCATGTAGAGCAGCATTCCTCCCTATTTATATTTAAGCACAACTTGGACCAGTGGATGGGTAATTGGAAAATAACCTCTGGTCTAACTCCTATGTCTCTGATGGACAGAGGTAATCAGTAAATTGCTTCCTATAAATTAAATATTAATCAAATGTGTGGGTCACATTTGGCTTGGATGCCTAGTATATAAAGGGTGCTAGTTGTTGTTAGTCTAGTACATACCTATGAACCTATGAGAGAGAAAGGATACTTTGTACCTGGGATGTCCACAGACAACTCAGTTACTCTCTTTCATAGATTCATAGATTCATAGACTGTTATTAGGCTAACAACCCAAGGGGCCTTTCTAAGCCTAGCCAAGTTTTCCCAAAAGAATAATGATGCCCTGCATCCAAATAGGACACTTATGGACAGTTATTTATATGCTACCTCTGTCCATAAGGAACATGAGTACCACGGTGGTGTACAATTTCCTAATCCCCATCCATTTGTCTAGGTTGTGCTTGACAGAACTAAATCTTTCAGATCTTCCAATGAATGTTCATTTCTTGTGAAGGTAAGAAGAAGGGACAACCTGTGTCAAAATAGACTTTTTCCAAATGTCTGTCTAAGGCTATTACCTGTTGTTATACTCTCCATAACAAATCTATTCCAGGAAGTGCCAAAACCCACTCTACCAGGGCCTATGCTTCATCTACGGCTTTTTGGAAAGGGTTACATTCCAGAAGTATTCCAGAAGCTGTTACTTGGTCCTCTGTACATACTTTTACAAAGCACTATAAGCTTGATTCCTTCTGGAGGTTTATTTCAAGTTTTTCTAGAAAATTCTCCATGGGCTCCTGGACCCTTCTCCTTCGATCTCCTAAATAGTAATTTTTCCAAATAGCTAAGGCTACTGCAACAGTGATCAATACGATGAACATAGTACAGTTGTGTAAGTTGAACTTAACCATAACAGATGTTTGAATGCCATAACAGTAGATATTCAAATGATCACTGCTGCAATAGCTCCCTTCATCCCCCTTGTTTGGTGTGTTTTTTATGCCAGGGTGTGGATATTTATTTTTTGTTCTTCCTAGCATTGTCCTTTCAGAGTGTAGCCTCCCTCTCTGCTGGCAGGAAAGCTCTAAAGTGCTTCACACCAAAACTTGTCTTTTAGTCAGCTCAGCTTGAGGTCCTTGAAAGTTTCCATGTATGGAAGGTGCCTTGAAGCTTTGGAAGCTGGCTGGCTGTTATATCCATATTGCAAAGGCTACTACTGCAGTGATCATTCAAACATCTATTGTTATAGTAAGTTCAGCTTACTTTCTCCTGATTTCTTGTTACAGTCCAGTTAAATGAACTCCAGCAAATGCAGCAATTGCTCACCTTACATCTGAAATTAAAAACAATAATAATAAGAAAAAGAATAGCCATTTCCTAAACAGGCAGGCCAACTGGATATACAGTCCCTTTTCAGTGGAGACCTGGAAGCAATGGACCACTGGCACATCCAGGAGCAGCAGCAGGTACAGATGAGGAGTCTGATGGAGACTCACCAGCTGCAGATGGTGCTGCAGATGGAGGCATGCACAGTATAACCTGGCTCTTGCTAAGAGGCAAAAGGTAGCACATACACACAGTCACCATCTAGGTCAAAGCCTAAGATCCAGTGCACATACAAACAGGAAAATTGATACCTTTTATTCTCCACAACCTTTACATAACCATGTAATGGCTGTGTTCTGATAACATCAGACAGGGACAACCCCAAATGTGAATGATGTCTGCTGGATGAGCTTTCCTCACAACTAAGTCCAGGGCTATGACTCCATGGTTTACTGTATCTGGGTGTGGACACCAAATCACTGATAGAGCAATGGATGTAGTGTTAATATGAGAGCAAGAGACTGAACCAGTATGTCTGCTAACACCCCAAAATGTAGCAGCTCTTCAGCCATGTGGATACTCACCCTCCTCCAGCAGTGTTATATTATAGACACTGCCTGATCCTGTGTGTCACTCATTGTATCCAAGGAGTCATTCATATGGTTCAGGGACTCACACACATCAGAATGCACAATGTTTAGTACTCACACTGTCTCTTCTGAGGCCCTGGTGGAACATGCCTGTCCCACCATGCTGGCTCTAAGCATAAGTTGTGTGGCACCTACTAATATCAGAAGAAGGGTAAACAGCAGGCCTTCTCCAAGTACTTCAACCATCTGTACTGTGTGGTGCCACACCCTCATGATGGCTACTGGGTGAAACGACTAGCTCTGCAGCCAGAGTAATTACACTACCCTGATCAACAGTGTTACTCTCAACTTGTCTTATATCAAAGTAAGGATAAAACATACTTGTAAACTGCAAAAGGTAGTCCCAGGAAAAATAAGAAAATGCGCTGTATGAAATCCTGTACGTACTTTCGGCTGTAGCCTTCCTCATATCCTGTTCCTATTATCTCTTAGAGCACTTATCCGAATTGTTATGTATCAGAAGTTCACTTTGGCTCTACATTGTGTTTTTAATACTTTTATTAAACTTTCATGTTTTAAGTTTTGGATTCATTCAAACTGTTGTCTCTATCCTGCTAGAGGCTTGTCTGTGGTGGTACATCCGGGATTTCATACAATGCATTGTCTTATATCAAAGGTCTCCATGTCATGGGTATGCATTGACATACTGACCTTGTCCAAGTTATCATCAGAAGATGTTGGCACCACAACCTCAAAGTCAGAATGAACCTCTGCACCCCCAGACTGTGCCTGTTCATTGCCACCATCATCATCAGAGGCTACTGAAACTTTGACATCAGGTGGTAGGAGTTCTACAGTGCCACTCTCAGGATCATCTGTAATAATAAGCAATAAATAAAACAAACAGAGAAACAGAGAATAAAATTGATAACATATTTTCTGTATGCATAAGGTATGTTTATCTTTAACAGATGCTAAAGTAACACAAATTTTAATCTTATAGAGACCTGAATCTGTGGGAACCTTCTGCCAAGCTACCAGTATCTCTAACAGTAGACAGGACCTCCTCTGTTTCATTTAGTGGTGGCTCAGTAACAGGGCCACCTCCCATAACCTCTTGCCCCAGAGCAATTGCAGCCACACTATGGTAGGCAGAGATTAGATTATCATATCACTTACCCTGTGTCTTATCTGGGAGTAAGCTCTCTCATGCCCTCCAACAGCATTGATGTTGTTGACCAGCTGCTGCGATGTCCTGTGTCAGGTAAATTGGTCAGATCTACCTCTCCCTAACAGAAACTCTCCATGGTGACATAAGGTCTGGGTAATGACCTCATTTTCTGCATCACAGCATGATGTCTGGTAGGGTACAGATTTCTTTTTGGGTGCCACATCCTTGCATGTGATGAAACAAAGAAAATAATTAAGTATACAATACACAGGCAAGACGCATGTGAACTCAGTTATTGTGTGAATGCATGTATCCATCATATGCATAACAATTTAAAGTTAATGCTCCTTGTAAAATAAAATAAATAAAGTTAAAGACTATTGCCATTGCTTCTCCTCTAACAGAACTGTACTCACAGATTCTTTATTTTGTGGAATATCCTCTGGTTCTGGTGCAGCCATTACCCCCTTCCCACTCAGCACATCACATCTGGACTAAGGTTATATTATTTCCATAGACCCAAGGTACCATTTTTAAAATCTGGTATACCTACTTGCCCACCCCTTGCCTGTGCGGCTTTTGTGATAGCATGCTCATCAGGTAACTTTTGAACATTACTGGAAACATACTGTATATGGTTTCTCAATGTGTAATTATAATCTCCTTGTGCCTCTTTTAATCTTGTGACTCTAACTGAATATTATACTCTTGTGTCAGCAAAAGCTTTTGTCATGCGAAATATCTAACTGTGTAACACTGACTACTGCTGCTTGTAGTGTTTAGTGCACTACAACTGCATTGCGTAGTAAAGCCGAGGTCTTAACTCACAATAGTAACTGCCACATTCTTATTTGTTGTTGTAGGAATTGGTTGTCTGTGATTTTTTAGTTACAAAACTGTACATTTTCATGTGCTGTGACCATAGGCTGTTATATTCTAAAGGGATTGCAACTGCATATGTTCCATCCCTTATACAGTTTGACTTGTATGCGACTGTTAGGCAGACCTTCACTCCAATTTTTTTTAGTTCCCTCTGTACAAATTGGCTTTGGAGTTATTTTCCTAGATATCTTACTTTTAGCAATCTTGTTCTGTAGCTGTTTTGTCTCGAACATAACCTAACCAATGATCCTAATATGAATATACTGTGCTGTGCTGGTTTATTTGGATTGTTTAGAGATGATTTACTTAGCGAGTGAAAATTGTCAGTACCAAATCTTCCCTGCTTGCTCCTATAATTATATTTCTATCTTGTTCTTCCTTCCCTACCTCCCCATAGCTTCCCCTCTTCCTCTCAGACAGGACTATACCTCAGTGCCTGCTCGTGGTTAAATGAGCCATAAACAGGAATGATCTCAACAGCTAATGGCAGCTTCCACCTATCAGACTGTCACAAAGCATGGATACACAGTTAAACTCCCATAGTCAATTGTATTCTTTATTTTCACTTAATCTAGCTGTAGTGAGCATGATATCATGAACCCCACAGCGTCCTAAGTTCCTGACCTGCCTTTATCTTCCCTCTGCATCCCAGATTCTAAACATTTTCCCCTCAAAGAAATTTAAAACTTTGTTTTAGCATAACTTCTACCGTCCAAACCCTTCCTAGGGAAAATAAAAGACCCCCCTGTAAAATAAAATAAATAAAGTTAAAGACTATTGTCATTCTTTTTACTTTGGGCAAATATTGCTTCTCCTCTAACAGAACTGTACTCTGAGATTGTTTAACTTGTGGAATATCCTCTGGTTCTGGTACAGCCCCGCTCCTTTCACCCTCGCTATGCTCGGGCTCACTTAGCTCTTCTCCCACCCCCATTCTCATCCACCCCCAATATAATTTCCTTTATACCTAACCACCTGTATCTTCCCATCCTCAAATCCATCCCCTTCCATAACCTTTTACCCCTACCTATATTTACTCTTCTCTTTTCCACCATGCTGAGATCTCTCCTATCTATTCTACTTCTATGTCCACTATTCCTCCTATACTCTATTACATCTCCCATGCCTTTATCTCCTCTGCATAAAGATCCTACCTACCCTCATACATATCATTTCTCTTTCCCACAGTAACCTATAGCTATTTCTGCATCTATCTTCTCCATCAATATCCTATTCTCTAAAATAAAAATACCTCCCTCCCAGTCACTAATATCCACAAATAAGACAAACTGTATTAAATACTATCCACCAAAAGTTAAACTTCATTACTACCCTACTATCCTGCTTATATCAGGAGACATATACCCTAATCCAGGACCATCCTCTAACCCCCCCCCCCCCACTAAACACCTCTCCAAACTCAGGCCACTCATCTACAACACACAAACAAGTCTCATTTTACTCTGTCAATACCAGAAGCATCCTTAACAAAGTTAGCCAATTCTATGCTTGGATATCAAATCACACCCCAAATGTTATTTCCCTAAATGAAACCTGGCTAAAACCCCAAAACATAGATAAAGACATTCTTCCCCTAGATATAACATAATCCACTTAGACCATCAAAAGAAAAAGGGAGGTGGAGTTGCCATTGTCTATTCCAATAACCTTACTATCTCCCTTCCTATGCAATCAATCCCATAATTTACTCCTGCTGAAGTACTGGCAGCTAACCTTAAGCTCAATGAATATACTACAATTACCATAGTAATTCCACCAGGAGATAATATTCCCCTGCTAGAAAATATTCTCTCATATTTCTCTCAAAACATCGCAAATTAAACTATTCTTCTCGGGGATGTTAATATTAACTGGCAAACCCTTAGTAATCCAAACTCTCCATATCATATCAATTTATATGGATTTACACAACTAATCTCTAAAGCAACCCATACAAACAACTCTCACTCTCCTAGCACCTTACTAGATTGGATACTTGTTTCAAATCCCTCCACATACCACAATCCTGAAACACTTCCTGACTCCCTGAGTGACCACTCACCCATAAAAGTGCTCAGGTATAGTCACCATCTCTCTAAACCACATAGAATTATCACCTGCCATAAACTTTTCAATTTTAACCCAGAAACGTTTAAAACCCTCCTCTCTAGAGTAAATTAGAACTTCCTTATGCAGCTTCCACTCAATGAAGCAGTCCAAGCTTTTAACTCAACTTTCCTTAACATCTTAAACTCACTAGCCCCACTCCAGAAAGTAAGAGTTAAAACTGGTGTATCCCCTTAGTTATCTAAAACAACTCAGACCCTTATGAAAAGCAGAGGGGTTTATATTAAAACATCAAAGTTTCACAACTTTGAATGTTCTAATATCGACTCCTACTCAGCGAACGCTGAAAATAGTGAATCTGCGGAACACCAAATTTCTTCCTAGGGAAGGAATTTAGTTGGCCGTTCCTGTGGCTTCACTATGTTCAGCACTGTGGTGGAAAGTTACAGGTTGGGATCAGGTAAGTGTGCGATTGTGTGGACGTGAGGTTTAGGGCACAGGGTAGGTGAGTTAGGGTTAGGGTGCAGGACAGGTAAGTGTGTGATTGTGTGGGCATGCGGGTTAGGGCGGGGTAGGTGAGTTAGGGTTAGGGCACAGGTGAGGTGAGTGTGCGATAGTGACAGACCTTAGGGTTAGGCTTTGGGTTAAGGTAGGTGGATAGCTAGTGGTGTGTGTACAGTTTAGAGTAGGGTTAGATGTAGGATTTTAGGTGTATGTGTGTGGATTGCAGTTTGTTTGGTGTGTTTGTGTTGTGTGTATGTGTGTCAGAACAGAGGATTTTTTCCCTTGGAAAAAATTCAATGTTCTGCATGTTCGATGTTGTCAGCGTTTGCTGAATAGGAGTAAATATTAGAACATTTGATGTTTTAAAAAGTTGATGTTCTAATATAGACCCAAAGCAGAGATAGGGCTTGGAAAACATGGTCACTATCAAAACCCCCTGCTGACCTGATTAGGTATAAAGAACTAAGAAATCAGACTAAAAATCTCATAAATAAAGACAAAAAGGATTTCTACTACAACCCTCCAATGACTCTAAAATTTGATCAAAAAAATTCTGGAATGCCATAAACCAAATACGACACCCAGGCAACCCTACTCCACTGAACCCATGCCCTGAAAAGTCACCAGAAGAAATAGCCAACACCTTCAATACCTATTTTATAGGATCTCTATCCAAGCTATTCAACCCCAACCTCAACCTCTCAAACATCTTTTCTCCCAACTGCCCGGAACCTTCTCCAACTTCTAACTCTGTAAATACTTTTCCCCTAAAACCTATTAGTACTACCTATATCAAAATCCTTCTGTCTAACTTAAAACTATGCTATGTATCTGCTGACAACATCCCCTCTTATTTTCTCCAGATAGCAACTCCCTATCTTGCTCTGCCTGTATCTATCATAATAAATTGCTCCATCTCTGAATCTAAAGTCCCATCAATCCGGAAACAATGCTACAATCTACTGATTCATAAATGAGGTAACTCCTGTGAAATCTCTAATTTCAGACCTATTGCTATCCTCTCCTCTCTCTCTAAAGTCTTGGAGAAATGTATACATAAATAAGTTATGCAATTTCTCATACAAGAAAATCTACTCACTCCCATACAGCATGGGTTCAGACCTAAACAGAGTACCACCACAGCTCTACTTCCTCCACACTATCTCTTTATCCAGAGATGATCATAAACTAATCTCTTGCCCATTCCTTGATCTCTCAAAGGCTTTCAACACCATTTCTCACCCTTCGCTACTAAACAAACTGTCTGACCTCTATTCTCCCCAGATACACTTGCATTGTTCTCCAGCTATCTCACTGACAGACTGCAATCAGTAAAATGGCACTCTGCATTATCTAGTCCCCTGCCAGTAAAAATGGGTGTCCCCAAGGATCCATTCTTGGTCCATTACTGTTTAATATCTTCACCAACTTACTCTATTTTTTCCTGCACACAGTCTTCTATAGTTCAATATGCAGATGATACTACAGTCATCACCATCCTACACACAGTCTTCTATAGTTCAATATGCAGATGACGCTACAGTCACCACCATCCTGCACACAGTCTTCTATAGTTCAATATGCAGATGACGCTACAGTCACCACCATTGCCATCTCCCCCTCGGAACTCTTGTCAGCTACCCAGTCACCTTTTAACTCAAGTCGAGACATGGCTCTCTAATAATCAGCTCATCCTCAATCCTAAAAAAATAAAGCTGTTATTCTTTCTCCCCAAAATAGTCCACCACATCAAATCTCTATAATGTCCCTAAATAATACTCTTATCGAAGTTGAATCCTGCACAAAACTCCTCGGTATTACCATCGACGATCAACTAAAATTCGACCTTCAATAAATAATTGCATTAGAAAAATCCCTTTGAAACTAACACTACTATATAAGAATAAAAATTTCTCACCACAAAAGATAGGATCTCTCTTATTCATGCTTCCCTTCTACCCTACTTAACATATTGCTCTCAAATACTCGCATATCTAAACTCCTCACTACTTATCAAACTTGAGTTAACCTTTCACAAAATAACTAGATACGCAGCTCAGCAAACCTATAAATCCCACCACTATCTCTCCCTAAAATACTTCAATTTCCTCACCTGCTTCTCCTCTCACAGCTTCAAATCATCCATTCTATATCAGCCTGCCTTCTGTCCAGCCCTAAGCTCCCTCATCTCCCACTACTCTCCTGCAAGACATTTCCATAGTGCAACCCAAGATTTATTACAAATCTATAAACCCTAGTCAAGCACTGGGTGCAACATATACAGCTACTACCCCTTCTTAGCATGGAACAAACTCCCACTAGAAATCCAAACTCTCACACATCCTAAACAATTTAAATTGGCTTCAAAAGAGTACTTTATATAGCACAGGACTTGCCACTGTTCTCACCCTCCCTGAATACATCCATCAAACCCAGAAACTTTCTTTTCACCTCTCCATCAGTCCGTAGTTTCTATTCACCTCTACTTCTTTCTTTGGAACTCCTGTCACTGTACACATCTTTTAATTCTGGCAAAAGTTTATGTGTTACATAACTTTTACCCTAATTTAGCAAACTTCCTACGCATTTCTTGAAACTTCCTATACATGTATACCTTTATATATGATGACGTACTGTTGTTGTTGTGTGCTTTTTTCTCTGCTGACTTTAACTACTAAGCATTATGTATTACTGAAGTGTATCTTAAATTACCTTGAAATTGTAAAATTGTTTGTTTATATTACTTGGAGCTTTTCTCCCCGGGCCACTGCTGAAAAAGGGCTTTAGCCCAGTCAGACAGTCCTGGTCAACAAATGTAAAATAAAATAAATAAATACAAATGACTACATACAAGTTAGGAGAGCCTGCACTTCCCAAAAAAAATCTAAATAAAATATCAACAACAGTTTAGAACAATTCTGTAATACATTGCAACATTAACAATAAAAAATTACAATGCAGCATTAGAAATGTAAGACAACTATTTAAGTCCCATCTACACTGCAGGCAGGTAGAAACCCACAAATATAACATATTTTTCTGTCATCTTACACAGTTAAGAATGACAGACTTCCCTAAAATTTATAATACACTCATCTGCAATAACCATGCAAACAACAATTAAATACAACATAAAAATATAGGTCGTGTAGCATTCAGAAGCATGCATTTTTGCAACGCAACCATTGCTAAGCCAAAAGACAGCGATAAAGAAAAAACATTAAGATAAAAATGCTTTTGATTGACCAGTGCAAGTCACTTTTTAATGATACACTAAAAGCATTATGTAAAAAATAGCAACATATCTTGACAATAAAGCAGTGTAGAAAGTAGATAATTCATAAAAAGCTGTGTTTATTTAGCTGCATCAAGCTCCGTGGATCCAATCTCCCCAGTATGATACAAGTGCATTAGATACATGATTGTCTTTATATAGAGATGAGTCAGCATGAGCACTGTGATTATGCAAATGCAGGGTTAAATTATTAGCATTCCGGAATTCTTTGATGTGTGTGTGTGTGGGGGGGGTGCTGTGGAACCCTTTTGCCTAGGGCACCACTTGAACTAAGACTGACCTTGTACACATACTGAGGGTATGTCAGTGAGAAGAGACTTACTAACAAATCTTAAAGTACATTGACTGATATATAGCATTAAAATGCTGCCTTTAATGTCCACAGTTATTGCCTTTAAGTAAGAAATGCTGTTCATATTAAAGGCAGAACTTTAAGCATTGATACAGATAATATATGCAATAAACCAGAGATGGAATTGCTTTGAAGAAAGTATAGATAAGGGAATGGGGCATCATAAAGAAAGAGACAAATACACTTGTAGTGTTTGCACTGCAGTCTTTGTTAAATACTGTGTGAATACACAGGTATCCTAACTGTTGGCAATATCACAATCATCCAGGACAACTTTAATAACTTGTTTCTGTTAAACTTTCCAATGTGACTTGATACAATGTCACTTCATCAGTATATCTAAACATTTCTTCTCCTTGCAAATATATGTCTATCTGTGGGAAATATGGGAAAAAACTTATCAGTCATTGTTCTTACTACCCTTGTTTGAAGGAAAAATCCATACAGCTTCCAATTGCAAGCTAAAAAAGTTGATTAAACATTAGAAGAGTACATTTAAAGTACTTATTTTCAACTTTTTATTTTTGTAGTTTTCCCTTCATTCGTGAGCACCATTTGGCATTGTTTGCTTTTGACTGGTAGCAGGCAATAGCAGTCAACAGCAGTTCACTGCTGAAGGTATAAACTAACAACTTTTCTTTGGACTTCCATCAATAACACAATTAAGGCTGCCATTGTTGCACGTTCCTCAGTAGTCTGGACAGTACTGAGGAAGACATTCAAGTTGTCACACTTCTTTCTCTGTGGCGTAATGCGTATTTATTGAGCTTATGGAAAAAATACAGAGGATACAGGTTTCAAAACTGTTCACAGAAGTCATATTAAATCTAGACATTCATTATGATGCATAAATATGATGATGTGAGAAACTCACATAAGGTCAGTACTAAGTAAAAGTGATAGACAGATAAGTAATTTTAAACTACGTCAGTATTAATTGGTGTGCTGTGTGAACAACAAAAGCATTTCTTCTGTTCATTGTTTCCTTCCCCATTCTCATGACATAAGCTAAAGTCCTGTTACTGTGAGACATACATGATAGCACAGATGTGGAACAGCGATGTGAGAAGGCTGACTGTGTCAGTGTAATACTGTAGTACACTGCTCATTGCTAGATATACACTGTGATTCATTTTATGTGTCTTAAGGTTATTACAAAATAGTCATTTGAACTGTTCTGATAAGGGCCTTCTGCATTTGTGCCCCTCTTGACTGCATGCAATGAAATTTCATGTCTTAAAAAAATGAAAAATTTAGTTTAGGCTGCCTTGTCTACACAAACCAACTAGGCAGCATTGCGTTGTCGGGTAGCTTTCTTTCTGGCACAAGGTGGTAGTGCAGTGAGCTGATGCATGGCTCACATCCACTTAAATGATAATTACCCTGACCAGGGTGATCTGACTACATATTTAATCACATTTTGTGATACTATTGCATTGTTTAAAAATCAAATATTGTCAGTATTGCTAACAACATGTGAACTGTTGTGTGTCTACTTTCACATTATTTACTGCAAGTTGCAAGCACTATAATGTGTTCTGCAAAGAACATTTCAGATGTTGCAATGAGATGTGAGAAGGATAAATGTGTCACCTGAATGCACTTCTTGCTCTGGTGATTGCTACATATACCCTCTGATTGCATTTCAACTACTGTCCGAGTTTTTTTCCTATCATATGTGTTCCTCTAATAACTTCTACATTTGTTCTCCACTCAGCAGCATGCAAAAACAGTTCACTGCCTAAGGAAAAAAGTGAAAAATGCAGTTAAGGCTGCCTTATGTAGCACAAACATACATGCCAATGGTGCACTTTCCTCAACACTGTAGACAGTACTGAGTGGAGAATTTCCACCAGTCAGATACCTATTGCTGTGGCACAAGATATAACTAATGTGAATTGAGAAAAATAAGGCAGGCTGGCCTATGTAGCTCAAACACACCTAGCAATGGTGCACTTTCCTCATCACTCTGGACACTACCAAGTTTAGAAATTCCACCTCTCTGATACCTATAAGTACTTAAAACCACTCTTAAGCCTGTCTGATACCTATCTCTGTGGCACAAGGTATAAGTGCAGTGAGCTTAGATAAATAACACAGATTAAGGGTTTGAATACAGACAAAAGATGATTTTACAAAGGGTGTGATAATCTAGTTCCTCACAACATTTTGAATAGGGCTGCAACAATAAAGAAAAATGATAATGTCAAGTATGTTTCTTGCAAGCAATATATCAGTAATGCTTGCATAAGTAAACTTTTCTGTTTAGCATACATCATTATTTTTTATATATAACCTCAAGCTCATGCATGTCCAATTTCCTAAACTTGACAATGATGATATTTAATATAAAATTTGCTTGCATGTTTACCATGGGTGCAACAGTTTTGTTATAATCATCATAATGACTCATCACATATCCAAGTAATGTGTTTAGGACAGTTATATCTTGTGAAGTATGTCATGTAGCATACCCCAACCTGTATTACTCATCTCATTCAAATGTATCCATCTGAAATATTTTTATAAATGGAAATAATGACTTTTAAATAGGAATGCATTCTCAGGACTCAGTAAAATTGCACACATACAGACCTGTCTGAAGTGTATCTGCATTCATTCCCAAATTAGTATAATTCTAATTTCCATATTTGAAAAGTAGTTGTCATGTGACAATGTCAGTTAATAAGATAAGTTTCAGTTTTTGCATGCTTTATCCCATGGGTTTGATTCCCAGCTGGTGCAACAGTATTTTAAGATTTTGTAAGCTCCAACATCACAATATGTCACAAATCATCCTTTTTCTCCTTCCAAACTGCAATAATTAAAAGCCATGCCATTAACCATTCCATTGCTCAACACTAGAATCTGTGTCAATAGTTTGAGCATCACACATGGCAAAGCTAAGTGAATTGTTTCACAATTTCACTGCTATGTGGTGTAAGTAGTGCAGGTGTGTCTGCCAAGGAGTCTAAATGCTTTGTTTGTTTGTGTCTTTCGGCTTTTCCCGGTTAGGGGTCGCCACAGCGGAACTCCGGTCCGCTAATGATTGGCAGTAGAGTTTTATGTGCTGGCTTGCCAGGCTTAACGCACAACCTTCAATGAAGGAATGCCCGTTCATGCATGTCGCCACACAGAAGACGCTCTAACTGAGAATCAAACGGGCAACGTCTAACTGTGAGGCGAGAATGCTACCGCAGCACCACCACCGCAGTCTAAGGAGTCTAAATGCTTTAAACTGTGAAAATGCAGTTGGCAAGGCTGTGCACCATTGCACACAACCAGTTACCCATATGATCTGTATTGGGCAGATATTCATACAGATTTTGTAAACTTGACTTTTGCTGATATGGCTGGCAAGGGAGAGAATGCTGTGAAAATTAGAGCACAAAGGTTGGGTGTTGAGGGGTCCAGGATATTTGTGACATTCCTTGTGAAGTGCTACAGCTGTAGGCTGTTGCAGGGGGATTATACCAGGTCATGGTCTAAGGCTGAGGATTGGAATAGCTTAGCCAATGATGTCTCCAATGCAACTGGCATTCCATGCAGTGTGGAACAATGTCATCACCATTATAGTGACCCTCAAAAGTGCATCTGCCTCTGTCTGTCTGTCTGTCTCTCTCTGTTCACCCCTTCTGCTTCAGTAAGTTGTCACTCTTCTTCAGTCGTGTTATGTAAACATTGTGCAGTAGTAATCCCTTAGTGACATTATGAGACAAAGTTCACATATATAGATTTTTGAATAATTTCAGGAGTTTTAATCCAGATATTATCTAAGTGTTGACTGTTTTTTACACTATTTGATGTCTACATGTTGACTATATATTGTTATGATTCATAATTATCCTTGTTGTGTAATAAGCTACTTTGTCCCTGCCTCCATCTCACCCTGTTGATGTTTCTTCTCCCTTGTTTTGTACAATGTCTGGCACCAGGCAACAAATGCAAATAAGGCTAAATGTAAGTACATACTTTATAGCAATAGCATCTGATTTTATTGCCTTCAGCCGCGTTACTCTGTTGCACGTTGTGCACTGTGCTCAGCTTTGTTTATTTATTTAGTTAAATGTACTTTTCAACAAGCTAAAGAGTTCAATGTACAGGTTACAGTGGTCAATATGGTAATGAAGATAAATACATGCATTTGTATCTCCTGAAGTAGGATTTCCTATGTGGGGTGCTGAGATAATAATCAGTCATAAAGGTTTTTCTTGCAGTGCTATAAAGGGTCAGATTCATATGGATGACAAAAGGTTTCAGAGTATTTTCTCTGTCTCCTGTGGCTGTAAATGTTGGCTGTACCTTCAACACATCATTATTCTCCTGCTATATTAATGTGTTTGCTCCCTGTTGTGAAGTCTGTCTCATACTGGTAAGTGCTCAAAAGTTGGCACACAACAACATGGAGTAGTGCTAATGCTCATTGTAATTTCTACACTTCAAGATATGACTATGCATGCATTAATACTTTATCATCAGCAGTGCAATTCAGCTTGGTAGTGCTGTGCTCAAAGAGTAAAATAAAAATAAAAAATTACATAATTATTGTTTTAGGTTGCACAGCATTCGTATATCTGTATTATTTTTGTCAAGAGGTGATCCTGATTTCAGAATGATGTTGACTCAGTTAATTCAGTTGTTTGATGTATGTCTGCTCTACAATGTTTACACTTGCAAATGTGTTACAAGTTTGATTAACCTATTTTCACATAATCCATCACTGTTATTCTGCAGTGGACTGTCCTATGTATGACTTGTATGTTTGTCTTGTCAATGCACATAGTGTACGTATGAGACAATATAAGTGTGCAATCATCCCAACATGAAATTGTAGGAAAGTTTGATTCCACTGGTTTACAACAACAAATATCTATGGCATCCCATAATGTTGAAAATGTCAATGTCCTTCACAGTAATACAATGTACATGAAGGACAGTTTCTAAATTTTAATAGAGAAGTATGTAATTACATGTGACAATTATAGAGATATGACATTCTCCTGTGCATGCATATGCATTTTCTGCACAACCTGTGATACACAGTACCATTCACTATAAACAGTGGATTTTCAAGAATTACAAATCAGCTATTTCATAATGTTAAAGTCAGTCTTCTTCTGTGGCACTTGTAAGTAGATTGTGTAACTAGATAGGCAGGTGGTTCAATGCTCAGCAGGAGAAACTTGTGTGTGTGTGTGTGTGTGTGTGTGTGTGTGTGTGTGTGTGTGTGTGTGTGTGTGTGTGTGTGCATGTGCACCTTTGTGACTGTGCACAGTGCACTGTATCAACTTCCCCTGAGACAAATGCATTTTACTCTTCATATAGAATCCTTATTCTACTTTTTACTGACATCCTCACTGAAATACACTGATGAGGTCATCCTGATAAAAATGCAATCTATCCCCTTTATTGTCAGACTTCTCCTGTGGCACTTGCAACTAATACATTGCTCTCTAGATTGTATAATGAGATAAGTAGGAGGTCCAATGTTCAGCATGGTAAATGTGTGTACATGAATGTTTGTAACACTTGGTGCTATATCCCCTTCCCCTGAAAACAATGCATTTAACTCTTCAGACACCACCCTTATCCCTCTTTTTACTGAAACATTTTCACTGTAACACACTGATGAGGTCATCCTATCAATAGTGTACTCCCTCCAGTTAACAGTCAGACCTCTCCTGTGGTGCTTATGACTAATGCATTGCTCTCTAGATTGTTTAACTAGAAACATAAGAGGTTCAATACTCACTCTGGAAGGTGTGTGGTGTGTGTGTGTGTGTGTGTGTGTGTGTGTGTGTGTGTGTGTGTGTGTGTGTGTGTGTGTGTGAGTAGGTGTGTAATACTTGATGCTATATTTTCTTCCGCTGAAAAGAATTCATTTAAATTTGTGCCCAGCTCCCTTATCCCACTTTTTCAGAAACATCCGTACTGTAACACTGTGATGAGGTCATCGGGACAAAAGTGTGCACTCTTCCCTTACAATTTATATGTCTTCTGTGACACTTGTGTTTCTTACACTATTATGTAGAATGTGTAAATAGATAGGTATAAGGTTCAATGCTCAACATGTGAAACGTGTGCATGTGTGCACAGTGCTTTGTACTGTATCCACTTCCTGTGAGGAGAATGCATTTAAATTTGGAGACAGCTCACATATCTCACTTTTTTCAGAAACATCTTCTCTTTAGTACTGTTATGAGGTTTGTCATGACAAAAGTACACGCTTTCCCTTAAGAATCAGATTTCTCCGGTGGCACTTGGATTTCTTACACTGTTTTGTCTAATGTGTAAATAGGTAGAAGATATGAATAAAGCAGTGCTTAACGTTTATGGGTGTATGCATGTGTGTGACTGTAAATGAATTCAGGATTTGTTTATGCACATTTGTAGTGGCAACTATTACAATTTCAGATGGCTGTAAAAGTCATTTTACCAGACACATATTTTTGGCAATATGTTGTTGATATCATCCCTTCATAAATGCTGCATGTCTCACTTGTAGTCAGCAGTCTACTGTGTCATGGGGTGCTGATAATGTGCTTATATAGACTGTGTAACTTGATAGGTAGGTGGTTTGAGTCCATCCCTGTTAAAATAGTGTGATGTTGATCACTGTCATATATCATTGGCAGCTATACTACCACCTTTATGTGCACTTCCACATATGGATGGATTTATAAAGGAACACTGTTACACTGGTATATCCTACCATCCCCAAGGAAAACAACAGTTGGGCCACACAGTGATTATATAATGCTACCATAACTGCAATATCTCTCAGTTGTAGTACAAATTCTCCTTTGTTGTGTGACTCTGATACTATGCTTTTTACATTGTGTAACAACATATGTAGGATGTTTGAGGCCAGTTATGACTGTGTCTTTCACACTCATATTGTGTATGTTATTCTTCAAATGCATATATGATGTGCAGCTGTACAGTGTCATTGTGCACTTTGACCACTTTTTAGCATAAACATCCACCTAATAAGAAGTGGTGCTGTCATCCATTCAAATATGTACTGTCCAGGGTACCTCAACATGTCATGTCACACTTGCGATTCAGGACCTGTTCTGTAGCTTGTGATGCTAGGTAGTTAGTTCAAATGCAGCCATTACTGCTCAGACTACATTGTGTCAGTCTTATTGTGACTGACTATGTCGCTAACACTGTTGTCAAAAACATCTGCTGTGTACATGTATAGATGCTGATTCCTCATACAAAAAGTTCTGATAATTTCTCTCATAGCAGTACTATACTTCTGCATAATGATGACATGTGATTACATTTTCCTTACATAACATATGTAGGAAGTGTTATCCTCTGGCACAAATGAATGTGTCAACATTTTGTATATTGTTGTCTTCGTACAGAAATTACTGGCACTCATCTTCCTTACAGCAATAACATGATGTAATACCTTGACTTACTGACATATCCCATGATTGCATTGACCATGGCACATTCATCCTGTACAATATCATGCATTTTCTGTTGTTAAATGCTTATGTGCTAAACATCCACATTTAGTACCTGTTAGCATTGTTGGGGCTTATACTGTAATGCATGAACTGCATACACTACAGTTATAATGTGTCTATTTACAGTTGGACAGGCCTCCCTCATCCCTTTTACCTCAAAGAGAGTGTTTACAACACATACATATGATGCAATAAGTTAGCATAGGTGAAGTGACACACTCATGTTAAGACTTCCACTGTGGAGGTTGTGGTTCATCCACATCATTAGTTAGTGGAGTCGCAAAGCTTGCTGCTCAAGTCTTGAAAGGGTAACATTCTATGAGTGTACTAACATTACATAAACACCATTGCAGGTAGATATTCATATCCATTTTTATGTTGGACAATGATATATCATCAAAGGTTGGGATTGCGTGGCTGTGAAATATTTATTCAGGGTACATCACACTGTGAGTGCTCCTTAGGCACATGCATTGAGTACTGGCTTGTATAACATACTTACACAGATACACTATGGTTGACGTCTGGGACAGTGTGTGTACCACATGATGGAAACAGCTTCCTTTCAATGAAGTATCAATACTTTGCCAGTCAGTGATGTGCGGACAGTAACATGTGTAACTCCTTTCCAGCATTCTGACTAAATCCAGTTCCTTGTATTATATTCGTAACTCCTTTCTTAATGCACACATTCAATTCAGTTATTTGTGAGAGCCTCCATTGCTATCTGATGTGGCATATGCAGTCCATATTGTGGTCTGGAGAGAGTGCTGCATAGTAGGCAGGGTTTGAATCTGGTAGTATCTGTCTGTCAGACACTGTCAGACAGCAGTGGCTTAGACATGGACAATAGTTATGGCACTATAATAGGGCCACCTTTTTTTAGGCAATGTCTTACAAGGTAGGGCATCCATAACCCTTATAATAGGAATGTGCTAGAAGCCCTTCAAGGATGTTCTTCCTGACATAATCCATACGTGAAGCTCTGTGGGTTCTGTAATTGTTATGCATTTCTCTGATATCTGATATGATGTGGATTTTTATTATGCCATTCTTTGCTCAGAAGCATTACCTATTCCCAAAAGACTCATGTTCTGTATTGCATGTATTAATCCACACATTTCCTTATTACTGCTGTTGTTTTCATCACACTATGCAGCTCAATGGCAGATGAGGGCTTCAATAAACATTTATTATGGTATGGCATTCAGCCAGACCATCAGAAACGGTGGTTGTTTTGTGTGTCATCCATTCAAATGTGTGTTGGTGCTGTTGAATTTCTGTTACGCTACTGTACCCTGTAATTCCATATGAGCATGCCCAATATAAGAATGTGTATAATGTTTGCAGATGAACAATGTAAAACTTGAAATCATGAGCTATCATCCAATCTGTGTTGTCGTTTTCAAGTTGTATATGTAGTGTGTTATTATATTACAATTTAGCATTTACATGCGTAGACAACACTTTCTTGTCTCTGACATGTTAAAAGGTGATTTGGAAAAATATGTCCATTTGTTATGTACATGATATTACAGCTGTAAACTCCATCCGTTCTTATGTATACATGCTAAAGAGCAGAATACAGCTGTGGTGTTATCTTGCATACATAACTTTATTGTATACACATCTCATATACAATAACTGCAGTCTGTGCATTCATCCCATAAAGTATCTTGTGTTTATCACATTTAACTCCCTGTCACATCATTTGTTAGCATGTCTGTTTTATTTATGTGCATCACACCGGTATTGTCATTGATATCAATATGGCAGGATTTATGTTAGGAATGTTTCTTTGACATTTTAGCATATTTGCCTGCAGTGCATGAGTACACTTTATCCTTTTTCCTTCCCTATTAATTAATTATACAGTACAAAACATTTGGTGTGCACAGTTGCCCCATTTCACTTCCCCTCATTCATAACTAGCTCACTGTACTTGCCCTTAATATTTCAGGACTACAGCACATGCTCGTGTTCTAACACTGCCTATAAGCAAGCAGTTTTTTTTATATTCTGTGCTCATGCATGCAGGCATCTTTCTATGGCTGAAGAACATTATTGCTGGTCATGAAAAGGTGCTTGCAAACACCCATGATGAGCATCGAACATGTTCAATTAGCACTGCTGCTCAGGATGCTAACAGGCTTACATCACGTAAGCTTACTGCAGTGCATTCATGGGTGTTATTAAATCCCAGGGACATGTCTCTTGAGATTTATGTTATGATGCATTTTAACTCTTTGCCGTGGATCAAATTTCATGAGTTAAAATCAGCTTGTCTGTTGCAATTGCAAAATGAAAAACTTGGTATGACACTGCTCTGGGCAAGTAACAGCATTAATGCAAAAGAGAGTAACACTTTATTCAGATACTGTAAAGTACTAGTAATCATGATAACTGTCTTAGGTTATGAAAAAAGCTGAACCAAGCTAGTGTAAAATAATCTTAAATAACACAGTAAACAATGATACACATTCTGTAGCACTTCTTTACATTAATGGTTGCACATCCTCTAAAAATGATTGTGTGATGGAATGCCTATACATAATAGACTATTGTTATTATGAATGTTTCCATGGCAATAAATACATTGCCATTGAAATTCCTTTTATCATTGAAACTCCATAACTGAATGTTTTTGCATATAATTTTTCATATACAGTAAATATCTTAAATACATAACTTAGTTCTAGCTGCCTCATGCATATTTTATGAACTTTTCTTTTACTGAAAATCTAAACTTAAATTCAGACAATTTTTGAATTTTTTTCTAACCACAGTTTACTGCACTGAGAATTCTAACGTTGGTCAGCAGCAGACATATAAGCCAATGTTTCACTTTCCAGAAAATATTTAAGTACCATACTTACACTTTGTATATACCACAAAATGTGGCTAAAACTAATTTTTATAAATATCACTAAGATAACTACAATAATCCAAACATTATTTCAAATGTCAGGAGTGCCATCCAATTAGAAATCTGCTGTCAGATCTGTGCAGTTCATTTTTGGAAGCATCCATCATGAATTTGATAATGATAGTGGTGTTTTTAAGTGCATTTTTCAAAAGGGATGTGATTGTACAATATTGCACTTATTAAGCATTATGTATCTTCAGCATATGACTAGGAGAGTTCTGCCTGACAACATGATTAATAACAGGGAAGCAACAGTGACGGCAGGCTTGATTTCATTCCCTTTAAATAGAAGCTGTAAAGGAGATAATGCATTCTAGGACAGCTAAAGCTCCCAGTAAGTAGAAATAAGAGTTTAACCATGACGGCTATCTGAAACCATCTTGCCTTGTTAACTTCATTAATAAGTCTGTCAAGGAAAAGCATTACATCCCTCACTTGAATGGAAACAAAATTAATCTTTTCAAAACAAAACTCAAGCTGTACCTGTAACCAGCCTGAAATGGATACACTAGACAATCTTGACGCACTGAAATGTCGAAATTCAGTACGTCGAGACCTAATAGTGAAAAGTGCAGTTACTCAAAACAACACTATGCCGAATCCACAAATGTCGAATCCGCCGCTATCATGGTGTCACGTTCGTGACGTGCGGTGCGAGTTGTGGATTAATCTGGGGTTTCAGGTAAGTGTGTGTTTGAGGATACTGGGTAGGGATTTTAGTGTGTGTGAGTGTGTACGGTGGTGTTTTTTGTGTGTTTGTGTGTTTAGTGCAACCTCAGAGTTAGAATATATAAGTAGGGGGTATAGCCCCACATGTGGGGGGTGCAGGGGTGCTTGCCTCCCTGCTTATAGGTAGGTCAGTTGTGTGTGTGTGTGTTGTTATATTTGTTTAGTTAGGTAGGTGTATGTGTGTGTGATTATGTCCTGGTGTGTGTGTGTGTGTGTGTGTGTGTGTGTGTGTGTGTGTGTGTGTGTGTGTGTGTGTGTGTGTGTGTGTGTGTGTGTGTAAATGGTTGCGGTTGTGGTATTCGTGATTTTGGGGTTTTGTGTTTATGGGTTTTCGACTATTCAGTATCGAAATACTGAAATTCGACATTTCAGTTTTTCGAGGTTGTATAGTGAATCCTAAAACAACACCTGTAAAGGTCACATTAAACAATTTAAATAATGGAAATGCACACACTGTTGCAAACTGGTTCTGTTTTTTATTGTATGTAACACTGGAGCTACTTTTAACAAATTTTCTTTTAGAGATTTATCATGACAGAGATGCATTAGCAGAGTTATTAGTACTTATCATAATTAGGTAGTATTTTTGGTAGTTCCATATTCGAAGAAATGTCTTCTGTAAGTGGCTCACAATATAACACTGACATGGCTCACAATATAACACTGTCAATAAGTTATCATGATTTTGCTCCATAAAATATCTGTTTATGTCATTGCAGAAGCAGATAAGGAAACCAATCATGTTGCTTTAAATGATACAAAGACAATACGGGTGATTCCATAAACATCAAATAATTGATACAAATCTTTGCTCTTCATAATTGTACAGAACAGAAACAGAATATGCAGCACCAAAGAAATAAACATACTTTCTTTTTTCAAGGTAAAATGTCTTGTGAGAAAATGCTTTATTATTTTACACTGTCAAAGTCAGTGATATTGTTTGAATTTATTTTCCAAACCAGAAGTTAACAACAATGTTTGCGAATGTTTATTATCTAGGGTAGAGCACTGAATGATTTAGACCCATTAAGCCTCACTGTGGGCGAACCCTCTAGAAAAGTCAATTTCTGAAGACCACAGAGTTGACTAAAACATCATGTGGGAATCAAACCCAGGACTACTACAGAGAATATGTATTTTTGTCATGCCCCCGGATTTATGAAGCCCTTTATTGCATGCAGGATTAGTTTAAGAGTTATTTTCGGCAATATGGCCGATGTGCGATCCATGAACGAGCTCCTAGGATGTGCACTTGATCTCTTAAGCTAATCCTGCATGGACAGAGCACCTGTATGCAAATTACCCTCAATTTCAGGTGAAAACCATGTAAATGAGGGTAATTTGTGATCCAGGAAGCTGTCAGCTGTGAGTGCAGGACGAGTGCAGTTAGTAACTGAGTACATTTCTGCAAACTACAAAATGGAGCTATGACAACTCCAAATAAAGGCTGCATATAATTGAGAAAGCATGCCAATGGCCAAGTATAAGCCATTGACATTACAAACTGTTTAAAAAATTAAAAAACAACATTTATTTTTTTTGCCGATCTCGGCTGTTTAAGCATAAGGCAGCGGCGAGCAAATGGGATCGGGGGGAAAATAATGAAATAAACCTAAAATAAGCATCCTAACTAAAAGCAGTATTCTGCCATGCAAGTCAATGGAAGGCATAAGACAACCTGGCCAGTGAGTAATGGTTGCTAAGGGGGAAGACTAAGTGTGGAATATGTAACTATGCATTAGCAGGCAATCCTATGCAAATGAGGGGAAGGATAGTGAATCCCAGATTTCCCCAGGGTGTGAGGTAGGTCCCAAGAGTGTAAGAGTATAAATAGCTGGGTGCAAGAATAGGATATAGGTGACATCATGGGGGGGGTGTCAGGCATACTGTAAGTGGATTGGAGCCCTGTGGCTCGGGATTGCTCCTAGCTTAACACAGCTAAGCTAGGGGTGCATCCAAACCTACCTAGCACTCTTTACAAAGTGTAAGTGGGTTTGCATGCCACGCACTGGGTTTTACAGGAAGAAAGAGGAAGTTACACTTGGAAATAGCAGCTCTGTGCACATATGAGCACTCCGTTTGCACGGCACACACACGGACTTAAACAGGGAGGCAATGGGAAGGGAAAACAGCAGTAGGAAGGTAATCAAGGAGAACTAGCTTAGCTGGCAGGTGAAATGTATCAGAATCAGCCAATTACACAGACAGCAGAGCCCAGAACACTACTATAAACTAAGCAAATACCTTCCCCTCTGTTTTTTCCTCACTCTACATCACCAGTGTATACAAGCGGGGAAATTCTAACAAACAAACCTACAAAATGAGAAGGGCTGCAGCAGGAAACATAGAACAACATGTGCAAGAGGCTGAGGGTGGTGAGGATGTGAATGCTGCCGAACAACCCACAGGGAGGAGATGGAGAAGAGTGTACAGACCCAGGGTAACCTACCAGGGCTACATGAGCTGGAGATAGTGGAGCACTATAGGGTGGACAGAGACCTCCTACAGCAAATTGTTGAGCTGTGCCGGCCACACCTGACACACCAAACTGGCCAAGGGGAGCCCATCCCAGTGAATACCAAGGTATGTGTAGGCCTAGATATACTAGCCACAGGTACCTCCCAAAGCACAACTGGTGATATCATGGGGATCTCACAGGCATTAGCATCCGGAGTCTTCCTCCAGTTCCTGGATGCCATGGCAGCACATGCCAGTGAGCATGTATATTTCCTCAGCACACATGAGGTGTTGACCAGCAATATGCATCTTTTCCAACAAATAGCAGTGGGTGCTATAGACTGCATGCACATATGCATCAATGCACCACCCAGTGAGTAGGGTAGGGCCTACATCAACCACAGGGGCATCCCCTCCATCAACTGCCAGGTCGTATGTGATTCCCAGGGCATTATAATGAATGTGTGTGCTGGCTGCCCTGGAAGCTATGACGATTCACACATATGGCATCTGACACAGCTGTACCACAGATTTGCCAATGTGGACATCCCCTACGGTCACCTAGTGGGGGATGCTGGGTACCCACTGGAGCCGTAGCTGATGACACCCATCAGAAATGCACACACACCTGAATAACAACACCAAAGTGAGACACATGCACAGGCCAGACATATAATAGAGCATGTGTTTGGGATGCTCAGGTCATGGTTCCAGTGTCTGGACACATCTGGTGGAGCCTTGCAGTATTCACCAGCTACGTGTACCCAAATTGTTATGGTATGTGCCTTGCTGCAAAATATGATCCTGCGGAAACAGCTGCAGCAGGAACAGCATGGGGCAGGGCCACACAGCCCCCCACCAATGCCAAGGCATGTACAGGCACAGAGTGACTCAGAGGAGGAACAACCTGAGCTTGTCCCAGTAGGCAGAAAGAAGCATGCCCAGTATGACCTGGCCTTGGCAAAGAGGCAACGCATAGCATATGCACTGACACAGTAGGGGCCCAGGGAATGACACCTCTCTCTGACTCACACAGACAGTAAAAGGGATGCCAAACATGAGACTACCTGTGCTCAACCATGTATAGGGAGTGTACTATGTGCATCCAAAATAGGCAGCCCTCCAGAACCATCCTCATGTCTGGCACACCCTCATGGTAAGTAAATCAACCTACCAATTGCCAAATGGAGTAGAATGTGTTGTTACCTGTAGCTAAGGCATGAATGTGAGCATGCAAGGGAACTGGGTGGGCGAATGTTATGGCAGCAGACAGTAAACACCCATAGTGGCACCTTGACATCTGTAATACATACTGGAGTCACCATAGTAACCACTACTACACAGGGTAACAAAACCCACTGCAGGAAATGGGCTGAGCGACATCTGTGTCCATAAGACCTACACATGCCAGTCAGGAAGGTGCACATACCCAACAACAATTTCAGCCAGCAGGACAGGTGTAGACAAACACAAACAAATGTTGTACTATGGCCTCTGAAGGAGCCCTATGCGTAACCTCTCCCCCAGGCCTACACAGACAGACTGCAGCAGGCCAGGCAGTTGGATGTAAGTCATGAAGGCTAGGAAGTCAGAAACTATTATGTAGGTAATTAAAGCTAAGATCTGTAGTACACTGGTATGCCTCTAGCCAGCATGATAGATAAGACTACAGACTGGAGTACCTGACATACCAGTACAGTCCTAGCAAATGTGTACAAGTGTCAGGTTTGTCCCCCCATCCTACGTACACTTATAGTAACAGTCAGGTGTACCCCCCCCACTCCTGTGTAGAGATGTATAAACAGTCAGGTGTCCCCCTCCTTGCTATGCAGAAATGTAACAACAGCCAGTGCCAAATGACCAATGGATACCCTGCAGACACAACATGCTACCTATCAGTGTACAACACAAAGGTCAGCACCGCATTACAACATACCTGGCCTTGATCCACACATGCAATACAGATGGCCATACCAGGCATGCTCACACACTTAGAGGAATGAAGGCAATGTCAGTCAACAACATACTGAAAGGTCATACTGGGCATGCTCACACACTTAAACACATGAAGGTCATGTTTGCAAACACCAGTGGACCAGACATATCTAGCAGTCGCAGTTCTTAGTGCAGACACATGTCAGTATGCACCACTCTTGCCTCTCACACACAGTGGATAGGAATTCAGACACATTTGTACAGACAACACACTATAATAAGCCAAAGGTAGATGGACATAAATGTGTGGAAGAAGGTGACTGTGACAAGGAGCCATCCGGGCCTGTCCCACCCAGCACACAGCCAAAGGGCCCCAAACACATGATGTGCAGATTTCACTCACTGCAGATACTAGCCATCAATATCTGTCAGCATGACAGACTATGTGGTGCACGTGCCAGCTGTGCAAGATGACTGTACAAGGAAGTAGTCTTCTAGTAGCTGTATACACATAACTGTGACATATGAACCCGTGTGTTCCTGCATGTGGCATGTCAACCCCTACATGAATGGTTTACGGCCCATGCACACACCGCCCTCCCCATAGCAATATTATGGCAAGCCTGCTGAGGTCATCCAATGTGTAATACAACTTTGAGAAAGCTATAGTTCAGTAATCTCCTTGACGCATCCCATAACTGTGTACTGCTGTAGTGATAAGCTAGCTAGTTAGGTAGTAGTTCTAACCCCAAACCTGGCAATTGCGTGTGTTTGCCTGTCTGACTGTGGAGGGAGAAATGCTTTTTAGGCTACTCACACTCCGTACAATTCATATACTCAATTTTGGTAAGGCTGCTGATGTCACTCACCTAGAAATACACATCTGGGAAAGTCATAGTTCAGTAATCTCCCTAGCATGTCCTGTAACTGCGCGCTGCTGTAGTGTGATAAAGTAGTTAGGTAGGTGTTCTAACCCCCAGACCTGATAACTGACTGTGTGTGTGTGTGTTTATGTGTTAATCTGTGTGTGTCTGACTGAGTAGAGAGCAATGCCTTTTTAATCTACTCACACTCCATACAATTCATATTTTCAACTTTGGCAAGGCTGCTGATGTCACTCTCCTAGAAATATGCCTCTGGGATGATTATACCTCAGTGATCTCTGTAGCGCACCCTGTAACTGCTTACTGCTGTAGTATGACAAAGTAGTTAAATAGGTGTTCTAATCCCAAACTTGGCAACTGCGAATGTGTGTATGAATGATCAAGCAGAAAGCAATGCCTTTTTAGGCTACTCACACTCCGTACAACTCATATACTCAACTTTGGCAAGGCTGCTGATGTCACTAACCTAGAAAACCACTGGGAAAATCATAGCCCAATAATCTCTGTAGTGCCTCCTATAAATGCATACTGCTGTAGTGTGATAATGTAGTTAGGTAGATGCTCCAACCCCAGACTGGGCGATTTTGTGTGTGTGTGTGTGCTTGTGAATCTGTGGGTCTCCGTCTGTCATTTACTGAGTAGACAACAATGCTTTTTAGGATACTCACACTCCTTAGAATTCATATACTCAACTTTGACAAGGCTGCTGATGTCACCCACCTAGAAATGCACCTCTAGGAATGTTGTAGTTTAGTAATCTCTGTAGCACGTCCTGTAAATGTGTACAGCTGTAGTGTGATCTAGAACTGTGGTAGGGTTCCATCTCCACCCATGGTAGTTCTGGATGTTTGTTGGTTGTTCCAATGTCTGTGTATGGAAGAACGCATTATAGGCTACTCACTTGCAGTCCATTTTGAATGCCCTACTTTGGCAATCCTGCTGATGTCATTCATTGTGAAATACAACTTTCTGTAGAAAGGTCTGTAGTAATCCCTCTGGTACAACCTTTAACTGTTCTATGCTGTAGTGTGATATAGGCCTTGTTGAGGGGTTCAATACCCACACATGTTGGTTGCAGATGTTTTGTGTGTGTCTCACTGTCTGTGTAGGGAGCAATGCATTTTAGGCTAGTCACCTGCAGTGCAGCTGAAATGCCCTTCTTTGGTAATCCTGCTGATGTCATTCATTGTGAAATACACCTTTGAGGAAGGATTTCTCTAGTAATCCCTGTGGTGTGTCCTATAACAACTCCATGCTGTTGTGTGATAATGAGTGTGGTTAGGGGCTCTATACCTGCACATGTCAGTTGTGGATGTTTTTTGTGTGTCTCACTGTCTGTGTAGGGAGCAATGCATTTTAGGCTAGTCACTCACAGTACAGTTGAAATGGCCTTTTTTGGTAATCCTGCTGATGTAATTCAATGTGAAATACACCTTTGGGGAAGAAGTACTTCAGTAATATCCATGGCGCATGCTATCACTGCATAGTACTGTAGTGTAATAAACTAGTTAGGTAGGGGTTCACCTCCCAGACATGACAGGTTTGTGTGTGTGTGTGTGTGTGTGTGTGTGTGTGTGTGTGTGTGTGTGTGTGTGTGTGTGTGTGTGTGTGTTTGTAACTCGTATCCTGTGTAGAGGTGAGTGTGGGCAATGTGGAGGGGGTTTTGCTTATTTCTTTTATGGTGGCCCTACTATATATCACAATGTCAGCCATACAGGGATAACAGATGTGAATTAGCTGAGAGGCTGGGGTGCACAGCCATACCCATAGATGTGACATCAAGGCCAGCCATGTGTGTGGCTGTGGGGGGATGCCTATTCTTACAAGACATATAGTGTGTGGGGCCTCCCAACCCCATAAATGGTGCATGTGGACATATGTGTATTTGTTAATCTGCCATTGCTATCTACAGATGTATGGCCATATATACCTATATAGATTTATATATCTGCTAATATAAATATATATATATATATATATATATATATATATATATATATATATATATAAAATCATGACCATATACATCTACATAGATATATATCTGCATGCACATATGTAACATGCTGTGAATATGTAGACATATAGGTGTAGACACATATATGTGTCGATTTAGGCATATGCATGTATATATGTGCATATATAATGATATATATGTATATAGTATAGAAATTAATATATATATATATATATATATATATATATATATATATATATATATATATATATATATAGGTTCATAGGTTCATAGGTTCATACTAGGCTATCTGCCCGAGGGCATTTATAAGCCTAGCCCATTGTTTTGTGGCTTACGCCACCCCTTTAGTATGGGGAACTATACCCATTATTTTGCTGTGCCTCTGTCGAGCAGTGACACTGAGGTAATTCCTGGGGTATATCTGCGATCTCCCATCCATTGGTCAAGATTTCTCTTGAACAAGGCCAGCGAGGTGCTCTGCCTCACATGTACCGATTTTGTTCCACAGCATAGGGAGTCTTTGGGTGATGAATCTATCCCTCCAGCACGTCCTATTAATAGCCGTGTCAAGGTTTAAGTCTCCACCTTGTGGCTCTGATGAATCTAGATTTTTTGAGGTGAAGCATATTCATCAAATCTGGGATGACATGGCCTTGTATGTTAGGCAAAGGTCACCTCTGAGCAAGCGGTGCGACTGAATAGAGCTGGAGTTCTTTCAGTCGGGCAGCATAGGACAGATTTTTGAGACCCTTTATCCTTTTGGTGAGGAACTTTTGTGGCCTCTCCAGCTGCTGCAAGTGTCGGGTCAGATACATTCCGAATGGGGCATTGTACTCAATCATTGGTCTGATGAGTGATGAGTAAAGGGAGACTATGACCTCCCTTAATCTAGATGAGAATCCCTTCATGATAAGGTGGGCAATGTAGAAGGACTTCCTAACTACTTTAGCTACATGGGTGTCGAATGACAGACTACTATCAACCTGGGTCCCCAGGTCCCTGATAACTTCTTCTGTGCTCAGTGGATTGCCACCTATTTGGTAGCTAGGGGTAACCTTGTTTTCCCGAAGGGTATGACTATGCATTTTTTGGCATTTAACTTTAGGCCGTGGCTCTGGCACCAGTTATCCGTTTCTGTGAGACCCTTCTGAAGGATATCTGTGTCAGATGTGTTTTCTACTATGGCCCAGTTTGCAGTCATCTGCAAACTTTGTCAGCCATAACCCTCCTGTGTTTGCTTGTACTTGGAAAAGTAGATGCCAAACAAGAGTGGGCCCAGGACTGAGCCCTGTGGGACACCACTTGTGACAGGCTTTGAGTCTGACATGGCGCCAGCAACTCTGACCCTGTGGGTTCTGTCACTCAGCCAGTTTGCAACCCATCTTGTGATGTATGGGTTAACATTTAAGCTGATGAGTTTTTCAATGATACCCGAGTGGGGTATTGTATCAAGGCCTTAGCGAGATCGAGGTAGGCTGTATGGACTGCCTTTCCTCATCAATGGCTTTGGTGACTGTTTCAAAAAGTCAACCAAGTTTAAAAGGCATGATCTGCCTTTGACAAAGCCAAACTGGGTTGGATCCAAAGTCTGCAAATTCCCTATGTCTTTATTTATGAGGTCCATTATGATCCTCTCCATGGCTTTGCAGATAAGGCTTGTCAAGCTAATGGGCGGTAATTTCCAGGGTCTGTGGAGGCACCGCCTTTGTGAAGTGGGACCACAGTTGCAGTGCGCCACTCCTGGAGTGTACGTATCCAGAGGTAAGACTTTGATTAAACAGCTGTCCTAGCTGTGGGTTTAATTCCTCATTGAGTTCATGGAGCACACAGCCGGGGACACCATCGGGTCCCATGGATGCTGTGTTTTTGCTTTGGAGAGAGCAGTTCTCACTTGGGCTGGAGATGTTTGGGGGCTGCACTCATTTGGTATAGATATCTCTCCTTTTGGGAGGGGAGAGGTTAGCACTGAACCTGAGAGCCAGTATGTTGGCAATGACTGTAGGATCAGTAATCTTCACATCATTTTGAACTAGTTCTGAGCATATCTGGGAGTTTCCTCCTAGGTTTCTAACATAGCTAAAGAAGGCCTTATGATTGTCTTTTGAGTCTTTAGCTATTTTTCTCTCGAAATTTGCTTTGGATGATTTTATGAGAGCTCTTAGTTTTTACTTATAGTGATCAAGGGTGTCTTACCTTTTAAGGATTTTGCTCTATCTTGTAGTAGCTTCCTCCTTTTGTTGTAGAGTTTGTTTATGGCTGGGGTCCACCAGACTGGACGCTTGCCTTTGGTACAAAGAGTCTTTGTTTTGCTTGGGATTGCCTTATCCATGCAGTCCTGCAGGTGCTGGTAGAAGGCGTTTGTAAGTGATTCAGCGGCTTGAGTATTGTTTTCCTCACGGCTCGGGGCCTGAAAGGAGACCACACTAGTCTTTAGAAGTGTGAAGTCGGCTTTTGAGAAGTTCTTTACTGTGGTCTTTTTATTTCAGGTGGGGTGGGATGAGGACCTCCAGAGATTAGTTTGTGATCTGATCTCACCAGTGAGGGGTATACTTCGGTGTTGAACATTGTGCTCCCATGTTCGTGATGATGAGATCAAGTATGTTATCTCCTCTTGTGGGGATGGTGACTAGTTGTTCCATGGCATTTGAGTTTATGAATTCCAGGAACTTTTGGGCTAGGGTGTTTGGGCTTGAGTAGTGTTCCCAGTCTATATTAGGGTAATTGAAGTCACCTAGTATGATGGTGTTTGGTGATACATTTATCCCTCTAGTGTTTTCAGGAAGGCCATGTGAGTTTCCTGAGTTTGTGAGGGTGGCCTGTAACATGCTACAATTTGCAGAGCAGTCTTGCCTATGGTTAATTGCACCTGGATGGTCTCCGATGCATCGCGTTGCCACCAGTCTTGAGGTGTGGGTGTCCTTGATGAATATGGATACCCCCTCCTTTCTTGGTATTGTCCGGATTTTGGGGCGGACATGATATGAGGTAAAACCTGATAGCTGGGGTGCTCTCAGGAGCCTTGAACCAGGTTTCTGTCACAGCACAGACATCGATGTTCTCCATACTGAGAAGGGCCTCGAGTGCGTGCATTTTGAGATTTAGACTTCTGGCATTGAGCAGCATTACCCTTAGTTTTTTCCTTTTTTGTGTTCTAGGGTGGTAGGTTTAGAATTTGAGCCTTGCCTAAAAAGGCACTATGGGGTGGCAAGAGCCTTTGCCAATATCCGAATCCCAGGGTGACAGGTGCAAGCCGTCCTTGCGAAGCAGCGTGGCTTGCCCAGCATGTCATCCCAGGCAGACAGATACTGGATCCCCTTTGAATGACACCAGTGTTTAAGCCAATTGTTAAAGCTGATCATCTTATCTCTGTATTGTGGCATCATTCTTGGTGAAGGTAGGATACTGCTCAAGGTCAGGGTCATACCTGCCTGGGCTACATAATCAGAGAGCTCCTCAATGTCTCTTTTCATGTAGTCCAAGGAGGTACATCTCAGGTCGTTTACACCAGCGTGGACAATGACTGAGTCATATTTGTACCTGCTGTTGAGAGACCTGAGTGCTTGCGTTATGTGGCAGATTCTAGCCCGACAGGCAGCTTACTGTGACCTTCTCCTTACTCAGTCTGGTGAGCGGGACATCAGTGTGTCTGACTATGGAGTCACCAATGACTAGTGTGTCTGGCATTGTGTTTGGCCTTAAGGGCTGTGACTGTTTGACACTCTGACTGTGAGGTCTATGTGTTGCGGGTGTTGTGTTCTGAGGTGGTGGTTGTTTGGGTGTCTGCTTTGGTGGCCTCTGCTGTTTTGGTAGATTTTTGATCAGAGCCTCCGAGTATGTCTTTGTGTGTTTATGTGTATGATTTGAGGTTGTAATGGTACTATGTGAGACTGGGTCTATAGTGTGTGTGGTAACCTTCTCCTCCTGACTGGTCTTGCCAGTCCTATGTTGAGAGAGCTCAGCCTCCAGTTTGGCCGTATAGTTGCATCTCTCGCATGTATTTGTGTTTTGTGGGAGGAGGAAAGGGTTGTCTGTGTACATGAGGCAATTGAAACATTGCCTCAATATTCCCAGGTTCACCAGCTGAGCAGGAGAGGACACTAGCAACTGATCCCTCGACATGCTAGAAGGGTAGACGAAAAACTTTAAAAAAAGATTCCGGGGGACGTGGGTGACCGAGAAATGGGGGGTTGCCTTTTTGGGGTTCTATCTATGACAAGAGTGCCGTATCAAGGTAATAAGTACTGTAGGAGCAAGTGCTAGGTTTAATGTATATATATATATGTATATATATATATGTATATATATATATATATATATATAAAACTACATATTTAGATATGTTGTATCTGTTTAGATATTACTATAGGTACACACACATACATCTAGATGCTGGTATACATTCCCTGTACTGCTGCATGACTGGACTGGATGATATGTTTCTGGAAACATCAAAGCTCTTTGCCTCTGTTATGGCTTAGTGGTAAATCACTTTGTCTATGGTGTGCAGTGTCCTTAGTTTGAGCCTTGCAAGAGCTGTTTATTTTGTTGTTGGGCAGAACACGGCCCATTGGATACACAGTGATTAAGGCACTATACAGTAGTTGTAATGAGGTCTGTGTGGGTTTGTGCTGAGCTAAGCAATTCCTACACAGGTTAAGCAATTTGGCAACTAACTGAGTATAAGAAATGGTAATCAGACCTTAACAGTGCTTACCTCTGTGCAAACCCACGCAAACCCATGTATACCTGCTTTAAACTGCCTTAATCACTCTGTATCCATTGGCCATTGTTCTGCCTAGCAACAAAATAAACAACCTTCGCTATGCTCAAACCAAGGACCATGCATACCATTGTCAAAGTGATTTACCTCTAAACCAACTCAGATATGTATAACCTTGCTGTATTCACAAACATATCATCCAGCCCAATCATTCAACAGTACAGCGAATGTATTCCAACATGTAGATGTATGTGTGTGTGAAAATATATTAATGTTTAAACAGATACAACATACTGATATATGTAGATATATATTATATATATATATATATATATATATATATATATATATATATATGTGTGTGTGTGTGTGTGTGTGTAAGCAGATATTTATATCGATATAGGTATATAAGGACATACATCTGTAGATAAAGTGGGAATATAGCAGAAACATATATGTCCACATGCACCATTAATGGGGTTGACAGGCACAAACAACATACGTCATGCATAAATAGGTATCCCCCCCACAGTCAAACACGTCTGCCCTGCAATACACTACCAACTGTTGCAGATCCCATAACCAGGGCATTACACGGCAAGGGCACAAGATGTTAACAGTACTCCAACCCACCTGTATGATGTCAGGCTGGTATCAGTAACATATCATGCAATACAGTCAGGCTCATACTGACCCCCAATTTGCAGTCATCTGTTACCTTTGTTAGCCAGAGTCCAGTACTGTTGACCTGTACTTCAGAGATGTAGAAGCCAAACATCAGTGGTCCCAGAACTGAACCTTGAGGTACTCCATTTGTCACTTGTCTAGGGATGGATTTGGAGTCAGTTACAACTACAGTTTGGGTTCTGTCAGTAAGCCATGTGGCAAACCATCAAGTGGCATAGGGATGTATGGCCAGATTAGTATGTTAATCTATGTTTCCAGATAGGGGGATGGTGTTGAAGGGCTTGATGAGGTCCACATAGGCTTTGTGGACTGCCTTGCCCTCTTCAGCAGCTATGCAGACTTAAGTCAAAACAGTCAGTCAGTTTCAGGAGACAAGACTGGCCCTCCATGAGCCCAATCTGTGTGGGGTCCAGTGTTTGAGGGTTGCCAATGTCTGCATTGAAAACATCCCTGATAATGCATTCCATGGCCATGCAGATCAGGCTCATCAGACTGATGTTACAGTAGTTCCAGGGATTACCGGTTGATGTGGAGTGGGATAACTGCAGCTGTGCGCCACTCAGTGGGCACCAGGTCTATTGCAAGGCTATGATTACACATGACAGTTAGGTGAGTTGCCATTCCATTTTGTAGTTCATGTAGTACACAGCCCAGGATGTCATCTGGTCCCATGGATGCTGTATTCTTAGGTGTGGTTAGTGGGTTTACTGCCTGTGTGGCTGTGATTACGGGCAATGGAACCATTTTCATATTGACATGGGCCCTTCTGGGGGTGAGAGGGGTGAATGTGGCACTAAATCAGTCTGCCAGGCTATTGGCACATTCCGTGGGAGCAGTCTATGTAATGCCATTCTGTTGCAGCTCAGAGCAGTTCTGAGCATTGCCAGTTAGAATTCAGACATACCTATAGAATGCTGTGTGATTGTCTGTGGAATCTGTGGTGATTTTAGTTACATAACCAGCTTTGGAGGATTCCATGAGGGATCTCATCGTCTTACTGGGGCTGGTAAGGGAGTTGTTTGCATCCTTGGATTATCCTTTTATCTTCAACAGTGTCTACCATTTGTTGTATACTCTGTTAATGGCAGGAGACCACCAGACTGGCTTGATTATATGGGAGGTGAGCATTGTGGTTCTTTGTGGGATGTCAGAAATCATGCACAAGTGGCTGTGCTCATACAGTGCCTTAGTGCAGGATTCATCAGTTGAACTGTCATCTCCTGTCTCCATGGGTGTCACAAACATTGTCACTTCTGCCTTGAGTAGCATGACGATGGCCTTGAAGAGGTCTTTTATAGACAACTGTATATACATTCCTTTCACATGTTCAGTTGGATTAGCCTATGGTGGGATTACTTTGGTGGAACCGCAGTTCAATGTACTTTTGTGATGGTTTAGTGGTTGGTTACTATGACTGTAGTATACAGGGTCCTGGGTTCATGACCTGCAAAGATTGGTCATTTTTGTTCTGCCCAGAACAGTGGTTAATGCATGCAGACTAATTAGGACACGCTAGGGTAGTCACACTCAATACAATTCAAATGCCCTACTTTGGCAAGCCCGCTGATGTCAATCACTGTGAAGTACACCTTTGGGAAAAGAATATTCTGTGGTGTGTGCTATAACAGTGTACTGCTGCAGTGTGATATAGAACCCTGGTAGGAGTTCTATTCTCACACATGGGAGTCGTGGATACTTTTGTGTCTGTTCCTCTGCCTATCTAGAGAGCAATGCATGTTTGGCTAGTCACACTCACTACAATTCATTTGCTCTACTTTTGCAGTCCTGCTGATGTCACTCACTGTGAAATAAACCTTTGGGGAAAGAGTGCTCCAGTACTCTCTGTGGTGCATTGTATATTGGCATAGTGTTGTAGTGTAATAACTAGTTAGGTAGGGGTTCTAATCCCAGATGTGTGTGTCTTAATGTGTTGATGTTTGTTTGTTTCCTGTGTGGAGGTGATTGTGAGTGTGTAACAATGGGACCCAATGTTGAATGTGTTTTCAAAATCTCTTATATGGTGCCCCTAGCATAAATTACTATAGCCACCATGCAGGGATAACAGATGTGATAGTACATAGTCAGTCACAGGTTCGATACCTGGACTGGTAGGTGTATGACACAAACATGCTTACCTTTTACTCTCACAACCCACCCTGACTTATCTTTGCCTCTGTCTGTCTCTCACTCCCTCTCTGGTGGATGTGGAGACTTATACCTGCTTTGCTTTGGCAGCAGCATGTGTATTGTCAGTGATGCTCATGATCAGCTGATGGCCTCTGCACTGATTACAGCCTTCCTCTAGCTGATTGCATATAGAACAGCTGTGGTAACATTCCCATAGCCAATTGCATGGAAACACACTGCAATATCTAGGAACATCATGTTGGTGTTGGGCCTTTTCATTCACTGTGAGCAGGAACTAGATTTGTTGTTTGGCAAACAGCATCACAGATGGATTGGGGACTTACCTCTGACAACATACAATGTGGAAACAGGCCAACACATAGCAGGGGGATGTGTCTGTCCTTCTACAGACTATAAGTGCTGCTATACTGCAGTTGGGGTACTACTGGTTTAACAGGGTGTGTGGATATGGCGGTCTTACATGTTTTAATACTTGTCATGTCAGTGCTGTGTTTATGAGGAATCCCCATCTGTAGGGTCATCTGTAGATTGGGCAGCGTGTGGTGCCTTGTGTTCCTTGTGTTAGCCACAGAGCACCTATCTCATAACTGCAGAAGGTAGTGTGATGATTGCAGTCAGTAGATGGTGACAGCCGTGAGAGTTACTGGCATCATATCCCTCATAGGACATATGCTGCATCACACCTTGTTACAACAGGAGATGTATGAGGTCATCATAGTGACATGTCACTATTGGGCCTGTGTTTGTGCCTCCAGCCACAACACTGTCAACCTTTGTACATATGTCATGCAGTAGGGGGTGCATATGTTCTGTATACCATATTCATTCACAGCATATCTGATAACAAGCTAGTGAGATATCAGAGTGCTACACATGTTATGTATAGTAGGGGATGTATTTGAGGACAAAGCCTGGACATTCTGTGGTTGTGTGTACAGTACTGAGGTATGTGTAAGTCTGGTAATTGTCAACAGTGTGTGTATAGTGCATATGTACCTTGGCCTGTGTAGAGACTGTGGTAGATGTCATTGTTCTTGGTCCTGTTCTATCTGATGTTACATGCTGCTCCACTGTATGTCACCCTATCAGCTTACATGTTTGTAGGAGTGAACACACACATGTCCCAAACCACAGAGAGCCATCAGAACACACTGTATAGCAGCCCAGTATATGTAGGGTTGTTGTGTGAGTGGCTCATATGAGGATGGTGTACATCAGATAGTCCACATACTGTAATAGTACGCCAGCTTACCATATGTGGCTGTGGCTGTGTTTACATTGGTTGTGGGTTGTGGGTATGCACTTTCACACAGATGTCTGTTACTCTGTGATGCAACATGCCTGTAGAGCCTGCTATCTATGCAGGCACATGTGTATCCCCACATAGGAGATGTAGCCCAGTGTTGAGTCAGTCTGCCTGTAGCCTGCACTGTGCTTTGTTACATGCCTAGCAGCTTACTGTACCTATCCAGTGAGATGTCATGTCCAGATACTTGCCAGATGTACTGCTGCCTGACCACCATAACAATCATGTATGTCAGACAAAGGAGTGGATGCTATTCAGATGTATGTCAGTAACTAGTGGATAGTATGCGACCATGGCACTTGTGTACCAGCAGTTATTATGTGTCAGGACTGACAGGGGTGTATGAATACATATCCTATGAGGGCAAATGTATACCAGTATGTACATGTTATACCTATCTACCTGGCTGTTACTATCCACATTGACAGGCCTGGTCTACATATCTTGCATGAAGGGGTTCTGTGTATACCCCTGGACAGACCTGAGTGTGTCAGACTGCCCCCATATATTGGCCAGATCACAGCTGTAGTCCACAGGGGCGTTACTGTACTAGGAGTGGTACTGTACTATGATGACCTTAGGATGTCTGTAAGTAGCCAGTGGCGCACATGTTAACAGAAGATGTGGCCTCCCACACACACCATTTCTGTGAAGACAATCCCTATTACAGTAGCAATAGTCTACAAATATACCTGCACTACATACATGACATCCCATTGCAATGAGAGGTTGGGACTATTGGGGCTGAGGTAGGGTTCCACTCCATGTGCAGGACATATGGTGAACATATATGTGTATATATGTATACATATATCCATATAGATATGTACACATATACATATCTTGCTTACTGCATGATGACAGTTTTACACATTTGTGCCTGTGTTCCAGCCTCTGTCCTCCACCTACATACCAGGCTTTGCACATATGACATGCTGTTATGGGTTGTTATGTAGTGGGCTGTGTGTATGTCATGCTGTCATTCCTGCCATCACACCACTGCTGTTCTGCCCCCACACATACTGGGGGTTGGGGCCATATATGTGTGGGCTTCACCTGCACAATACATGTGGGTCCTAATGCATTCCAGAGGCCAGTGTATGTAACAGTGGTATATGGCCCAGTAGTAGTGAGTGGGGGGGGGGGTACACCATGACTAACCTAAGCTGTTACAACATCCGTGGTATTTGGGATAGGCTGCCTTAAGGTATCTGGATGTACTTTACCATACAATTCACCATGGGTAAATGCAGGCCTACTGCCTCCTGCCATACGGGATGTTCTGTTTGTCAGTGTTATTCTGATGGCATCAGGTATGCCTTGTTATGTAACAGATACATCCCATTGTGTCAGCAGGGGTCTGTACCCCCTAGGGATTGTGTACAGGGTGTAGATAGAGGCTGCTGACCTATACATCTGCATTACGTACTGTTGATTGTCTGGTATGCTGTGGCCCGGTCTGTCTTTACTACTGTACTACTTGAAGGCCTCGGCCTGAACAGCAACATATGTCAACCTTTCCAGACCACTGTCTTAGTATAACTGTTTCACAGTTGCATTACACTGTTCATATGGATGTCAGTGTATAAACAGCTATATGACATGGCATATATAACTGTCATAGTGCACAAATAAAGCCTTCACATTCATTTATGCACACCTGTGTGTGGTGTTATACCCTTTGATATTTCTGTGGGTATATTCTGCAGGCTATGAATGTCATTCATATGGGTGGCTCATACAGTCTCCAATTGGTAAGCTGATGACTGTAGGAATACTGGCCGCTCCATATTGTGTGCACATACTACATATGTGTATTACTGTACAAATCTGTGTATGTGTAAGTGTAGTTACATATAAATATATATATATATATATATATATATATATATATATATATATATATATATATACCTGTATCTGCATATATGTGTCTGGGTATATGTATCCTAGGGATGGCCATGTCATGTCTGGTCCTGGTTATGGGATCTGCAACACTTGGTACTGTATTACAGGGGGTTTGTGATTGGCTGGGGGGTATACCTATTCGTACCAGACATATATTGAGTGAGGCCTCTCAACCCCATTAATGTTGCATGAGAACATATAGCTTTTGTTATTTCCCCATTGTTATGTACAGATGTATGTCCTTATATACCTATATATGTGTATGTATATGTATATATATATATATATATATATATATATATATATATATATATATATATATATATATATATATATATATATATATATATATATATATATAAAACCTGCCATATATATTTAGACATGTGGATGTGGACATATATATCTATAGATGTAGGCATTTGCATGTTTATATGTTTATATATATATATATATATATATATATATATATATATATATATATATATATATATATATATATATATATGTATACATATGTCAACATGTTGTACCTGTTTAGACATTAATATATTTACTCACACACATACATCTACGTGTTGGAATGCATTTTCTGTACTGTTGAATGACTGGACTGGATGATATGTTTGTGAGTACATTAAGGTTATGTGTGTCTGTGATGGCTTAGTGGTATATCACTTTGGTTATGGTGTATAGGGTCCTGGTAGAGGCTATTTATTTTGTTGCTTCGCAGAACAAGGGCTGTTGGATATAGTGTGATTAAGGCACTTTTGAGCAGTTGTAAGCGGGTTTGCGACAGTAAGATCTGCTAAGTTACGGTTACTGTTTCTTATACTCAGCTCCTGAATTGCTTAACCTGCGTAGGCATTGCTTACACCCATGCAAGCAGGCTTAATCCTGCTTACTGCTGCTTAAATGTGCTTACTCCCGCTTACCCCATGTTAATTCCTTTAAAAGAAAAGAAAAAGGGGTTGATAGGAAAGTGGTGAAGAAAGGGGCACAAACAGGGAAGGACAGTAGGAAAAATAGATTGGGATGTGCAGGAAGGATGTAGGGAAGGTCCATGGCTGCCCATTTCTTCTACAGCAACAGCTGTGCATATACACTAAATTTGCAGGTACATTTGGACCCTCAAACCCCTGGGAGAAGGTTGAGGACAACATATATTCATTGTGATTCCAATTGGACAGATTACATGTGTCCAGTGGACACATGTGCAAAATGGACATCTATGTATGGGGCGAGATTTTTTTGTTGGAACAGATTGCCTTTTTTTTTTCAGGTGAGAGTGGGATGTTTGGGAGGGGTAGTAAGTATATTTGGGGAGGTAGGTTGGGTAGGTTAACAGACAAGACACATGACGCATACAGGGCTGGTATATGACACATGTGGGGGTAAACACCTTGGATGGGAGGGGTGTTTGGAAGTCGCAAGCCCATGAGCCCCCAACTGGAAACAGTGGGATTGAGGTCCCCATCCATGACAGTCACCACTGCACCTTCACGGCCCCAAAGGTGGCTGTGCTGGGGACTGTGTAGGAGGGGCAGGCTCACCCTCTAATAGAGCCACTCAGCCCTCAAGCTGGCATAGCTGGTCTTGATACTCCAGATTGAGCTCCCTATGCACCACGGCCTGGACCTGTTGACAGGTGACAGGATCCCCTCTGCACCTGCTCCGAGGGGGGGCAAGCCCCATCCCCTGCAGCGGCTCCATCCGAAGGTGGCACAGGGCCAACGGAGGAGGGGGTCCCAGGCTGGGCCCCAGATGTGCTGGTAGGAGAGGTGGGTCTGCTGGGACCAGCCTTCCCATATGAGCTGTGTTGTCACAGGTTTATGACAGATATGGGTTCGTAACAGTCAACAGCATTCAGGATTAGTTATAACAGCATGCATAGGTATTCCCGTTAACCCAAAACACCAGATTAAACACAGTTGCAGAGCAAGCAGAACACATGCATATAAGGAACAACAGTGGCCATTACAGGAGCATGCAGGTTTCATTGATGGAAACAGGCCACCAATATGGGTGTATATTAACATGGCACAAGCATAGAAACAAATGTGAATATTTATAAACCATTAGGACATATTTCCCAAACAAAAGTTTGGAGTGTACACATACCAGTTGAGTAGTGTCATTGGGTTATTTTGCACTTATGATAGGGGTGAAAGAGAGTTCAATTAACAACAAATATATCCTTGTAGTTTTCACAACATTCTTAGTCACTGCAGTGATTTGTCCCTTACATGTATTATTACACTACCCAATGGCCTTATATTGTACACTGGTATGTTTATAGATTATTATATATGTAACCTGTGTCTTACATACAGGCGTGACAGGCTGCAGGTGTTAATGCAACACATGTTGAGAATTGCTGTCATACACTTTGGGTGAGGTGCTAGAATGACAGGTTTGTTTTCATATACATTTTCTGGCTATGTACACGTTTGACTATCAGTTATATGTTATTGACAGCTGCCTACATTTTTTGGATCATCACACTGAATTTTCAGGGGAACAGGGTACCAGTATGGTGATATGGGCCATTTATCTGGACATGCTGAACAGACTGGAACAGTTGTGGGGTATGAATATGCATACAACTTTCAGTTTGTTCATTCTAGCAAATTCTGTACAGTTGTTGGGTGTTATTATGCATACAGCTTTCTATCTGAACATTGTAACAAAATCTGTACAGTTGTGGGGTATGATTATGCATACAACTTAGTAGCACTCCCAGGATTCAAACCCCTGCTGTGTGTGACAAAAAAGTTTTAGCGGACATGACAGTACACTGTGCTAGCAGGGAATTGATACAAAGCTTTTTACTGTTTTCTATCTACATGTACAATATGACTGAACTCTTGGCATTTCCAACGTTGTTATGCAGGACTTCATACACATTTTATCTGCATGTCACAGTGTGGGTGATACTGCTTAAGATACAACAGTACTATTTATAACATAGAACAGATCACCAACATATGAGAGAAGAGTAAACAGAATCACTCCAGGGGTTATACCTTTATTCACAGACTATTACACACCGGTACAACACTTTCTAAAGCTTTTATATTTATTTGTTGTGACAGTACATGCAGACTAATTACTAACCTGCCTTGTGATGCAGCCTTTGCAGCCTAGCATCATGGACTTGCTGGTCCGCAGCTCACTCATCTGCAGCTGTCAGGGAAATACAGTGATATTTAGCCATACCTATTCATAGTATACACAAGCTAGGCAATTATTTACTACTTAGTAGAATGAGTACTGACTCAGTACTGGGGCATTGGGTATCTGCTGAGACTCCTGGATCCACTGTTCCAGTACATCCCCCTCTGCCACTTCAGGTCAGCATGGTGGTGCCTGACCTGCTCACCAGTCTGGGGGATACCTGTGGCACTGGTGAGGTCACGGGTGAGACTGTCCCAGACCTCCATTTTATACTGTGAGCCCTGGTACTGGCCTGGCAGTAGTTTCTGCTCATGGTACTTTACCAAGAGCCATACCATGATTTTTGACTCCTGGATGCCCCAGCGCTGCTGTCTAAATTGAGTGCCTTCACCCACACCAGCCATTCTGCCTGCAGTAGGAAGCTACAACCAGTTATGAGAAGTATTCCCGCCTATGGGGTTTGAATACTGCCAGTTTCCCGCACCTTCCCGTGATTGGCCAGTTTTGAAAAGGCTAAGCTATGGGCACACCTGCTTACATATGGTTGGCACTGCTTAAAGTGGTATACTAGTATGCAGCTTAAATTGTCTTCCCTACACATTGCTTACACTTACTAATTTACGCTGTGCTGCAGTTAGCATTGTTTAATATTAATTTGCACTATATTTGCCTTTTGGCAGTGAGTTGTTCTTCCTTACAGGTTATATACATGTCTGGTATCCATGATTCATGTGTGCATACACTGTATAGGGACCTGGGGACTTCTATACTTTATTACAATAACACCTCAAATTTATGCTTACTGCAGTACTCCAGTTCACATATTTATGTTCTGTGGCAGGTTATACAACATCACACTGTACATAGATTCAGTTCATTGTTTGGTTTGATTTTCCTTTGGTGAGGATTAGTTTGCTGATACCTCATACATATGCATTGCTATGATGGCTTAGTGGTAAAGTACTGTGACTGTGATGTACAGGGCCCTGAGTTCGACCTGTGCAGTAGCTGTTTATTTTGTTGCTAGGCAGGACATGGCCTGTTGGATACAGTGTGATTAAGGTACGTTTGAGCAGTTGTAAGCGGTTTTGCACAGGGGTAAGCACTGCCTACACAGGTTAAGCAATTTCGAAGCTAACTGAGTGTAGGACACTGCAACCAATAATTAGCAGTGGTTACCTCTGCACAGACCCACTCATTTGGCCTTAAACTCACTTAATAGTGCTGACATATGCTTACTACTGCTTATTGCTGCTTAACCTAACTACTGCTTTATGCATTATGATACTGAAACCTCACATGTGCATTTCCTGCAGTATTCCAGTTTATATATGTATATATATATATATATATATATATATATATATATATATATATATATATATATGTGTGTGTGTGTGTGTGTGTGTGTGTGTGTGTTATTTCATAGCCGCAGTACTCCAGTTTATATATATATATATATATATATATATATATATATATATATATATATATATATATATATATATATATATATATGTTATTCCATGGGTTATGCAACATACATATTACTCATAACATGCTTTGCCATGGGAAATGGTATGTCTCAGTTCACTTCCTGTTCCCGCCCCCCCCTCCTTTCTTGCTTACATCCATAGGGCAGTCCCATTAGAATGATTCCATCCAACCCTGGCATGCCTCAAGTCCATAATGTCTTACCCATCATTCTCTCCACCCCCTTCCTCCTCCACATCAATCATCCTTCCTACAGGTTCCATCCGAATCTCACCACACCACTACACATTGCCCACTCTCCACTTCTCGGGACCCATCATGTAAGTTGTCTCACCCCATGGATCTTCAGGCTTCCCACACATTCAGTCTGCGAACATACTCATCCTTGTTTGCTTACCTGTGAGGCGTGGTATTTTACTCCGAGGATTCTTTTTAGCAGAATTTTTGGGGTTGTCCTGCTAGGGATGAACATGCGTTTGTTTAAGATTAGACTTAGTAGGTTGACACTGTTTCTCCCACTGGTAGTATCCTGCCAGTATTCTGGGAAGCAGTGCTATGCAACGCTTAGTGGTGCTTAATATTCGATTTGCATGATATTTGCCTGTTGGCATTGATGTCTCCTTCATTACATGTTATATATGTTTTTTGCATCCTTGATTTATGTGTACGTGTGCTGTATGGGGTCCTGGGAACTTCAACACTTTATTGCAATAACACCTCACATCTGGCCTTACTGCAGTACTCCAATTCACATAGGATCATAGATCATAGGATCATAGATTAGTACTGGGCTAACTGCCCTTGCAAGCTTCTTCTGAGGCATTATGACACTGACACTTCACATATTTTTGTTCTGTGGCAGGTTATACAACATCACATTGTACATAGTTTAATTTCACATGTTCAGTTTAATTTTCCTATGGTGAGGATTTGTTTGTTGACAACTCACTCTTGTGCATTGCTATGATGGATTAATGGGTAACTGCTATGACTGTAGTGTAGAGGATCGTTTGGCAGTGGAGTTTTACAGTGTTGAGTTGCCAGCCCAGTACCCAACCTTCTACAGAAGGCACACACACCTAGGGGCAGTTTAGAGTGTCCAATTCACCTACAGCATGTTTTGGGGAGGAAACCAGAGCACCCAGAGGAAACCCATGCGACTACAGGGAGGACATACAAACTCCAAACAGAAGGCACCCTAGCTGAGAATCGAACCAAAGAACCTATTGCTGTAAAGTGGCAATGCTAACCGTTGCGCCATCATGGCCACCCAGTTTACAGCATAAAAACTAAAATTTTTGGTCTAGTTTACTTGAAGATCTCTATTTTGCTCAATTTGTTTTCTATATGAAGAATTTAAGTTATCCTGTAAAGATAGACTATCTGCAGCACTGTTATGATATCAATAACGTAGTAGTAATGTGTGTCTGGCTTTCTAGTTTTAAGGATAATACTGCAATGGCTGGTGAATTCTTGCCTGAGTTTTGTTTCATTGCATTCAGCTACTAAGGCTGGCTGGATGATGAAATCCAAGCCTGATAATAATTCCAGTCTCATTCCATCGGGAAGGTGCTGACAGTACTATCATTTTCATGCATCTGGTAAGGTTCTGCTAGCACCTGCTAACCTTGACTGCTCTCTGTTGAGCCCTAATGTACAATGTATCTATACAAACCCAGTACAGCATTGATAGTTCACTATTCTGAATGTTGCATACTGGTGGATAACAAGTCCTTCCAGCATTCATCGAGGCACCATTTTCTACTGCTCAGTTTCAATGCTTTTCTTTAAACTGTTATATTCAAACTGATGTAGGTATGGGCTTAGTGATGTACTTTCACTAAATGTGTGTGTGTGTGTGTGTGTGTGTGTGTGTGTGTGTGTGTGTGTGTGTGTGTGCGTGCGTGCGTGCGTGCGTGCGTGCGTGTGTGTGTGTGTGTTTGTTACACTTACTCAACGTATAGTACTGCTTTCATTTATTATTAGCCATTGAGATCAGAGATTTGCTACAAACAGAATCAGAGTATAAGTTTAAAATTGTCCATTTCTTCTAATTCTACAGAATTTTTATAGAAGTGTCTTCATTGTAAATAGGGAATGCCCATCTGGAACAAATTAATTAACAAAGTGAAAAAAATGAATTAGGTTGTTATACTAAACATTTTGTTCTCTTTTTATGCCTTTAAAGACTAGCTGAAAGTTGAACTGCTGGTGTTAGGAAAAGGATAAGCCGTGTTCTGAATTGTGGATGAATTTCAGGTGAGAATCTAGCAGTTAAAGGGAGCATATGGATGCCTAGTAAAAGAAGTATAGGCCAAAACAGACTATCAAGTAGAAGACAGCAAATAAATGGCAGACATGATGAAATTAAAGGAATAGGGGAAAGGCTGGTGAATGCTGCTGTTAGACAGAGGAAGTTTGTCAAGAGGACAGGGACAGAGGTTGAAGTATACAGAATGGACACCATAGAGAGCAGACAGTAGGGTAGTCATCAGGAAAAAGCAGGTTGGCAAACACCAGTGGTAGACAACTCAGACTGGCAGGGATAATGAAGTACTGCAGGAAAGCAGAATAGGGTGGTGAGTTTAGAAGTGCATAGAAGGAAACCACAGCAGGGAGATTAGGCAGATAAAGGGCTAAAGAAAAACCTGAGAGACTTAGAATGGATGATCATGGGCAGTAATAGATAGGTGGTTGGAAGTGCAGCACAAGGGAATAGGGATGAACTGAGGCCTAGAAGTAAAACAGCACCAATTACAGAGTGAATAAGTTATTAGAGATATTATGTGGGACAGAAGGCATGGGGTTAACATAATCACAAGCCAAAGTCGTATGACAATTTGCTAAATAGTGACCAAACTGATTACAAAAGGAAATGGATTATGACATAATGAATGACTAGGCAGAGGGGAACAAATAGGTAAATAAAAGGAAAGCAATCATGAAAATTATATAGGACCTCTAAAAGAAATCAATGTGCCCAGCCTTTACATTTCCATGTTTCAACTGGGCTTGTCACCTTTTGAAGGCAGCCTGCATGTGCTATCTAAGAAGTGAAGTTATGAAAGCCTTTCCAATCATAAAGACTGACTTTTATAGTTGCTAGGGTACTACTTTGTTTAATTTGCAGAAGTTTGTTCCAATGAAGAGAAATGTGTCATAGGTTCATAGGTTGGTACTAGGCTATCAGCCCTAGGGCCTATACAAGCCTAGCCATAACTATTCCCTGGCTATTTCTTCCCACAGTATTTACTTCCCTGGACCCCTGTCTAGCAGGACGACTGATGTGATCCCCGGGGTTAATTTCCTATCTCCCATCCAATCATCAATGTTCCTTTTGAAGAAGGCCAAAGAGGCACTCTGCTTGACATGTATGGGCAGTCTATTCCAGAGTCTGGGGAGTCTCTGGGTCAGGAGCCTATCCCTCCAGCATGTTTTGTTCATTGTGATGACAAGGTTTAGATCCATGGAGCGTGTGTCTCTGAGGGATTGGGATTTCTTTAAGTGTAGTATGTCCAACAGCTCTGGGTTTGATATGGTCTTGTATGTTAAGCAGAGATCCCCTCTGTGTTGACAATATGCGACAGAGTATGGGTGGAGTTTTTTTAGACGGTCAGCATAGGGCATCTGCTTTAGGCCTGTGACTCTTTTAGTGAAGTACTTCTGCGGCCTTTCCAGTTGTTGCAGATGTCTTGAGAGGTACATACCAAATGGGGCATTGTATTCTACAATAGGTGTAATGAGGGATGAGCACAGTGGGACAATGACCTCCTTTTCTCTGGATGAAAAGTCCTTAGTGATGAGGTGTGCCACATGGAAGGATTTCCTGACTGTTGTGGCAATGTGGTTATCAAAGGTGAGACCACTGTCCACCCGTGTCCCTAAGTCTCTTATCACACTTTTGGTGTTTAGTATACTGCTACCTATGTGGTAATTCAAAGGTACATGTTTTTTTCTCAAAGGGGACAACTATACATATCTTGGCATTGAGCTTGAGCCCATGGCTCTGGCACCAAGCATCTGTTTCTGTAAGGTCCTTTTGTAGAATATCCACATCATTTAGGGATTTAATAATGGCTCCCAATTTGTGATCATCTGAGAACTTTGTTAGCCAGAATTCCTTAGCGTCGGCCTGTACTTCACAGAAGTAGATGCCAAACAAGAGTGGTACCAGGACTGAACCCTGAGGTACTCCACTTGTCACTTGTCTGGAGCTGGATTTGGAGTCAGCTACTTTTACAGTGTGGGTTCTGTCAGTAAGCCAATTGGCAACCCATTGAGTGACATAGGGATTCATGCCCAGCTTAGTAAGTTTATCTATGATTCCAGAGTGGGAGATGGTGTCGAAGGCCTTGGTGAGGTCCAGATAGGCAGTGTGGACCACCTTAATCTTGTCTACAGCTCTGGAAACTGATTTAAAGAAGTCAATCAGGTTCCTGAGACAAGATCAGCCCTTCATGAACACAAACTGCATAGGGTCCAGTGTTTGAAGGTTGCCAATGTCTTTGTTTATAAGTTCCATGATAATATTTTCCATGGCCTTGCAGATCAGGCTCATCAGACTGATGGGGTGGTAGTTCCCGAGATACAAGGTGGATCCCCCTTGTGGAGTGGAATAACTGTAGCTGTGAGACACTCAGCGGGCACGAAGCCAAAGGTGAGGCTATGATTAAACATGGCACTTAGGTGAGGTGCCAGTTCATTTTGTAGTTCATGTAGTACACAGCCTGGGATGTCATCTGGTCCAAAGGATGCTGTACTCTTAGCTTTGGAGAGTGTGTTTTTTACCTGTGTGGCCATTATTACCAGAATTTCGCAATCGTTCGGTATTGAGATGGGCCCTTTAGGGGGTGAGGGGGGGTAAAGTTTGCACTGAATCGATCTGCCAGGATATTGGCAATATCCTTGGGATCAGTATATTTAATGCCATTCTGTTGTAGCTCAGAGCAGATCTGAGCATTGCCATTTAGATTCTTGACATAGCTATAGAATGCCTTGTGGTTGTCTTTGGAATTTTTGGCAATTTTATATTTGTAACTAGCTTTTGAGGATTTTATGAGGGATCTCAGCTTTTTACGGAGGCTGGTAAGGGAGTTTTTTGCATCCTGGGATTTTTCTCTTTTCTGTAACAGTTTCTTCCTTTTGTTGTAAAGTTTGTTTATGGCAAGGGACCACCAGATTGGATTCTTTTTTTAAGAGGAGAGGATCCTGGTTCTACTGGGGATGGCGTGATTCATGCATGAGTGGAAGTGCTCGTACAGTGCCTTAGTGTAGGATTCAGCAGTTGAACTTTCAGTTCCCGTCTGCATGGGTGTCATGAAGTTTGTCACTTCTGACTTGAGTAGCATGAAGTTGGCTTTGGAGAAGTTTTTATGGAGGTTTCCTTACTGGGGGGAGGGGGTGGGATGTGGATGTCAAGGGTGATTAGCTTATGTCAGACCTGACCAATGGGGGGGGGCATAGGTGTGGAGCATCAATTTTCCATGTTGGTAATGACCAGGTCTAGGATATTGGAGCCCCTGGTGGGACTAAGGATTAGTTGATCCAGGGCATTGGAATTTATGAATTCCAAGAACCACTGGGCAAAGGTGTTGGTACACAAGTAGTTTTCCCAGTTAATGGCAGGGTAGTTGAAATCACCCAGTATTAGGATGTTTGGTTGTATCTTAATATTTTCCAGTATGTTTAGAAAAGTGTAGTGAGAATCTTGGGGCATGGTGGGGAATCTGTAGCAAGCTATAATTTGGACTGCTGTCTTACCTAGTGTTAGTTGCACCTGGAGAATTTCAGACGCATTGTGTTGGGCAACTTGCCTGCTGTTGTGAATATCCTTGGTGAATATGGCCACTCCCCCACCTTTAGTGTTTTGGTCCTGATTTGGAGGCCAAAAAGTGTGGTAAGAGTTGTAGCCTGGTATTGCAGGTTTGCTCTCTGGATCCTTGAACCAGGTCTCAGTTACTGCACAGATAATGATGTTCTCCATTTTTAGGAGTGCCTCGAGAGAGTGCATTTTGAGGTTTAGACTTCTAGCATTGAGCAGCATTACCTTCAGATTTTGCATGCTTGTACCTGTTACGGTAGAGCTTTTGTCCTTTGAACTTTACCTAAAAAAGGCACTATAGGGGTGGCAAGAGCCTTAGCCAGTAACCTGAATCTCAGAGGCGACAGATGCAAGTGCTTGCATCTGTTTAAGACTTCCTAGTGCTTTCCAGCAGGTTTTAAAGCAAGTGCTAGTCACATGTTAGGAATATGTCCCATCATAGACTCCTATTTATTTGGTGATGGAAATTAAGCTCCTCAATGCCACTTTTGAAGAGTCATTCAGTTTCTGAAGGTGAAAAAGGTTAAATAGGGCAGGGTCTTTCATTACACAAAGGGATAAGAATAGGCCACCATGGAGGAGGTTTTAGGAGACTGACAATATGTTGAGGGCAGAATATTTATCTGGGTGGGTGAGTGACTTATGTCCCATGATTTCTCTTGTCAAGAATCTTCAGGGTATTTTCAATTGGGCAAGATGTGTTGAATGGTACATAATAAGCAGGCCATTATATTCAGTAATGGGCCTGATAAAGGATAAGTTGAGAGGGATTATGGCCTCTATTGATCCAAACACAATGTCTTTGGAGATTAGCTGGACTAAGAAGAATGATGTAAACCATGGTAGAATATGATAGCCCAGTGATAATATGCTGCCAGTGCATGGGCCCAGATTTTTGATGTGTGCTTATTTGAGGGGGGGGTTGTAACTGATGTGGTATGAGCTGGAGGATTTGTTTCCTGAATAGAGCCATGCTACATTCTTAACATTTAGTTTTAGCCTATGGGCAATATTCCTAGAGCTGGTATTATCAGGCCTTTCATGAAGTATCTGTGTATCAACAGAAGAGGTGATGACTGTTCCCAGTTTGCAATCATAAGCCAATTTAGTTAGCCTTGCTCATTCAACTTAGGATTGTAAAATGGAAGAGTAGATGCTGAAAAAGAGAGGACTCAAGACTAAACTCTACAGTTCATGACTAATGCCATTATTAAAGAGGAAGCAACAAGTACCTTGAGTGTTTCAGTTCTTTATCACATCTATTTGTTAACCCAGTGGATAAAATGAGGGTTTATGCTCAGTCATTTTAACCTATTAATAATGCCAGTGTGAGTAACCTTATCAAAGCATTTGGCATGTGCACAGCACCTCTCAGGAGGGCTGCTGGTACTGAGGCAGAGCAAGCTCTGGAAGGAGAATGACACACAACATAAGTGTTGTTCAGGGATTAGAGAAAACAGCAGGGGATTATTGTAGCAGATGACTGAGACCACTTATGAAATAAGGAGGTGTTAAGTAGAGAGAAGCCCATTTCAGACACTAGGGTACAGGGATCCTGAAGCATGAGAGTCTTTGGCACAGAAAGACAGCTGTGCCTTCACAATGAGGTGGAAGAGAGCCAGGAAACAGCACTACAGAATGGCAGGAGCAGGAGAAGCTACCTGAGTTTGAGTTCCACGGAGGGATTGGAGTCTTTGTTTTTGATTGGCCAGTTTCTGTGGGCGGGGGTATATTTTGATTGCCTGGCTTCTATGAGGTCATAGTGATACAGACTTTAAATATTGGGAAGCTTGCTCAGCTTTGTCTATTGCTGTACAAACCAGTTTTTGTTCTGTTAGTTAAAAAAAGCCATATGCAACAGGTAAGGCAACCTTCTCATCCTTTTTGTGTATGATATAAATTTCATGCCTTCTTTGTCACAACCTTCTTGCACTAAAGTAATTGTTCTATTGCCCCATATTATATACAGTGAAATCATTGATGTTTTTTTTTCTTTTTTTTAGATAATTGACTTACTGACTGCACTACTTGTGGACACATTCCTGAAAATTACATTTTTTGGTCTGTTGACTGTGTTGTCACTGAGTCTAAAGAGTTTTAATTATATCTCAGTGTTGTGCCTCACTGGTATTATATTGTTGTCTACTTTTTATTTGCTGACTGTAGTATTATTAAGTTTAAATAATACTGCATTATTGTTCCTTGTCACTTTGGCACTGTTGTTCACTTCTGATAACATCAAAATAATGCTACAATGTTGTCCATTGCTGATACAAGGTATATAAAAGCAAACTAACTTTTTATCTTAACTCAGCACCATAAAAATCTACCTCCAATCATTAGCGGACCAGAGTCCCGCTGTGTCGACCCCTAGCCGGGAAAAGCGGAAAAGACAAACAACTGACAGTACTTTTTAATCATTGGCAGTTTGCATTTTTGCTTGTTACTGACTGCTACGCTATTACAAAATGTAAAGCTACAGTTCTACAGTACTGCACTACACAGTACAGTGTTACCTATGTAATATTCATTATTACATGCCTGACCAATATACTGATACTGCACTGATGCTATTTGCTTTACAGTCTCTGCACTTCAAACCACTTACTAGAATATCTTCTAGCTATTTCAGTTACTGCACCTGAACTCATTGTATTAGACCACATGTACTTCTTTTCTTCTAATATTCAGGTAGACAGCATATTAGCCTTCTGGGTAAACGTGTTTGATATTTCCAATTTATTTCTGATCACCTTATTGATCCTATATATTTTTGTCACTTTTATATTTCTTGCTTTTGCACCTGTGAACCTCAGAGTAGTCACAGCTCATAGTCTTGCATCCTCTGGCCATATCTCTGTTAGCACCTTTTTCTAGTCCAGTCAGTTATCCCTCTCTGTCTTATATCATGAGTAAATTAAGAACCTATCTTGTTTTGTTACACCCTTTTTTAGCACTTGCCAATATGGCATCTCAGCCAGCATTTTGCCACTTCTGTAGTCATCCTGAGAGCGCTAGGTATTTTCAAGCAATGTAGTAACTGTCCCTTTTTTTCTGAAATCTCTTTATTGCTGCCACATAATATTTCCCTATGTGAAGGTTTAATTATTTACTCAATTTAGAGGCTAGTATCTCATATCAGAATATATTCACTGAGCAAAACACGCATAAGCACACAGCACACACCACTTCCACTAATCCAACTTACACTGAGGAAGTTAAGAGAACACTGCCTAAGCCTTGCAGGATAATGACTAAGAAACCTCAGACATTACTTTACATGGCAGCATATCCATCTTCACCCTTCACACTTACGACCAGTACACATACCTCTAACTGTCACAAAATTGCAGCGTGCATCTCTTACTGCCCACTTAAACTGCATCTAACCGCAGTAATGTCTTAGTAATAGCTGACACTGTCTTCAGTCATTAAGACAGCAGTCTCACCAGGGAAGTAGCTAGGCTAGGGCATGTTGCCCCAGGTGCAGAGTGTTGGAGGGTGTGATTGGAAATGCCAGTTAGTCTTCAGAGCATTGCAGTGCATTGCCAGAATTTAGAAATAAATGTCAGCCGTGGTGGTGCAGCAGTTAGTGTTGTCACCTGATAGCAAGAGGCTCCCCGGTTCGATTCTCGGCTGGAGTTCCTTATGTGTAGCATCTGCATATCCTCCCTGTGATCAACTGAATGTTAAAAGACATGAAAGTAGGTGCGTGAGCCTGTGTGTGTGCCTTCTCTGAAGGTTATGCATCAGGCTGGCAACTTGGCACCATAAAAATCCACTGCCAATCATAAACAGACCGGTGATCCACTGTGGCGACCCCTAACCGGGAAAAGCCGAAAGACTTTTAATACATTTTTTGGCATTTTTGGTCAGAACTGAAGTTCTTCATGTTTTGCATAAATATTTTTTTTTCATTTTCTTTGCTGTTCAGTCTGAAGAAAAGACATTTTTCTGTACTCCTCAAGTAAACATGAGAGAGGACACCAAATCTAGGGATAACTCTGGCTGACAGAATAGCTAGCTGCACCTCTGAATCTCACTGGGCTCGATAAGAAGAGGGTGACAGACATTTAAAAATAACTTTTTGTTACCTGTAGTGTGAGTAAGCAGATTTAACTCAGGTTTCTTCCTTGTATTTCTCAAAAGATGCTGAAAAACAGTTTCGATCCTATGGTACTTACTCCTGTTGTACACGCTCAATGACTTCTTACACAACAACCACATCTTTTTTCTTTCTTTTATTAGGTCTTTCTAACTTCATAGTCCACAATGCATTTTTTCTCTTACATTGCCTATCAACCCTCTCTCGGGGTATATATTTGTCAATCAAAGAATAAATATGCTTGTAGAATAAATGCCAACATTCATAGAAGGACTTATATTTCATAACCTCACTTAGCCCCTGTTAACCAATTCCCTAGAAATTGTATTGTAATCTGCCTGATATAAGTTAAGTTTTAAGGAACAGTCTATTACAATATCTTTAATCAAGGACTTTTTGACCTCCCAGTAAATACACAGATGACCTGAGCCAGGCAGCTCAGGTTCAGTGTTATAGTAACTGACTGCATTCTCATCCTTATTCCATACACATCCAATATTTTGTTCTTCCTACTTAGTTTGCCTGTTATTTGTGAATAATCTGGTTCCTTCCTAATTTTAGTAATGGGGCTGGTGCCTTTATTTCTCACAGCTACTTTATCCTAGTCCACGTGAGGAATGTTTGAATTTCCAACTTCCATATCATAACCTTGCTGAAAAAAATTATCTAAGGAGGCATAAAAGGGACCACTATTATTGTTTGACAGGTTAAGGGGTATAAAATGAAGCACACTCCATTTTAGTTTACTGACACCAATAATTTCTATTTTATTGCCATTAAAAATAGTAGTCAATAAAAGTGATTTACAACATTTCCTGACCCACCACCACCTTTTTTATTTGTCCTAAAGATAAGATGCCCCCTAAAGTTAAGTACTAGGATCCTATTAATTTAATTGAAACAAGTTTCAGTTATAAAATAATATCATATTTTCCTCCCAATATTCTAACCTCATGGTCTGAGAACTTGTTTAAGCTTCTAGCATTACATAAAATATATTTCAAAATGTTATTAGTTATGGTCAGGCTTGACTCCTTGCACGTCTTAAATAATAAAGTTGAATCAACTTAGGTAACGTTGAGTTGACCAACATGTTGCCTTCGTGGCTAAAATAAATTTTGTCCGCACTAAACATCAATGGTCATAAACACATTTCTTTCCAAATAGTAATCCTGTAATATAATTATAAGCAGTTTTCTTATGACATTAGTAAATGTAGAGCTACTTTAAACAGAGCATCTTTATAGCTTTAAAAACGTGGTAAGATATTATAGACAGCTAACTGAAATTTCATCCAATGAAATAAAGCAGCTTAAAGCAGGAAATGCTTTACATGAGGGAAGTCAACTTTTCCACAGGGGTGTATGCCATGTAATAAGTAATCCAACCCAGAGCCACGTAAACACACCTCCACACACATCATATTTTACTACTGTTTGCTTTGTTAATAGATCTCTAAAAATTATTCTCATATTCTTTCAGCACAAGAATGTATAAGTATTCCTCAAGGCAGGGGAAGTTAATGTTTGTAGCTATTGCACTTATTTGTTTTATTTACTGATCTTATATCTTGACATTTACACAGTATAGCAAACACCTGGGGCAAAGACTCAATGTCCTTTTTAAGAATCAGTTATTTATAGCAAAACAACCTCTGCAGACAGTGCACTTAAGTGACAGAGTGCGATACACTTTATTATAGATGTAGTGGGCGTATAAATAGCCTTTATTAAATCACACATTCCAAAAAAAAAAAAGAAAACATGAGAGGACCTGGATCAAATAATGTCAGACTTCACAGTCAAAGACCTCTGTATCCAATGAAAAAATGACCAAGAAAACACAAATTCCAGGAATATCTGGATCAGAGAGTAGCATTCTACCCATCAAAAGCCTTCTCTTTCATCATCATCCCTGCTTTGTAGTGTGTAACTGTCATCCACATTCTAGTTTTCAAGATGTCATCAAACGTCGGCCTTCCTCTCCAATCATTGGCGCCTAGATGAGGTATGCATTTGCCATCCTCTTTCCTATACTTCCTATTCCAACTTAAAATAATATATTTTATGTCTAATACTGCCTTACAGACTTGAGCATATTTTGATACTAAGTCATTTCTATGAATAACCTCAAACTATATATTGGCAAACTATCACTACCTGGGGACCTTCCCCTGGCCTGCTGCTTAAAAATCTCTACAAATTCTTCTTGAGTAATAGGATAAGTGTTTCACACTAAGTCATAGTAACCACAGATCATTTAAGTAACTTGAATCTCTTGCTCATTTTTTACCTAATTTGTTTGTTGGTAACATAACTACTGATAACACTAATGGAGCTGCTACATTCTCATTAATGGATCTCTAATGTGGTGTGAACAGTCCGTATTTCTTTTTCAAACTAGTAACAATCCTTAGATTGTTTCGCTGTTCTAAACTTACTGCTAATGCTTTGTGACAATCACATGAGCTCTGAAAATACTTATCTTTCAGACAGTAACACAGAAAATGATAGTTTTGTCTAGTAACCACACAGACTCTAGCTGCACAGTGACTTCTCACCTGCATGTTAACTTATGTCAAACTTATCATATTCTCCCAATAAATTATGCTTATCCTGTCTCAATATACTCATGTAACTTTCAATTATCTCTGTATACCAGCTAACAAAGGCTTCTTGTTTTAAAAATTATATTTGGAAATAGCACTGCATTTCCAAGGGAAAGGAGATCAGTTTACACAAACAGTCCAATGGTTCATAATCAGAAATCATTAATGGATGTCATTTTACTGCTCCAATAGGTATATATGTTCAATAGTTATGCACGCTTCATTACAATCTGATCTAGTATGATATCTTCAATAATAACATGTTTATTCTATAAGTTCTTACTTAGTCTCTGAAAATAAATTAAGACATATTTCTTTGAAGTAAATTCAAACATATCTTTCCATATGGTTTACTATCAAAATATCTAAATTAACATATGCGACAGCCATGTTTATAAAATTCAGAACATCGAAATTCATAAAAACTAGCATACATTGCTCGACAGTCATAAGTCCATATAAGATCTGCAGTCGGCCATACGAATGTCATACAAATGTGTCATTGTAATGACGTGACGTCAATATAACCATGCAAATTCTGCAGAAGCACACAATTTAAAAGGACAGCAACATTATTTAGAAGACAGCTGCAATTGGATTTAGGAGACTGAACGTCTGCGCATACTTGGTAAGTAAAACAGAACCATGCAGTGTGCAAAATTGCAATATAGTTCAACATGTACACATACTTTTACATATGTATTCTATATGTAGGTTATACTAACATATTGACTATGTCAGACATCAGAGATACTACCCCAGGCATAGTAGGATCCACGTACACCACCACCAAAACCCAGAAAGGCAAAAAGTTATTGAATATAGATGGCTACCAGTACTACCTAGAAAGAAGTAGAGGTAGCAGAAACTACTGGTGTTGTACTAAGAAAATAAAGGATAAATGTAAGGGCCGTTGTGTAGGGGAATCTATGCCCGAAGGTGAAAGACTGCTGAAAACTACTGGCCATTTTCATGGTCCTAGTTTAGAAAGGTATGAGGAAGTGCAGATTTGCTGTAGTATCAAGAGACGTGCTACATCCTGTCAGGAGGATCCTTGCAGAATTGTATCTGAGGTGATGATAAGCACCTCAACAGATATAGTGACCGCATTGCCCAATACAGATACCTTGAAATAGTCCATGCGCAGACTGTGCAGAAAGTCCAGAGAAGTTCAAGGCTCTGAAAGGATTATATTGAGGGATTTGACATCCGATATGTTGCCACTTAAGTCAGAGTCGTTCCTAATAAGTCGTGGTGAATATAGTGATAATACTCTACCAGCTGTCATTATCACAACTGTAAGTAACTTGCATACACTATGTTCAAGTGAAGTAATTTTAATAGATGGTACATTCCCATTAAACACCCGAGAATGTAAGCAGCTTTATACCATGCACTGTAATCTACAGGGGAAATATCACTGGTAAGTTATTTCCAGCAGTATATGATGTACTGACATCTAAATCCAAACAGGCATATGACTATTTTTGGAAATTGTTATTGCAACTATGTCAGGAACATGGGTTGTTGTTCAAGCCTGTAATAGTACTGAGTGATTTTGAGAAAGCTGCAGTGAATAGTGTGAAACAAAATCTTGTAGATTCACATGCATTGGGGTGCTGGTTCTATTTTTGTTAAATCATCTGGTGGCAGATACAGACGTTGCAGCTTACTGTAGAATTTGACAATGATATCCAGTTTGCATCTTTGTGTAAACAAATACCATCATTGGCGTTTTGTATCCCCAAATGATGTTATGGAGACATTCCAACACATCTAGAGTGAAATTCCTGCCCATGGGAAACCTTTATGTGAGTTTTTTAAAACCATTTACTTGGTGGGCAGACCACGGAGAAGTGGCATGAGGCAATCCTTCACTGAACTCATACCACAACTATTTGAAGTAGCTTTCTGGAACCAAGCGCATACATGTACCATGGGATATCCATGCACACAAGATAGTGTTGAGGCCTGGCATAGGAGGTTGAGGAGTTTGCTTGGAAAGAAACAGCTGTTTTTGCATGATGTGTTACATGTTATATGCTTGGAACAGAACCATGTTGAGGATATGCGGGCTAGACTGATGAGTTGTTTACCTTCATCACCCAAACGTAGATGCCTTGTTGACAGGGAGGAGGTATTTCTCCGATTGCTCCAAAAGAGAAATTATTTCACCCCTAATGGTTTTGTGGAACTTGTTGCTAAACATTGCAGCTTTTAGGATATTTATGTACATCTTGTACATGTAATTCCAAAAATACATCTTTGTCAAATGTGTCATTAGTTAATCTGTACTATATGTCCAGGCAACTGTTGATGGAAATGCAACAAGATTTGTGAAGAATATTTGGTAGTACACTTTTATTGCTGTGTTTTGGTTTGTATTTCAAGGAGACTACAGGGATATGTCACTATCACATGGGATTATTGCAGTGTTTCTGTAACGCACTTTGAAATGTATATTGTAATGCTTTGCACAGCTTGCCACTATCAGTTCACAGTTTGTGACACTTCAGCAAGTAAAAAAAAGAAAAAAATTCGACATTAACATTGATATGGAAATTATGAAATTCCATGTCAGTCTTTTAACCTACTAAATATGCATGATGTCAATCTTATGCATTGATGTTTTCAACGTTCGTATTTTTGAATTTCGAGTATTTGATAGTAAACATTTCTATACTGGGTGCATAATAAACTCCAGCCTGGCAATGACCTCTGCAAGGCTTTTTGTTATATTCCAGTCTCGCCAATACACAATAATAAATTCTCAGGAAGTAATTATCTCTTTCTTTTTTTCTGAATTATTTCTGAGTTGTGCCCAGAGGCTGAAGAGCACTATGCAAGGCACTAAGACATGCTCCTACTTAGTCCTATAATGCATGATAGCAACCTGCACTATTTAATTACATATTATCAGTCATTAAAGGGCAAGTTTTGAGATCAGTAATAATGATCTTCTTATAAAACAAATGAAAATACTTTTCCCTAACAACAATAGTCTCTTATTCAGTCATCTGTTTCCCATTTGAAGGAAGATAATATATCACACTGCTTAATTTGTAGTGGAGTTCTATTCCAGAGGTGGAGAGGTTTTGCTTAATGAATCTATCTCTCCACCATGTTTTATTTGATGATGAAGGCATAGATCTTTGTACTCAGTATTAGTGGGATTGTTTGATATATGGATATGCCAGACATCCTGGACTATTAGGCCTTAGTGGCAGGAAAGGTAAGGCACCGATCTCCCCTCTGCAATCTACTGGACACCAAATAAAGAATAAGTGCTTCTAGTCTTTTTAGCAGCTTATGGTTTTTAAAGCAATGATGTTTTAGCTAGGAATCACCAAGGTTGTTTGATATATCTAGTGATGATGCATTGTATTCAATGCCCTTACCAATGTAGAATATAAGGGGACAATGACTGCTTTAGAGCTGGACGGCATTCCCTTTTCAATCAACTGTATTAAGTAAAAACGACATCTTGATCACTATTGCCTATATCTATATACCTTTATCTCTCTCTCTCTCTATATATATATATATATATATATATATATATATATATATATATATATATGTGTGTGTGTGTGTGTGTGTGTATTATAGAGACACAGAGAGGTATACATTTAGAGTCTTCATCATAGAACTGGAAAAGATTTCTATGCCTGAAATCTCTGAATTCCATGATTTTGGCATCCATTGGTTTTAAGATTTTCAAGGGTAAAGTTATCAATTTGTGATAGAACTTAAACAGAAAGGGAGATACTAAGAAAATGGCACATGCAGACACTATAGTTGTAAGAACCATGTCTACGATATTTTGACATCTGGTGGGTTCTTTGATGATCTGTGCCAGGGAGTTTTTATTTATTAAATTTAGGAACTTTTGGGCATTTCCTATATTTGAGATGTAAGGGTCCCAGTTTATTGAATGGTAGTTAAGGTCTGTCAGAATAATGAATTTTTTGCTTAAAGGAAGTTCTTAAAGTCAATTTAAGAACTTTGTGTGATTTTTAACTGATATAGAGGGTGTCCTGTTCATAGGTTCATAGGTTGGAACTAGGCTATCGGCCCTAAGGCCTATGCAAGCCTAGTCATAACAATTCCCTGGAAATTTCTTCCCACAATATTTACTTCTCTGGGCCCCTGTCTAGCAGGGTGACTGACATGAACCACGGGGTGAATTTCCTATCTCCCATCCAATCATCAAGGTTCCTTTTGAAGAGAGCCAATGAGGCACTCTGCTTGACATGTATGGGCAGTCTATTCCAGAGTATGGGGAGTCTCTGGGTCAGGAACCTATCCCTCCAGCATGTTTTGTTCATTGTGATGATAAGGTTTAGATCCCTGGAGTGTGTGGCTCTGATGGAATGGGATTTATTTAAGTGGAGCATGTCCAACAGCTCAGGGTTTGACATGGCCTTGTATGTTAAGCAGAGATCACCTCTGAGTAGACAATATGCCACAGAGTATAGCTGGAGTTTTTTTAGACGGTCAGCATATGGCATCTGCTTTAGGCCTGCAATTCTTTTAGTGAGGAATTTCTGTGGCCTTTCCAGCTGTTGCAGATGTCTTATGAGGTACATACCAAATGGGGCATTATACTCTATAATGGGTCTAATGAGGGATGAGTACAATGGGGCAATGACCTCTTTTATTCTGGAAGAAAAGCCCTTAGTGATGAGGTATGCCACATAGAAGGATTTCCTGACTGTTGTGGTGATGTGGTTATCGAAAGTGAGACCACTGTCCACTTGTGTCCCTAAGTCTCTTATCACACTTTCAATGTTTAGTGTCTTGCCACCTATGTGGTAGTTCATGGGTACATGTTTTTTTCCAAAGGGGATAACTATACATTTCTTGACATTAAGCTTGAGCCCATGGCTCTGGCACCAGGCATCTGTTTCTTTAAGGCCCTTTTGTAGAATATCCACATCATTTGGGGATTCAATAATGGCTCCCAGTTTGCAGTCATCTGCAAACTTTGTTAGCCAGAGTCCCTTAGTGTTGGCTTGTACTTCAGAGAAGTAGATGCCAAACAAGAGTGGTGCCAGGACTGAAGCCTGAGGTACTCCACTTGTCACTTGTCTGGAGCTGGATTTGGAGTCGGCTACTTTTGCAGTCTGGGTTCTGTCAGTAAGCCATTTGGCAACTCATCGAGTGAATAGGGATTTATGCCCAGCTTAGTAGGTTTATCTATGATTCCAGAGTGGGGGGTGGTGTTGAAGGCATTGGCAAGGTCAAGATAGGCTGTGTGGACCACCTTACCCTCGTCCACAGCTCTGGAGACCGATTCAAAGAAGTCAATCAGATTCAGGAGACAAGATCGGCCCTTCACATATCCAAACTGGGTGGGGTCCAGTGTTTGAAGGTTGCCAATGTCTTTGTTTATAAGTTCCATGATAATGCATTCCATGCCCTTGCAGATCAGGCTTGTCAGACTGATGGGACAGTAGTTCTCGGGATCCAAGATGGATCCTCCCTTTTGGAGCGGGATAATTGTAGCTGTGCACCACTCAGTGGACATGAAGCTTGAGGTGAGGCTATGATTAAACATGACACTTAGGTGGGGTGCCAGTTCATTTAGTAGTTCATGTAGTACACAGCCTGGGATGTCATCTGGTCCCATGGATGCTGTAGTCTTAACTTTGGAGAGTGCTGTTTCTACGTGTGTGGCTGTGATTATCGGAATTTGGCAATCTTTTGGTATTGAGATGGGCCCTTTAGGGTGTGAGAGGGGGGTGAAGTCGGCACTAAATCTATCAGAACTGTAACAAGTTGTGAGCTGAAAATTGGTTCTGTTCAGTGTGGTTTGCTTCACTGTAGGTTGTGCTTGGTGGTCTGTAAGAATCTGCTTAAAGGAGATGTGGTGTATAACAAATATGGAGACTCAGACACAGTTGCCATCAGGCCTAAAGGCATAATAGGTACAAAATAATGATAGGGAGGGGATACCATATGAACATTTAAATAAAGTTTTTCTGATTATACAAATACATGGATGTACTTTAAATGCAGGAGGGCCTCAAGGCCTGGCATTTTGTCCCAGAGAGTCCTGCCATTGAGCAGAGCCACCATGATGTAATCTTATGCTTTTTTTTTTTTTTTTTGGTTAAGTTTGAAGGTCTATTAGCTGAACTCTGCCTAAAAAGGCACTATGGGGACAAAAAAAAGCTTTAGTCAATATGTGGAAGCCTTGGAAAGAAAGATACAAGTCATCATTATGATAGAAAGCAAGACTGTTGGACATCACATCCCAAGTTAAGACATATTGAATCCCCCTGGAATGGCGCCAGCTATTTAGCCAGTTGTTACATTGTTATTTTTTCTTTGTACTTTGACATTCTTTTTAGAGAAGGAGGGATTCCACTCAAAACCAAGGTTTTACCTGCATCTGTGACATGCATGGAGATTTTTGACATGACTTTTTCCATATTTTTTAGTGTTTTGCATGCCAAGTCTTTGGACCACCACCACACTCATATTTGTTACGTGTAAAAGCCTTAAGGCCCTTGATATGTCAGAGGTACTAACACCTGCAAGACAACTTTCTATTACCTTTTTCTTGACACCCTAATGAGAGTTAAATTCGTGAGTCACCTGGACATTTTTATCTGTATAATTGTTTGAAGTACTGGATTTGATATCCTGGTGACTCATTATTGTGCGCATAACGATAGGTGATGCGGTGTTTAGTTTTTGCAGACACCTTGTCCTAATGGTTTGAACAGGCTTTGACAAGGACTTCTTGCAGCCTCAGTATAAGATAATTTAGAGTGCATGTTTAAGTGAAGTACTGTGGAAGGGTCAGTGTTTAACTCACATGATGTGTTGTTTTGCTGGAGAGTTGTCTTCATTTTATTTACATATTTGCATCTTTCACAAATAGAATGTGTTTTGCTGAGTAGAAGTTCATTGTATGTGAACATCAGGTAGTTGCTGGATTGCTTGACGAAACCAAGTACTAGGAGTTTGACAATGAGTTGACAAGCTGGCTGGCCATCCATTGTAGACCATGTACTTGGAACCCGTTGAAATTTAACCAACTTAGGTGATAACCAGTGGATGCAAATTTTAATTAAAATTTTGTTAACATTGCAATTTAAATTTATTATGTATTTATTTACTTATTTATTTATTGCACAAGAACACAGCCCTTCTGAATGGGATAGTGCTAGCTGTTTATCTAGCTGAACTATACACTGTTTAATGTATGTGGTACAACCTAAGGTGATATTAGTGTAAAACTGAAAATTAAACTGCTTGTTTCTATCTAGCACAGGACTGCATGGTGCTGCAAGTTGCATATACCTGCACTCAGTGCTTTATAAGCAAGCCATAAAAAGAAAAATCTAGGTCTTCAGCCAATAATGCTAACTCTCCAGAACCAACAGCAAATTATCCCATCATGCAATAATCACTAATAACTCCTAAACAGTCTAAAATGTGCCTAAAACTGGTTATAACCTTCCTAAAATTAAAAGTGTAATTAAAACAGAAAAAAAGTGGCTTTAAAAGTAGAAAATGATGCTATCAAAACCAAGGGCTACTTATCGGCAGTTTAAACAGTCAGGAACTGTCCAGAATTTTCCTGCGGTCTCCTTCATTCCCTTCTAGAGTTTACTTTTAATCCATATTTGTTAGCGATGTGCTCTCTGCCATTTTCTCTCAGGTCCTCTACCTGTACTACCACAACTTGTGAGATGCCTTATTAAAGTCTATACTACTTGGGAAGACTCGCTCACTCCAACAGTGCACATCGAAAACAAAGCCTAATGCTACCAAAGCCTTATCATATAGTTTCACAGATCTGCAGATAACTGTCTTATCTTGTAGTTTACCATATCTGCTAATAACTGTCTTATTACTTCATCAAATCCCTGATAACACCCACCTGCAGAAGTATAAGCATGCGCAGAACTTTAGCTACGTCCCTTTTTCTTTTCTGTTTAGTAGCTGGGCATAGTCTGCAGAAGCCATTAATACTCAAAAAAAGCTTTAAGGGTGATGTACTTGGTTGGGTGTCATGCTGTGTTACCAGGCAAAGGCTTCAGGTCATTACACAACTGAAGGATGAGGTATGACACTGTGTTACAAGGGCAAACAGAAAGTTTTACTTTTTATCTAAGCAGTTGATCTGAAGGGCATGCAAATGTGAAGGAAAAAAGTTTTACTTATATTTTGCACACTGCAAACATTAAATTAACTGCAAAACAATGGAGAATTTTACATTAGAACATTTTTAATATTGCTCATGACCAGTGTCTATTTCTGTTCCTTAGATATAGTGAAAAAGTGTTATAAATAATTAAATATTCTGTTAAACAGAAGTCTACCACTATTTATTTGAATTAATGTAACACATGAAACTGATTTCCTTTAATGTAGGATATTGTGAGCTTACTAGTAACTAGCAAGAAATATATCTATTGTCAAACAGAAGGCTATGCTACAGCTTGTTGGCTGTGACTGGAGTGAAGTGAAGAATTAATCCTATTGTGTTGCTGCATGCAAAATCCTGCCTGTACTCATAGGCGCTGGAAGCTGTTAAAGACTGGGGGGAGCGGAGGTTGACAGGGGCACTTAGTGAACTAAAAAGGGTAAATTTTTTTTATAACTATTTGCTACCACAACATAGGTTCATTTGGAGGACATTTTAAGCTTAGCCAATTCCATTTTGGTGCTTGAATTAACATTTTCTGATTGGTCTTAGCTATCCCCATGGCTGATAACTGTATATTAGCCCTAGTGAGAACAACTGTGATCATACCATGGATAATTTGAGGGGGCCATGTAAGGGATGCAGCATTTAGGAACTGCCCCTATCCATTAGTGGCATGAGGGGAAATCCTGGAGTACATTTTCTATTACACATCCTTAGATCCAAGTTGCATTTGAATATGGATGGATGAGCTTTGCTTTATTTTTATGGATAGTCTGTTCCAGAACAGTGCTAGCCTCTTTGATATATATCCATCTCTCCACAACATTCGGTTTAGATACCTGGACTGTGTATTTCTGATGCCATTTGACTTGCTGATGTTCAGTAGGTCCATCTGTATTATGTCAGAGGATGCGTTGTATGCCAGACATGTCACCTCTAAGCACTCTGTAGGATACCAAGTATAGTAATAAATCTTTGAGGTGGTCCATGCAAGACCTATTGTTTAGGACTTGTATCCTTTTAGTAAGGTATCTCTGAAGGTATTCCAATTGTTGCATGGGGCTAGACAGATACATGCCAAAGTGGGCTTATACAAAATGATTGACATAATGAGAGCTTTGTAAAGGGGGACAGTAACATCTCTAGATCTAGGCACAATCAATTTGATTATAAGCTGTGCAATATAGAAAGCCTTTCTTATGACTCTGGGCACATGTTGGTCAAACGTTAGGTCACTGTACACACAAGTTCCCAAATGCAAAATAACTGGGTCAGTTCTCAGCGGGCATTGTCATGATTTTGACACCAGTTATTATTTGGGACAAACCTTCCTGCATGATGGCATTTGGGGATTCAATAACTTCTCCTAGCTTGCAGTCATCTCAAACTTAGCTGGTCAAAGCTCTTTGGTATTTCCTTTTACTTTTGAGATGTATATGCCAAACAGAAAAAGTCTCAGCACCGAACCCTGGGGGACTCCATTGGTGACTGGTCTCTTCCCCTGTTTTGATCTCCTGCATCCTGTGAGCCAAGTTGGCAATGCAGCTGGTGATGTAAGTGTTTGCTCCTACATTATTCATCTTTTGTACTACACCTGAGTAGGGGATTGTGTCAAAGGGCTTGGCCAGGTCAAGGTAGTGTGGTGTGAACTGTTTTACCGTCATCCATTGCTTTGGTAGCAAGAGTAAAGCTTAAAATTTCCCCATGATTTTGAGCCTTTCACACTTTCCTCTGGGCTGTTTTCAAACACATTTTAGGGCTATGCATACATGTATGCATTCCTTGATTCACCTTCCTGACTGTATTAAATTATATTCCTTATATAATACAGCACACTTGTTAGACTTAAGTTAGAGCGCATTTTAAATGCATTGTTTAAACATTTTTTCAGTAGGCAATGAAACAAAAATGCATTAACCAATAATGGTAAAACTGCCCTATTCAGAACATTTCCATCATAAAGGTCTACTTCCACACACAACTGCATTTTAAGTTTATTGCTTGAACATTTTTTCCAGTAGGCACTGAAGCAAAATGCATGCACCAATAATGACAAAACTGCCCTATTCAGAACATTTCCATGATAACAGTCTACTTCCACACACAATTGCATTTTAAATTTATTGTTTGAATATTTTTCCAGTAGACAATGAAGCAAAATGCATGCACCAAAAATGACAAAACTACCCTATTCAGAACATTCCACACACAATATATAAATACATAATCACAGTAGTGTAAGCCATAGGCATGTTGCACAGCTTCTTGAACTTATTTTCAATTTGGGGGGGGGGGCAAAAAGCCAAACACCAGGGACACATTTTAAACATATTGTTTGTATAATTTTGGAAAGTTGCTTGCATAAAATGTTGTGTACCACCATGCATTTCACTGCCAAGTCTTGGCCCCAGTACCCTCTACACTACAGTCAGAGCACCATACCACTAAGTTAAACCAGCAGTTTCTTGAAAGACAGGAAGACAAACTTAAATGGCTATCATATCATTTAGTGAATTCAGTTTTCACTTCTCACCATAGGTCTCAACCTCTTAGCACAAAAATACAGAACAAAGCCAATAATGGGGGAATACAGCCCCAAAATAGAGACACGTTTCAAATACTGATTTTATAACCTTAGAAAATTGCTAGAATAAAAGGTTTTGTTTTACCATTCAGGCATAAATTCACAAGTGATAGTGGTTAGGGACTTTATGCTCTTTTATACCTGTACCCAAGGTACAGGGTTGGAGCCTAAGTACCTCTAGCCACCAGATATATTCTGTTGGGGGCATTTTCACACACACACACACACACACACACACACACACACACACACACACACACACACACACACACACAATCTGATGTAAAGCATGAAAATGAAAATAATTCAAACATAAAGATGGGAGGTGATATGCAAAAGTGGGGGCTCCTCTCCCCCCATGGTTCTGGTGCCCATGCCTTACTCTAGACCGTGTTTCACTTGACCCTAGGACAGCAGGGAGCTAAATATCTAATCTCCAAGTGAATAATGTATAGGAATTAACAACATAAACTAAGTGATTCAAGGTTTTTAATGTTTATACAAATAAAGCCATTTTTATAAAAATATAACCATCTTTGCAAGATCCTTGGATAATCAGCGTCCTGTTTATAAGTTCATTCTAAAACAACTGCAAAAAAATAGTAATTATGTTCAGTTAAAAGATGAAAAAGATTGACAGCTTCTATAATGCATCTTTGAAATGGAAAAAAAAAAGAGTTTGTTATGAAGGCTGAGTTGTGTCTGTGCACAGAGGATAAGTCAAGTAATCTGATTATTTACTAAAACTCGTAATCTTCCTGCCCCATTCATTCAGTGCAATGGACAATTCTGTGTCGTCTTTGATACGCTTAAGTTAGTTCCAAAAAGCAGTAAGACATTTCCTTCTGTAGATACAGGTAAGAACAATTACTTACCCTTATGCTTCTCAGGGTAGATAAGTTTATGTTATGATTGCTGATTACAAAGAGTGAAAGGTTCACTGCCGGAGAACACATAGATGACATCATACTTGCTATGACAACAATCTTCATATTTCTAGAGTTCCTACCAAACTTATCAAACCCTTTCATACAACTGAATATCGGTGATGCCAAGTGTTAAAGCTGGAAACATCAAGTATAACTTGCAATAAAATCTGAATTATATCATCCATATAGGTATTAAACTTGTTTGATACCTAGAGGAAGGAAACAAGATTTCCAGCTTTTATTTATGTTTATTTTACAATTGTCATAAACAGCACTTCGGATCGACTGTAAGGCATCCTCTGTGAGAGATACTGCTATAAAAAGTCGATGTGCATTTTTATATAATTTGCTTATTTTTACACATACGGTGATTGTAGTGCATACAAGCACAACAACTACAAAGCTTAGGAAGTATGCAAGATTCATTTTTTATTTTAACATGAAAAACAAGGAAAAAGTGAAACAGCAGAGTTTGTACATAACAAAAACTTACTCTTTGTAGGAGACAACTTGAGAATGCTTTCTAAGAAATAACGATTGTGTATCCAGTCAGAACACATACATACTCCATTGTTCTCTCCTTCATTTTTTATTTGACTTTCTCTTAGTTTTGGTTCTTTAAAAAAATCTATATGCAAAACAATCAAACAATATATAAAAATGAAACATGTTGCATGATATAAATGTATTATGGCAAACTTCTGCAGAAGTGTAAGTATATGATATATACTTTTAGTGAATGAATGACATTACAAGACTTTCTTTTTCTCCTGGATGGAGGATGCTAACTATGCATGTGTGTGTGTGTGTGTGTGTGTGTGTGTGTGTGTGTGTGTGATAAGTTCCAAGGGCACAGTGTCTAAGAGTAAAGCAAAATAAATGAACAGGTAAACAAACTGAAAATTAAGTAAATAAAATACACTTTAGGTATACTCTATTTTTGGAATACTAAGTTTTGAACCTCACACATTCTAACAATTCCACTACAGAATCAATGATAAAGATGTCAGGAATTATTAAGTCTGCAAAAGATAACAGAGTCTGAAATTATAAGAAAATTAAGGTGTAAAACAAAAAGAACTAGACTCCTTAATGTAATCATCGTGGGGCAGGTCATTGTTGTGGACTAAAATAAGAGAAAAAGCTGGAAGGACTGCTGTCAAGAGATATGTTTGTGCATGGCATGCATTTTGAAAACTTACACAATGTTTACAACAAACCAGGTACTGAAACATTCCTTCTAAATTTGTGTTGGGTCAACTATTTCATTATTTTTTACATAACTGGTAGAGGCAGGAGAGATGGTATATTAGTTGTATGCATGTTATGTCAGGATACATGTTAGTTTCTCTACTATATTCCTGTTGGCAAGGAATTAGAAACTATATCTATACAGTCTACAGTTTTTATACATCACTAGATATTTTTTTCACTGTACCATTTATTTTCTTCTTTCTCACTAATGTCTGGTTGTTTCAGCCCCAACCCTCTGTTCCAATCACATCCTCTACTATTATTCATTTATTGCGGAGTACATCATTATTTTATAAGGGAAAATCAGAGTTGTGGTGCTGTAATCAGGTCGGCCAATGAGAAATGAATACCCAAGATAGTCACATGTTTGATAATGAAACTGTAAGCCATAACACTTTTTCCAGCTTATGACACTGACCACCTTCTGGGAGAAAGTATAGGACAGAGGTGTTCATGCTTCTGCACAACTGTTTAGTACTTAAGACTGTGTTTAACATTAAATCATTGTTGATGGCTTGCTGTGTGACATAAGGATCCAGAATGGCTGAACTCCACATAACACTGCAGGAGACGTGAAACCCAAATATTGTCATCCTCACTTCTATTACATTACTTTCCAATGAGATAGTTATATTCCCATCCCTAAGTTTATAGAAGCATGGAGAGATAGATGCCTTGCCATATGGTACCACTGGGCTTAGCATGCTAGTTTCAGTAATTAATTAATTAATTTATTCATTCTTATAGGTTCATAGGTAGGTACTAGGCTATCGGCCCTAGGGCCCATGCAAGCCTAGCCAAAAAATGTACCCTGGCTTTCGCCACCCAAGAAAATTATTTTCCTGTGCCCTTGTCGAGCAGAGCCACAGAAGTGATCCCCGGGGTAAATTTCCCATTTCCCATCCAATCATCAAGATTTTTCTTGAAGAGTGCTAATGAGGAGCTCTGTTTGACATAGATAGGTAGTCTGTTCCAGAGTATGGGAAGTCTCTGGGACAGGAATCTATCCCTCCAGCATGTTCTGTTTATTGTGGTGACAAGGTTAAGGTCCCTAGAGCATGTAGCTCGGAGGGATTGGGATTTCTTTAAGTGGAGCATGTCCAACAGCTCTGGGTTTGACATAGCTTTGTATGTTAGGCAGAGATCGCCCCTGAGTAGGCGATATGTGATGGAGTAAAGCTGTAGCTTTTTGAGATGGTCTGCATAGGGCATCTGTCTGAGGCCAGTAATCCTCTTTGTGAGGTATTTCTGTGGTCTTTCCAGTTGTTGTAGATGTCTTGTGAGGTACATACCAAAAGGGGCGTTGTACTCTATAATGGGTCTAATGAGTGATGAGTAGAGGGGAACAATGACCTCTTTTTTTCTGGATGAGAATCCTTTTGTGATGAGATGAGCCACATAGAAGGATTTCCTGATCACTGTGGCGATGTGATTATCAAAGGAGAGACTACTGTCCACCTGTGTCCCAAGTCTCTTATCACATTTTCAGCATTAAGTAGACTACCAGCTATGTGGTAGTTCATGGGTACAGAGTTTTTACCAAAGGGGATGACAATACACTTTTTGGCATTGAGCTTCAGGCCATGGCTTTGACACCAGGTATCTGTCTCAGTGAGGCCCTTTTGTAGTTTGTCCACATCGTTAGGAGTTTTGATTATGGCTCCTAGTTTGTAGTCATCTGCAAACTTTGTTAGCCAAAGACCTTCTGTGTTGGCCTGCACTTCAGAGAAGTAGATACCAAACAGGAGAGGACCCAGGACTGAACCCTGCGGTACTCCACTTGTCACTGGTCTGATGTCGGATTTGGAATCCGCTACTTTCACAGTGTGGGTTCTGTCCGTGAGCCAGTTGGCAACCCATCTTGTGACATAGGGATTTATACCTAGTTTAGTGAGCTTATCTATAATTCCAGAGGGGGGATGGTGTCGAAAGCCTTGGCGAGATCTAGATAAGCTGTGTAATCCATTTTACCCTCATCTATGGCTTTGGTGACTGCTTCAAAGAAGTCAATCAGGTTTAGGAGACATGATCTGCCTTTTACAAATCCAAACTGAGTAGGGTCCAGAGTTTGGAGATTACCAATGTCTTTGTTTATGAGTTCCATGATGGTACATTCCATGGCCTTGCAGACCAGGCTTGTCAGGCTAATGGGGCGGTCGTACCCGGGGTCCATCATGGCTCCCCCTTTGTGGAGTGGGATAACTGTCACGGTGCACCATTCAGTGGGTACAAAGCCTGAGGTGAGGCTATGATTGAACATGGTGCTTAGGTAGGGTGCCAGTTCATTCTGTATTTCATGTAGAACGCAGCCTGGGATATTGTCAGGTCCCATGGATGCTGTGTTCTTGGCTTTGAAGAGTGTGTTTTTTACCTGTGCAGCCGTGATTATAGGAACTTTGCATTCTTCTGGTATAGAGATGGGCCCTCTAGGGGGTGAGAGGGGGGTAAAGTTAGCACTGAACCTATCTGCTAGGATGTTGGCAATATCAGTTGGTTCTTTATATTTAGTGCTATTATGCTGTAACTCAGAGCAGATCTGAGTTTTCCCATTTAGATTCTTGACATAGCTATAGAATGCTTTGTGGTTGTCTTTAGCGTCAGTGGCAATTTTGTTTTCGTAACTAGCTTTGGAGGATTTTATGAGGGATCTCAGCTTCTTAATGAGGTTGACCAGGGAGTTCCTCCAGTCATGGGATTTTACTCTTTTTTTGCAACAGTTTCTTTCTTCTGTTATAGAGTTTGTTTATGGCAGAGGACCACCAGATTGGTTTCCTTTTTTTGGAGGATAACATCTTAGTTCTATTAGGGATAGCATGATCCATGCACTCGTGTAAGTGCTTATAAAGTGCATTTATGTAGGATTTAGCAGTCATACCTCTATTGTCCGTCTGCATGGGTATCATGAAGTTGGCTTTTGAGAAGTTTCTTACAATGGTTTACCTAATTTAGGCTGGGGGTGGGATGTGGATGTCTAGGCTGATTAGCTTGTGGTCGGATCTGACCAATGGGGAATTGACCTCTGGTGTGGAACACCGGTTTCCCATGTTGGTAATGACCAGGTCTAGGATATTGCTGCTCCTGGTGGGGGTGTGAATAAGTTGATCCAAGGCATTGGAATTTATGAATTCTAGAAAACGTTGAGCAAAAGAGTTGGTACATGAGTAGTTTTCCCAGTTAATGGTGGGGTAGTTGAAATCGCCCATATTAGGGTGTTGGGTTGTACCCTAATACTTTCCAGTGTATCAAGAAATGAGGAGTGTGAATCCTGGGGCATGGCAGGGGGTCTGTAGCAAGCTACAATTTGGATTGCAGTCTTTCCCAGAGTTAGTTGCACTTGGATAAGCTTGGATGCATTATGCTGTGCAACTAGCCTGGAGGTGTGGATATCCTTAATTAATATGGACACGCCTCCACCTTTAGTGCTTCTTTCTGGGTTAGGTGGCCAAAAGGTGTGGTATGAATTGAAGCCTGGTAATGCAGGGGTGCTCTCTGGAGCTTTGAACCAGGTCTCTGTCACTGCACAGATGTCAGTGTTCTCCATTTCAAGGAGTGCCTCGAGTGAGTGCATTTTGAGGTTTAGACTTCTAGCATTGAGTAGCATTACCCTCAGATTTTGCTTGCTTTTACCTGTTACGGCGGTGAATTTGTCATTTGAACCTTGCCTAAGAAAGGCACTATAGGGGTGGCAAGAGTCTTAGCCAGTATCCGGAATCCTAAGAGCGACAGGTGCAGGCCATCTCTGGCAAAGCATCGTGGACTGTCGATCATGTCATCCCAGGCAGACAAATACTGGATCCCCTTAGAATGACACCAGAAGCTTAGCCAATTGTTGAAGTCAATCATTTTGTCCTTGTACTGTGGTATCATTCTGGGTGATGGCAGGATGCTACTCAGGGTTAGGGTCATACCTGCCTGGGATACAAGCTCGGAGAGGTCCTCCATGTCTCTTTTCATGTAGTCCAGGGAGGTACGTCTCAGGTCATTCACACCAACATGAACAATGACAGTGTCATATTTGTACTTACTGTGGAGTGACCTGAGTGCATGCATTATGTGGCGGATCCTGGCACCTGACAGGCAACTGACAGTAACTTTCTCCTTATTTAGTCTAGTGAGTGGAACATCAGTGTGCCTGACTATAGAGTCACCTATGACTAGAGTGTTGGGTACGTTGTTATGCCTTATGGGTTGTGGTTGAGTGGCACACTGAGTTTGTGGGCTATGTGTCATTTGGGTTGTGTTGGGGGGGTGGAGTTTGCTTGCGTTTATGCTTTGGATGTCCCTGATGTTTGGGCAGGTTTTTATTGAGAGCCTCCGCGAATGTAGGTGTAATTTTTGTGTTTCTATGTGTGTGTTTTGGTGGTGTAGGTTTTGAGGGACTATGTGATGAGTGTGTGTGGTGCAAGTGTTTACCCTCTCCTCTTGACTGTCTAGTCCAGTCTTGGGTGAAGAGAGCTTTGTTTCCAGTTTGGCTATATAAGTGCATCTCTCACATGTTGTAGTGTTGGGTGGTAGGAGGAGAGGGTTGTCTGTGTACATGAGGCAATAGCTGCATTGCCCCAAGATGCCCAGATTCATCAGCTAGACAGGAGAAATCACTGGGAGCTGACCCGTAGACATGCCTGGATAAGTGCTTATTTATTAAGTACTAAAAACTGCTTTCCACTAGACAAGTGAGGAAAGTTGAGTGTTGTAGTAATTTGCAGCTTATGTAGTGCTTACAGTGAGTTCTGAACAAATGCTGAGTTCAAAGAAACAGATTTGAGTGCTGAAACTAGAAAACTGGTTAGATATAAGAAAAAACTAAGCTAGAAGGCTTCCCTCCAACACAGAAGGGCTTGGGGGCTCAGAAGCCTACAGTCTATACCACTTAACAGGAAAGGCAGGAAACAAGCATACTTTTTTTTTCCTTCTGTTTCCCAGATGCTCTCTTTGTACACAGTAGGAGTGCCTGAAATCAGAATATGATCTCACTGCACTCAGTTGAGTGAGCAAATGAGATGGGCCCAGAAGGAGTATCCAAACTCAAATTTACAAGAGGGGCGGGCAGTTTTCAAGGCCACTAAGATTAACACCGGGTGGGTGGGGCTAACTGAAGAGCAGAGTCAAAACTTTCAGTTCAGTTAATATTCCTGCAACACAGTTAAATCAATTTAAATACTGTATTCTTTGAAAAAATGTACAGATAAAGGTACTTAAATTCTCTTATACGTCGAGTTGAATACAGCTAGATCTTAGCCAGCCAAAGCTGAGGTTTTTAAGCAGAAAATATTTCAAACTGTACCACTTAAATAGGCAAGGACAGGAAATCAAAGAATGTGGCTACCCCCACACTTGCAATTACTAACAAATAATAAAATTCAGCAAGCACTGACTGAAGAGCAGAGTCAAAACTTCCAGTTCAGTTAATATTCCTCCAACACAGTTAAATCAATTTAAATACTGTATTCTTTGAAAAAAAGTGCAGATAAAGGTACTTATATTCTCTTATACGTCCAGCTGAATACAGCTACATCTTAGCCAGCCAAAGCTGAGGTTTTTAAGCAGAAAATATTTCAAACTGTACCACTTAAATAGGCAAGGACAGGAAATCAAAGAATGTGGCTACCCCCACACTTGCAATTACTAACAAATAATAAAATTCAGCAAGCACTGACTGAAGAGCAGAGTCAAAACTTCCAGTTCAGTTAATATTCCTGCAACACAGTTAAATCAATTTAAATACTGTATTCTTTGAAAAAAGTGCAGATAAAGGTACTTAAATTCTCTTATACATCCAGTTGAATACAGCTGAATCTTAGCCAGCCAAAGCTGAGGTTTTTAAGCAGAAAATATTTCAAACGGTACCACTTAAATAGGCAAGGACAGGAACTCAAAGAATATGGCTACCCCCACACTTGCAATTACTAACAAATAATAAAATTCAGCAAGCACTGACTGAAGAGCAGAGTCAAAACTTCCAGTTCAATTAATATTCCTGCAACACAGTTAAATCAATTTAAATACTGTATTCTTTGAAAAAAAGTGCAGATAAAGGTACTTAAAATCTCTTATACATCCAGTTGAATACAGCTAGATCTTAGCCGGCCAAAGCTGTGTTTTTTAAGCAGAAAATATTTCAAACTGTACCACTTAAATAGGCAAGGACAGGAAATCAAAGAATGTGGCTATCCCCACACTTGCAATTACTAACAGATAATAAAATTCAGCAAGCACTGACTTAAGAGCAGAGTCAAAACTTCCAGTTCAGTTAATATTCCTGCAACACAGTTAACTCAATTTAAATACTGTATTATTTGAAAAAAGTGCAGATAAAGGTACTTAAATTCTCTTATACGTCCAGTTGAATACAGCTAGATCTTAGCCGCTCAAAGCTGAGGTTTTTAAGCAGAAAATATTTCAAACTGTACCACTTAAGAAGGCAAGGACAGGAAATCAAAGAATGTGGCTACCCCCACACTTGCAATTACTAACAGATAATAAAATTCAGCAAGCACTGACTAAAGAGCAGAGTCAAAACTTCCAGTTCAGTTAATATTCCTGCAACACAGTTAAATCAATTGAAATACTGTATTCTTTGAAAAAAAGTGCAGATAAAGGTACTTAAACTCTCTTATCCGTCCAGCTGAATACAGCTAGATCTTAGCCGGCCAAAGCTGAGGTTTTTAAGCAAAAAATATTTCAAACTGTACCACTTAAATAGGCAAGGACAGGAAATCAAAGAATGTGGCTACCCCCACACTTGCAATTACTAACAGATAATAAAATTCAGCAAGTACTGACTGAAGAGCAAAGTCAAAATTTCCAGTTCAGTTAATATTCCTGCAACACAGTTAAATCAATTTAAATACTGTATTCTTTGAAAAAAAAGTGCAGCTAAAGGTACTTAACTTCTCTTATACTTCCAGTTGAATACAGCTAGATCTTAGACGGCCAAAGCTGAGGTTTTTAAGCAGAAAATATTTCAAATTGTACCACTTAAATAGGCAAGGACAGGAAATCAAAGAATGTGGCTACCCCCAGACTTGCAATTCCTAACAAATAATAAAATTCAGCAAGCAATGACTGAAGAGCAGATTCAAAACTTCCAGTTCAGTTAATATTCCTGCAACACAGTTAAATCAATTTAAATACTGTATTCTTTGAAAAAAAGTGCAGATAAAGGTACTTAAATTCTCTTATACATCCAGTTGAATACAGCTAGATCTTAGCCGGCCAAAGCTGAGGTTTTTAAGCAGAAAATATTTGATTTTATACTTCCCTGTTTGTAGCAAAAACAGGTAGAAGTTAGTGAACTAATCCTGGATGAGGTGACAGTCCATCATACAATAGGCACGCACGCGCACGCACACACACACACACACACACACACACACACACACACACACACACACACACACACACACACACACACACACACACACACACACACACACACACACACACACACACACGCACACACACATGCACACACATGCACACACATGCACACAGACACACACAAGCACAAACAGACACACACACAAACACATACACACACACACACACACACACACACACACACACACACACACACACACACACACACAAAATGTAAATATGCACATTATGTCCATCTTATGACACTGACCACATTCTGGGAGAAGATGCCCAGTAGGCAATTTGAAAGCTCTCTGGTTCACTTTCTGGCATATCTTTGGTATTTGGGAGGAAACTGAAGACACAAGTTCAAGTTCAACATATAGGTGGAAATATAATGTACACATACACCGACAAAGTCAAAATCTGAAATTTTCATTACCACAGTACTCTTCCAGACCTAATTTGGAATATTAACTAGTGTAATTGTCTTTAATTTTCTTCAAAAATGTATTCTTTTGATGGACAATTCCTATCATACAACCACTTATTAGTGGGGCTACCACTAAGAAATATACTATTCCCTTGCGATGTTAATGTTTAAGGCTAAGATATTCAAAGAAATGAATGAAGCTGGCATGCCTTAAACTGATCACCAAGTTTCACCTTAGACTTCTATATGATAATTATAAAGATTTAAAGCTGTTAGTCTTTCATAATAAGATTAACAACAGGAATCTGTTATTGAACCATCTCTGGATCTTCCCAAAAAGGACATTTATAGTCCATCTTTCACCTTATGAGTAACATAAAAAGGGATACGTGTTTCAGCTCTTTTGAGTGTGCACCTTTAACACCCAGTGGGTGTGGCTTGAGCTTTTAAGAAAATTAAGTTATTACCTTATAGTTCAAACAAATACTCATATCTCTGGAACCATGGGTGTTAGAAGGAAACTTTAAATGGCAAACTCTTCAGGATAAATTAATCTTTATTTTAATTGCATTCACTCAGTTTGATGCTTTAAACTGGATTTTATAAGCCAAAATAATGGTGGTCAATATTAATTTTGTAATGTATAAACAGCTTATGATATCTCAGTAACCATTCAAGCAAGATATAGACTGCCAGCAGGATTTTCTTCTTTCAGCTGTAAGCTTTCATAAAAGGCTAAGAAGTTCCACATGTATTACCTGAACTGTGAGACATTTAGAAAAATATGAAAATTATTAAAATACAAATAAACAGTATATAAATAATATTCACTATCTCTTAGATCCATTAGATGGCTGTCAAATATTGTGTTTTCCACCATGTATGCATTAAAATGATATCACCTGATAACTTTTATGCATCAAGGTTTTGGAGTTATTACTGCAAATATGAACAAGTGATATTTGACGCCTAGAGGTGTCAGCAGAGAGTAACTGCAGAAACACCTGAAACCGCACTTAGCTGTAATGTATTTATTACATCTTGTATATGATTATTAAATGCCAACTCAGCAACCACAATACCCTCACAAGTACGGCAAGTGCAAAGGCCCAATAACCTTCATGTAAAGTTCATAAAAGGGGGCCAGCACAACAGTGTGGTTTAAACAACCAGTTTTAATGGCTCATAAGCACATAAATTAAACACATTAAGGGTAGGGAAAATAAGAACTCAAACCCCCCAAAATAATCCAGACCAGTTTTGGCTATGTTAGCCTTTCTCAGTGTCAAACCAAAATAACTAACACAAAAATATTTATACAAAAGCCATTAGTAAACTAGAATTCCCATTGGTAGGTTAAAGATGCTCATTTAATCCAGGTGGGAAAAGACCACCTGACTTAATTATCCACTTTTTCTCCTTGGAATTGAGAATGGATCCAATCCAGCTTTATTATTTCTGTCCCCATTGATTTTATCAATAACAGTGAACCTATAAAAAGCAATGTTATGTTTTAATGTGTGTTTGTAAAGGGCATTAGACTGTCTTTTATTTCTAATATCGCTAACATGCTCCATAATGCATAACCATATGGGTCTAGAGGTTTGCCCCACATAAAATGCAGAGCATGAACATGTGGCAAGATAAATCACCCAATCAGTGCTGCACTTTGCTAAAAATTTTATATCAAAAACCGAAGCAGTATTCTTGCTTGTAAATTCTTATGATTTTATTACCCTTGGACAATGTTCGCAGGGGATACAACTATATAATCTATCACCTGTGATGGTATGTTGTTGATAACTAATGCTGGAATCCTGATGACATTTGTAATGACTAAAATGTGAACCTAGTGTTTGACCTGTCTGAAATGAGAATAAGCATTTGTTACCTACAGTGTCAGGCAATTTATGGACCGACAATAAAATATTCCAATGTCTGTTGACAATCTCCATGAATGCCCCAGTATTTCTACCAAAGGTCATAACCAACCTTACTTCAGATGGTTCCCCAGGTTGATATACCCTGTAACCTAACAAATCCTCCCTAACCTGAGTAGAGGCATAATTGCTCGCAGAAATGATACTTCCATGTTTTTATCCCCTGCTCTTAAATCTATGAACAAGATCTTTCCTATAATGTTCATAGGTCTGTATGTCAGAACATACTCATCTAACATGAAGAAATTGTGATTTGGGAATGTTCTGGATGATATGTTGGGGGTAGAAGCTGGTAGCATGAAGTAGCAAGTTGTATTGATGATATTTGCGATATATCTGAGTATTCTTAGTATGCCTGGTAAAAAGAACATCCAGGAAGGTGATTTGTTGCAAATGATAGTTAACTTTGAACTCAGCCCCCCATTTGTTCTCATTTAAATATGCAACAAATTCTTGTAGATAGATGCTATCAGCCTTCCACACCATCCCACAATCATCAAGATACCATCTCCATATATCCATCTCATTGAGATACATGCTATGATTAGGATCATAAATAAGTTCCTCTTCCAAATATGCCATGAATAAATCTACATAAATGGGGGCAAAAGATGCCCCCTTTGCTGTACCATTTACCTTCTAAAAACATTGGCTATGAAAATATAATACATTTTGGTGAGTACATGTTTGGCAAGACAAACCAAAAATGTATTAAAACCTGGTTGGTATAGTTCACACTTGTCCAATCAGTACTGTAAAGCCAACAAACCCGCCCAGTGTGGAATGTTGGTATACAGGGCAGTGATGTCTAGGGTGCAAAGTAACCACCCAGATTCCAACTACATGTTGGAAATAATACCCAAGAATTGTGCTGTATCCTGTATACGGGCTCAAGTACATCCCAAAAGGGGTTGGAGATATTGCATCAAAAACTGTGAAAGAGGTTCCGTGAGAGAGCCCCTACCCAACACAATGAGTCTCCAAGGCAGATTAGTAAGGTCCTTATGAATCTTAGATACCAAATAGAAATATTGAAATTTTGGATCCTGTACTGTAAGGTGATAAAGATTTGAGTCAGTGAAGATACCCTCTTCCTTGGCTTCTGATAGAAACCCATCAATTTCTACCTTAAATCTAGAGGTTGGATCTAAGGGCATGTACCATCTTTCAATTGCTTTACATCCTAGTTGTAATACATACCCCAATCCATTACCACCATCGCCCCACCCTTATCAGCCAGAAGGATCACAAAGTTCTTATTATTTTTGAGATTCATAACTACCTGTTGTTTCATCTTTGAGATTATGAGGAAATACTGAGTGTTCATAAGAGCTAAAATGTAAATCTTTGAGAACGCTGTATTAGAACATAGAAACCTGTGGGTACATGGGGGGCATAAAGGTGGATTTATGAAATTTAAATACATTATTGTTAGTGAATGATTCAGAACCAAAATATAATCTTAAATTCAACAGACGGCAAAAAGAAGTTACATTCTGAGCCAAAGAATCTTCTGTAACAAAAAAACAGGAACAAAGTTTAAGCCTTTATTCAATAATTCCATTTCAAACTCTGAAAGATGTATAGATGAAATGTTGTGAACATTTGTACAATTGTTTAACGCTGAATCATAATTTTCAGAAGGCTCTCCAAATTAATTATTTGTCCTGTTGTTCCTGCTCCCTCTCCTGGTTCTAACCCTAAAGGGTGATCCAAATTACGTCTTTTGGGAGTGGGTGACTCTAGGGTGTGATTGCCATCCACATCCATAATGGATGATGATTCATCCCCCGATGTACCACTAGAGAACAAATGGGGGATTGAGTTCAAAGTTAACTATCTTTACAACAAATCACCTTCCTGGATGTTCTTGTTACCAGGAATACTGATAATACTTTGAATACTCAGACTTATCACTAATACCACCAATACAACTCCCTACTTCATGCTACCAGCTTCCACCCCCAACATATCATCCGAAACATCCCCAGCTCACAATGTCTTTGTGTTAGATGGGTATGTTCTGACACACAGACTTATGAACATTATAGGAAAGATCTTGTTCATAGATTTAAGAGCAGGGGATACAAACATGGAAATATAATTTCTGCGAGCAACTGGCCCTCTAATCAGGATAAGGAGAATTTGTTAGGTTACAGGGTATATCAACCTGGGGAACCATCTAAAGAAAGGTTTGTTATGACCTTTTGTAGAAATACACCAAAAACAATGACAGATGGCTCACCTAGGCTAATGCTACAAACAAATTGTTTGTAGAAATGAAGCTGGATAACACTGTCTGCTGAAGACAATACAAAATTCCCTTTAAAAGTGAGTTTTAATATATCCACGATTAAAAATGTAAATAAGTCCCTTTTTCATTTACAAACGATAAACGCTTTCAAGAAAATCTTCATCAGATTGCAGCTGCTTTATAAGGAAAACAATTAAGAAGAACTGAATCCAGATACAATGGGCAATGATTTTATCACCCCCCCCAATTGGAAATGTATTAACAGCTTGCATGCATTTGGATGACTGATTCACATGATGAAGAGAAAATTAAGTATCATACATTTTGTAGCTGGATACTTCATATGAACAGGCTGGCACAATCACAAAAGTCTGATTTTAAACACATTTGGAAACTGTGACAAACAAAAAATAGAAATTTTGGCTGCCTAGAACTATAAAACGGTACCTCTGAGTAACATAAGAAATTGAAAAGCACAGAGTCTCCATAAGTCTTCTGAACAGCTTAGCTGCTGCAGTACAATATTTGTTATTAAATGACATTGCAGATTTTACGTCAGACATGCATTCTCAAAAGGGCTAGCAATAACCTTTCACAAACATATGCTTCTTTTTCTGTAATCAAGAAATGAAACTGTTATCTTGTGAAACAGCTTGATTTATATAATCAGAAATATATATAGCTAAGTCAGCACAAACAATCACAAAAACATCATGCCTGTAAAAACTTCTAATGCTAGCCAGCACAATGATTACAACATGTGCCTGAAATAATTCAAATGAAGTATATAAATGTTGAACAGATAACTTAGGCATATAGAATCTACATTTTATGATTGTGTTATTACTAAGCTTATAAAATATATTACTGTACTCAAAGGGAAGGAATTGCAAGGATTATTGAATTCATGATGCATGTTTATACACATTAATTCACATTATCTTTGTAAGCAAAGATCAACTAGTAAGTGGGACATTTACATGATATCTGTGTATGGAGACAAAGAGTTAATACCATATAACTCAAATAGAAATGCAGATTCTCTTAGATAAAATTAACATCCTGCAACTCTGGTACATAATTTGTCTTATGGTGTTATCTCTGGCCAGTATATTCCCCAGTTTAAAGATCTATGGATTTTTTTTTTTTTTGGTGGGGGAGTTTAGTCATATATACTACCAGAAGTACATAGCCCTAGCGATGAGAAAACATAGGAGTAAAAGATTCAAAGAGCTAAGGTTTGACTTCAAGTGGAAGGTTAGATATCTAAGGGTAAACGTTATTAAAATAGTTCTGGTGAAAAATAAATAAATAAAAACAACAACTGAAAGAAGCCAGGGAGTGTGAGATTTACCAAAACACTCCAACTGACAGTGAGGAACCCCTAGTTAAAATACATTAATGGAAATTTGAATCAAAACTGAGGAGTAAAATAGATGAAGGGGAAAACTGCATCTGCATTTATAGAAGACGACATGACCTCCATATCAAAATACTGAAAAAAATATTGAATTGTCTGACATGCAGAGAAAGCAGGTTAATTTAAGGAAAGCTCAGTGGAAATATGATACCTTATGTAGAGCTAGACAGACTACAGAGAAGACAATCAGAACCCAAAAAAACAGAATAGGCCCACTACATACACTTACTCTGAGCTAAGAAATCATACACAGAAAACAGGTAATTGAGACAGTTGTTAGTTGCAAAACCTTTTACAATACTTGTTATGGAATTATCATACAGCCACATTTAGGGAGGAGATTTAATAATGGTCAAGAGAAAGGCTAGAGTTTTAGATGTATATTATTGGCCTGATATTATGAAGAGCATTGAAAACTTCTTTGCAGCATGTCCAGAGTACCAGAAAATAGCACCCATCCCTAGATTAAAAAATCCTATGACATTATTCCTTTGTCCATTGTAGAGAATCTGTTTGAATGCATAACAATGAACATTGTAGGTCACTTGTAAAATTAAATAGTGGTTATCAGTGTATCCTGGTAATCATCAACTATGCAACACCATTAATTTCCTAGGACACTACCTCTGTGCAGAATCAATACAAGGTCCATTGCAAAACAACTAGTAATTTTCTCCTGTAGGGTAAGAATTTCCCAATAAATTCTGACTGACCAAAGCATATCATTCATGTCCACACTGATGGATGAACTTTGACAATGTTTTAAAGTGAAACAGTTAAGGACATCTGTATACTCCTCTCATACAGTTTGGAAAGTTGAATGCTTTAACAAAAGGCCATAAAGTTAGTTGGGTAAACTGGAACCGGATGCTATATAATCCCTTTGACTAAGAGAAATACCATATGCTAAACTAGAACTATACCAATTTCAATTGATATATATATATATATATATATATATATATATATATATATATATATATATATCCTATGGTTTGTGAGATATAGTAAAGATATTATTTGGGAGTAAGATATATCACTTTTAAAAGTGTAATAGAACACTTTAAAGCTCTGCAGGGCAGGTTAAATATTATATAACCTATTGTGACAGAACATTTGGAGATGGTATAGCAGACACAACAGAAAAATGAAAAGCTCATTTGAAAAAAGTTTTCAAGAGAAGATAAGGAAATTGCTTTAGTACCAACTTTTAAAGTCTAGTGCCTTACAAAGTGACAAGGCCCTTTGGAAGTAAGTGAAGCAAATTATTAAGTGAGAAATTTGGATAAGAGAAAGTCAAAACAGTTGTACTGCACAGAAGTTCTTAAACAAACCATGGAGAGAAACTGAAGCTTTTGTAATAAATATATCTTTGCAGGAAAAGTTCATGCCCCCACAACATGCTCTGAAATCAAAGGAGGGATGACACTATCTGGTTCACAGATATGAGGCATGAAAGATTGTGTACTCAAGAATCATTGTGAATTATCAGAATTGCCTGATAAAAACAGTTTAATTCAACATAACATAGAAAATATGCCTGGAGAAAAGCACCCCTAAAACCATAAAAATATGAGAGTCCCATCACCAAGTAGTTTGGCACAAATAATGCAAAGTGTTAAACTGGGGGCTACACAGAGCAATGCCCCTGAAATATATATGAAATTCATGAATTTGCAAACATGTATTCAAAGTTACATCATACTCTAAAATGCATTATGTGTCTTGCTCAAGAGTTTAATTATTGAAAAATAAAATAAAAATAAATACATAAATGATCCCAGGGGTAGTAGACCTGTCTCTTTGTAATGTCTCCAAGGCTGGTCTATACATTTTTAGGGCTACTTCTAGAAGTTGAACAGCACATCTAAATTTGATGAATATCGAATGCATTAAGTGACTGTACTAATTAAGAAGCTAAGTATGCATTTAAAACAGCCAATAAAACCAAAAATAGCTGGGACTCTTTCTTTAATTATTTCTGGAAGTTAAGAACTAACACCCAACAGTGTTCAAAGCTAGTTCACAATAATACTACACTGTCTAAGCCAAAGCAAATACATAATATCCTGGCTAACAAATTTAGTGCAAATTTTACTTCACCCAGAGTTATAGCTATCCCCCAGGTTTCACAGTCCCAACCACCCTTTTTGTAACTATGGAAAAAGTTCTCTTAGCCCTTTCAAAAACTAAGAATAGTTCATCTATGGGCCCTTACAACATTCAAGGTTGCCAAATTATCATATGGCCTTTCTGAGCACAACAGTGGCCCAATCATAGACCCTGGTAACTACAGACCCATTAGTCTCACTAGCCTCATATGTAAAGCTATGGAGTGCATTATCTTAGACCTCATTAATCTGGACATTGAAAATCTCTCAACCTTGGATCCTCATCAATTTGACTTCATAAAAGGAGGGTCCTACCTCTTTGAGCTCATTAATTTATTCGAAAAAGTAACTGAAGCAGTGCATAGTAGGCATGCAGTGCATACAGCATATCTAGACCTGGCCAAGGCCTTTGACTTTATTCTCCATGCAAGCATTATTCATAGACTTGCAAATCTGAACAAAAATCCTTATATTGTGCAATGGATATCTAACTTATTGTCTAACAGAACCCATATGACTAGAGTAGCAGATGCCACTTCTGAAAGCAAAAGAGTTACTTGGGTGTACCACAGTGCTCAGTTTTGGGGCCTTCTCCAATTTGGCATATATTTCTCAGACCTTCAGGTCAGCACTTCTGGCCTGCAGTTAACTACGTTTGCAGATGACTGTAAATTGGGTGTTATTATTCGATCTTCAACTGACTCACAATTGTTCCAACACAGCTTATAGCATGTTAACAAATGGTACAACAGCAATGCTCTCAAATTAAATGTAAAAAAATTTAACATTATGGTAAACAAAACAGTTTCACTTGCTGTATAAGAGATGCACCCCTCCAATCAGACACTGTTGTACGTGATCTGGGTACTCTTGTTGATAATTACTTATCATTTGACCATCATGTCTCCACAGTAGTTTGGAAAGCCTTTTATCTGGCCATCTAATTTCCAAAGGCATCTCTACTGGATCCAAAGAAGTCTTAATTTCCCTTTACTCATATCTTATCAGACCCATTATTAAATGTAACACACCTTTTAGCATGTATTTATCTAAACATATTGGACAACTTGAGAGACCTCAGAGATTCATAAGTTAAAAGATCAGCGGCCTAAAAAATCATAGTTATCTGGAGAGACTGGCAGTCCATTCTCTGTACTCAGTTTCTTTGAGGATCTTTCGTGAACATCTATGTTTTAGCTTTTATGCCATGAAAGATCCAACCCTGTTTAATTTGCTATTCCTTTGTAGATCTAATGGTTCATCAAATATTCAGTTAGTGGAACTAAACCTTCATCAGCAGATACATAAGGCACATTGGCATGATGTATTCATATCCCAACATATCCCTCATCTCTGGAATAAACTTCTGCTACAAGTCAAGCAGAATAGCACCCTTGCTACCTTCAAGGTAAACGTACATAACTGGATGGGCAGCCTCGGATTCTCTCCTGGTCTGTTATGTCTTGTTCTCCTTGTGGCTTGAGGGAAATTTTGAAAAGGCCCGTTTTTTTGGATATTTTGAAATGGTCTTTAAACCAATTGCGTAGTGCCTACTTACCTTAGACCTATGGACTTAAGAAATTGGGCATGGTTAGGTGACTATCAACCTCCAACTTAATCAAAGGCCATTGGTAAATCTTACTAGCGACAGATGCTAAGGAAAAATTACCTTCTCCACACTGGAGGAGCTCTTCCATTACAGAGTGCTACCTTTTTGTCTCCATGGAGTACCTGCTAAATTCCAGAGGTTGATAGACTACTTCCTTATAACTTACACAAGACATGCATCAGCTCACCTGGATGTTATTATAATATTGGGAAGAATGGAAAAGCCATCTACCCAAAGGTCAATCATTTTAAGTTCTTTGTATCAAGCTAGAATGATGGTTGACAGAGATATGTGCAAGTTAAATATGGTAGCCGGCAACAATCTGGGCTATATAATAGGCATCAGGGTAATGAAACTACAAATTGAAAATGCTGAAGCAGTGCAAATGTGGGCAACACTAATCACAAAAAAGCCGTTTTGGGATTGGTTAGCTATTGCTGGACATTTGTTCTTGACTTTGCATTCTGGCTTGCTCACTGACTGACCTGACTAAAGGTAATGTTCCACTGAAAATGAAATGGGATATGCTTTTAGTGAATATGCAGTGTGCAAAGCCCATACACATAACCCCCTGACATCTTGAAACTATGCTTAGAACATACATGCCACTGATATGAGTATTGTCAGTGGGTAGGAACAACCTATCAGTTATGCTTAAAAAAGCTGCATAATGCCAAGAAACATTACTGGGTTATTAATTGAGGTGCATGGGTAACTAATTCATTTTGTGTGTGTTTGAGTTAGTCTGTCCATTCCGGTTTGATGGTTTGTGTTTATGCATTTTTACAAAATTACTGTTGGATTATATTGAATAAGAGTATTCACCCCTTATTTAACCATTATTCTGGTCCTCATCAACCTCATATATTATTTATTGTGCAGGGAATTTACTCTTGTAGCAGATTACACCCAATTTCAACAGCTGCACCTACAAATCATTTATAACCTTGAGTATTTTTTGTGGGCATTGAATGTATTCCCTTACAATTGTGAAATTAATCATCATTCTGGCTACAGCTATCTAAGTGTAGATAGGCTATCCTGAGTATATGTTCCACCTACAGAGCCTTAATCAAAGGGTCAATACTAAATGGAGGGAAGGGTCAAGCAGCATAGTTATGGCTAGTGTCCAGAAGGAAGGGTCAAGCAGTACAGCGATGGTTAGTCTCCAGAAAGAAGGGTCAAGCAGCACAGTGATGGCTAGTCTCCAGAGAAAAGAGTCAAGCAGCACAATGATGGCTAGTCTCTAGAGAGAAGGGTCAAGCAGCATATTGATGGGTAGTCTCCAGAAGGAAGGGTCAAGCAGTAGAGTGATGGTTAGTCTCCACTGGGAAGGGCCAAGCTGTACATTGATGGCTAGTCTCCAGAAGGAAGGGTCAAGCAGTACAGTGATGATTAGTCTCCAGAAGAAAGGGTGAAGCAGCACAGTGATGGCTAGTCTGCAGAGAGAAGAGTCAAACAGCACAATGATGGCTTATCTCCAGAAAGAAGGGTCAAGGAGCACAGTGATGGCTAGTCACCATAGGGAAGGGTCAAGCAGTACAGTGATGGCTAGTGTCCATATTGAAGGGTTAAGCAGCATAGTGATAGTTAGTCTCTTAAAGGACATTAGATCAGAAATAGACAGGCAGATAAAATGTATGGAGGGACAATGGCAAACAGACATATTCAAGGCCCAGTGACTTGCTAATATTAAGAGAGGATTGAACTGCAAGAAGCTGAGCATGCCAATTCTCTAAGCTTGATGGTGGATACCATGGCTAGACACCAAGAGGCATGCATCCACTTGAGTATAGGTATAAGAAAGAAAAATACTGTCAAACCAGGAACAGCAAAAACAGAAGTTGTAGCTTTAGTACATCCTTAAGAAGCAGTTATTTGGGTATATGAATTAGGCGACAATCTGGTTCTTAGCAGTTGTGAGTAAAGTAATGATAAATCAATATATCTTTTTAAGGCCTAATGCATATTTTGGTGCCCTATCTTTATAGCTGAGAAACCCACTTCTAAGTTCTCTCTCCATATCTTCACTGGATATAGTACTCCATTTCAGTTTAATTTTATCCATTGTCATGATATCCATAACCCACAATGAAGTACCTTTTGGACTAACCAAATACTTGTTCACAGGAAAATTTAAATTTGGGAAGCATTTCACTTAATTATTTCATCAAAGCATTAGTCATACTGTCCTTGGCAATCATTTGTACTCCAGTCTTTAAGAAAAAAAAGGCACCTCAAACTTTTAAACAAGTATCCAGTTTTAATCAATTCTCAATAGCTCCCATAAACTAAATGTTGTTTTCTATCTTTTGAGTTATTTAGACTTCTCTCTCCTTGTATGCCCATTGTAATGTCTCTAATAGACAATGGCGATATTGCCCTGCATCTAGGTACTGTCTAGCTTTAACAAAATAGTCTGTCAATCACTACTGGCTGCTTAAGGGCATATGGGTGAATCAGACTTCATGAATGAATGCTTCCATAATAATACTGTCAAACAAACATATTCATACAGAAGATAAGCCTACTAACCTTTTCTTTATACTCTCAAAGTCATGCATACCCATTCAATACAATATTTTAATTTCTATCACTTCTTAACACAAATAAGAATCAGAGGCATTTTAACTGTCTTCTTACTTTGAAAGTATCAGCTCATTCCATTATATCTAGAATGCTATTGGATCCATATTATAGCTGGAAGGAGAGAGGATGAGCTGTCCTAGGAAACTGTTATGCCAGAGTGAACATACACACTCACACACTGCACACACACACACACACACACACACACACACACACACACACACACACACACACACACACACACACACACACACACCAATGAAAGCACATCAGCATTATTACCCAGTTAGAGTGTGGGAAAACAGGAACAATCAGCAGGCAGAAAACCTCCCTCCAGATAGTTCTAGGTGTAGTATATGTGGCAGTGCAGGCAAAACAGCAGTGTATAGTTAAGATGTCCGGGGTTTGATGAGCACACAGTAACAGTGTGATATTATGCAGGACAAACATGCCACATACAGTGTAAATAGGATATAATGATCATAGCGTGTCAGGGCCACACTATGCTTCAGAGATACCAACATTCATCACACAGGAGGGAAGGGCATAGGAGGAATACTTGTTGACATGTAAATAGGGGTCTAGTGACCCAATGCTACATGTCATTCTGTACTCACTGGCAGGAGGATCTATCAGAAAAGAATGACATGGGGGATTTAATCTAAAGCATTCTGTCAAATGGACAATATCCTCCTATCTCAGGGTAGGGTTTCCATCAGGTAACCATGTTCTGACATAGAGGCAAGAGTCTATTAATGATGGGCATTTTTATGTCATATGCAGCCTCCTCCTGTGATGTATTTGGGGTGTCATTACATGACCATGATCTATGGCCACTCTGCTAGCCTGTTGCTTTAGGTTTACTGTCTGTCTGAAAGGGATGGTGTGTGATTGTGACCTGCTTAAAGAAGGCAGAGACATTCCACGAGAGGTGGCAGAGCATGGTACATCTACAGATGCAGTTGTGGACTGTCTGCTCTAAGATGGCTCCCTATACAGTCATCCCTGATACGTATTCTCCACCGACACCTGATAACAATGAGAATGAGTGTAGTGATTGTGGTACTAGTATCTTCCATGTGGACATGGCAGCTGTGACACAACAATAGAACTTATAAGACCAATCATTACTGTGTCCCTGGTATCCATGCCCTCACAGATGCTACTCAACAAGCAAGTAGGCCCTGAAGAGGACTGTACCTGAATGACACTGAAGAGCATCTGATGATTGACCAGAAAAGTCAGAGGCACTATGAGAAAGGATGGTGGTAGGTACCCATGCAGGGCTTAATCTCATCACCTGCCTGCACCCTTGTGGCAGAAGTGTGTAGTCTGAGCCTCATCTGAGTTGGAGATCACTGGAGGAAAGATCATCGTGTGCTTTCTCATTGGTAGTTTAGCTTAAAGGTGATTAATTTTGCCTTTATTTAAGCTTCACATTTGCGCAAAGCTGTGTACCATGCAATGTGGTTTAGCAGCACCCTGTATAAATGCAAACACCATAAAATGCAATTTTCTCCTAGACATCTGTTAGTGAACTCTCCCAAGTTTCTGTGCTGCATTGTGTGAAACTCAGTTACACACTGAGAACCATTGACATAATTTTTACCCTAGCCTTCAATAAAATGAGTCCCTTTGTTAATCCTAGAGATAAATCTGGTCAAACTAGCCCATTCCCCAATAGTAGTTAGAGTAAAAACCTGCCATAATGTATGGTCAGTTTCCAGCCATTTCTCCGGCCAGCATGATTGACATGGGCATCCTGAGGCAACATAGTAATTGTCTCATGTATACTGACAACCACTTACTCCTAAAACAAACATATACAATATGTGAGAGATGTAATTACACTGTAAATATGAAACCAAGAACCAAAATGAAAACTCACACTAAAATCTGAAAAGAACCATGACCAGCCAAGATGCAGTAAATAATACCAGGCTTTAATAATACGATTAAGTGCTTTCATCTAGGATGTAACAACAGACTTCATCAGGATCTATTTAAACATTCAGTCACATTTAAATATCCCACTCTAAAAATCACATCTCTTTTAATCAATCACGAAACACTTTACACCCAGAAGTCATTTGCAAAGTGCTATTTTACATACTTCTCAACCTGGAAACATCAAAAATCTGGACAAGGCCCATGAAAAATAGGTACAAATCTGTACACTGATTAGCATACATTTTACATACATAATTGTGTAACCCCACCCACTCCAATAGAATTGTGGGATACCACCTTTCAAACGCAAATTGAAGAACAGACAACCAAAATATGGCACCAGAGTCCCTCTGCAGCCATTCCAATGTCCCAAATACCTGGCTATTTCACCCCATTTATCATACAAATTAATGTGCATACTGCTTTACTTCTACAATGATTATTTGGATTTTATATTTACATTTTATAGCACAATGCACAAGCATTAATAGACATCTGCTAAACAAAGCAATACTGTCTCACAATGAAAATAGACTTAGCATTAAAACTTCTCTGCCCTTGAAACTCACATTCATTAAAACAGCATTGAAACCCACAGCGTATTCAAAGAAAATGCATCTGGCCAGTGGTGGATAAAGATTACCTTTGGGCTCTTTTCAAATCATAGGCCCCTTGCACACAAAACAAGAAACATACATGTGTTCTTTGATATACCTTCCTGACTTTATTAAATTATATTCCTTGTATAATATAGCACACTTGTTAGACTTAGAACATATTTTTGATTTATTGTTTGAACATTTTTCCAGTAGGCAATGAAACAGAATGATGAACTAATAACGACAAAACTGACCAATTCAGAAGATTTCCATCATAAAAGTCTACTTACACACACACACACACACACACACACATATATGTATATATATATATATATATATATATATATATATATATATATATATATATATATATATATATATATATATATATATATATATATATATATATATATATATATATATATATATATATATATATATATATATATATATATATATATATATATATATATATATATATATATATATATATATATATATATATATATATATATATATATATAGAATGACAATAGTGTAAGCCATGGGCATCTTGCACAGCTTCTCGAACTTATTTTCAATTTCAGTTTTTTTGATTGGCTTACTCTGATTTGTGTTATCAGATCAACTCAGCTATAAATGCACAACAAATTAGACTAGGCGAATTGCATGTTTTAAATCTTCCAATTTTTAGTCCAAGACCAAGTACTGACAGATCCTCTCCTACATTCATCCTGAAGCATCAAAACTATCATTGTAATCCAGGTGCTGTTAACTGGCCACTCTTGCTTCTTCACTGTCTGCAATGGAAAAATGTGTGTTTTATCTTGAATGATGGAAAATGTACTGTACTTGTTTAAAAAATATTCTTCTTATAATGCAGAGCAGAACATAATAATTCTGATTTTCTGTTGCTGAATTTGGGTTAATAATATTTTTTGCTCTTTCCACTGAGGCAAAAATGCCCTTGTGCATGACATTTTCTCACTTCTGTTATATCTGCAGCAACACCCTTGACTTGTTACACCCACTCCCGCAGTATAGTATCAGCAATGCATCCATATATACTGTGGGAGTAGAACCCACAGCCTTCTGCATCAAAAACAAGTATTTAACCTGTTATGCTATTAACAAGGCAAGCAACCTCAGCATAAGCAACACTAAACTTATTTTCCCCTGAAGCTCTCAGCTCCTTGTAAAAAATCTACTCAACACTCAACTGTATCTCTCAACTTTGCAGCACAAGAAATCTGGAAAAAGCCAAAATGTATTGGGGGGGATAATAGCCCAAAAACTAGGGACACATTTTAAACATTGCTTGTATAATTTTGGAAAGTTGCTAGAATAAAATGTTGTGTTACTGCAATGTGTTTCACTGCCAAGTTTTGAATCCAGGATCCTATGCACTACAGTCAGAGCAACATACCACTATGCCACATCAGCAGTTTCCTGAAAGACAGGAGACTGAAACTTAAATGGCTATCATTTAGTGAATTTAGTTCTCACTTCTCACCATAGTTCTCAACCTCTTAGCACAAAAATCCTGGACAAAGCCAATAATGGTGGAATACAGAATTAATTTCTCATTTTTCACCATAGCTCTCAATCTCATAGCACAAAAAAAGCTGGACAAAGCCAATAATGGGGGAAACAGGCCCAAAACAGGGACAGAGTTCAAATACTGAAAATTGCTAGAATAAAAGGCTTTGTGTTGCTATTTATTTTCTGAAGAATATGAAGTCTGAAAGTGAAATGCCTGTTATTATTTTGTGAATTCAGCCCTTCACTGATTTGCCACAAATATCCAGAAAACCACAGATTTTATGAGGAACAGAACAAAAATATGAGGCACAAATGTGAAAGTGGTAGTTTCAGGTATATCCTAAGGATCAGATGAAGGGAAGAGAGGGGCAAAGTTAGAGCCAAATGTATTGGAACATTCATGCATATTCTGTCCAGACTCAGGCTCTCTTTCACCTAAGGCCAGCCCCCATAACTATCCTGCAAATTTCACACAGTTAAAACTAAAAGGTCATAACTCTGCATTGTTAAAACCTGTGGATTTTATATTAAAATATATTAAATGTCAAACATAGATCTCTAAATGTAAAATTCTAACTGAGAAAGAAAACAACAAGACACTTGTGGTATGTATGGTACAGACATTACTACAAACTCATGGACTGTAAAGCATTTGCATTCACCTTTGAGTGTGTAGAAATATCTATACCCCACACCCCCTCACAGATTATTGCATGCATTTCCAAGCTGTCATCATGTATTCTGACAACATAACTCCAACTAAGGAATCTAAGTGAAACAATGCACTGTTTGAAAAAACGTACTAGCCATACCTCTGAAATATCCATGATTTTGGCTAAAATTTTGCTCGGTCTCTCTCCTAATCTCCCCTAAAACTGGCAATTTTTGGATAACTGGAGGATAACACTTAATAATGACAATAAATGTATAGACCTGTTTTACTTTAGAAAACGTATGTTAATTCACAAAATATTATTTGTTCAGCTTCCCAAACTGATAGTAGTAATATTTTAAAGAGTCCTTGATTACTTGTGGATTTGGAGGTAATGGGTATGTTGAGTAATTCTGAGAGATAGCTGTGTCATAGCCTTCAAACTAAGAGCAGCCATCAAAATTGGATTTCCTAATAAGAAAAAAATCCTGCAGATGGTAACTCTAAATTACCTTTATAACTATGCTGGGTTACAGATAACAGGATTGCTTTATTAGACCACGCTCAAATAAAAGAAGCTACCTAAAAAAATCGCACGACCTTCACCTTTAAAAATGTTAAAAAATGTGTTCTATACAGGCATGGGTTTTGTGATGAAAATATTAGAGAATACATGTGAATAATTATATGGCAGTATACTCTGTACCAAGTAAAAGTCGCATTAATGACATTAGTTCAACAACCAACCATTTAGTTTTCAATTAAATTGTCTCGTAAATTAAAGAGAGTGTGTATAGCAGAGTAAATAGGAGAGCACAATGCATTAGTTATTTACTGCACTTGTTTACCGGGGCTGTCCGACTAGGCTAGACAAAAATGTCCCTTTTTAGCAGAGGCATTAACAAGTTATGCATTATGCAGTAAAATAACAGTAAATAATACAAGCAATCTGAGGCAATGAAAATATTCAGTATGCAGTATGTAAGTAAGCAATGGTATTTCTCAGCAGCTTACCCAGCTCCATTCTCTTGCACATCTCTCTCAGCAGCAGCATTCCCTCGCTCGCAGCAGCTTACCCAGCTCCATCCCCTTGCATGTCTCTCAGCAGCAGCATTCCCTCGCTCGCAGCAGCTTACCCAGCTCCATTCCCTTGCACGTCTCTCTCAGCGGCAGCATTCCCTCGCTCGCAGCAGCTTACCCAGCTCCATTCCCTTGCACGTCTCTCTCAGCAGCAGCATTCCCTCACTTGCAGCAGCTTACCCAGCTCCATTCCCTTGCACGTCTCTCTCAGCAGCATCATTCCCTCACTCGCAGCAGCTTACCCAGCTCCACTCCCTTGCACATCTCTCTCAGCAGCAGCATTCCCTCGCTCGCAGCAGCTTACCCAGCTCCACTCCCTTGCATGTCTCTCTCAGCAGCAGCATTCCCTCGCTCGCAGCAGCTTACCCAGCTCCTTTCCCTTGCACGTCTCTCTCAGCAGCAGCATTCCCTCGCTCGCAGCAGCTTACCCAGCTTCATTCCCTTGCACGTCTCTCTCAGCAGCAGCATTCCCATGCATGCAGCAGCTTACCCAGCTCCATTCCCTTGCATGTCTCTCTCAGCAGCAGCATTCCCTTGCTCACAGCAGCTTACCCAGCTCCATTCCCTTGCACATCTCTCTCAGCAGCAGCATTCCACCACTCGCAGCAGCTTACCCAGCTCCATTCCCTTGCACGTCTCTCTCAGCAGCAGCTTTCTCTCACTCACAGCAGCTTACCCAGCTCCATTCCCTTGCACGTCTTTCTCAGCAGCAGCATTCCCTCGCTCGCAGCAGCTTACCCAGCTCCATTCCCTTGCACGTCTCTCTCAGCAGCAGCATTCCCTCACTCGCAGCAGCTTACTCAGCTAAGTTCCATTCCCTCCTTGTGGCTGGTGTTAGAAATGCATGCACATTATTGTTTGAGCTAGTCAATTCCGACAGGCTGGCAGGCCGTTTCACAGAGCTGACATCATCGCACATGCGATGGCGTCAGCTCAGAAAGCCGGGGGGGGGGGGTGGATTTTAAAAAAAAAAACAGTTGGATATTGTGGCACCCCATGTTTTGGACCCCAAACCTCAGTAAAAACTAAGTAATTTGGTATGGTTGTGAGGTATGCTATTTTACATAATTAAAAAGCATTTATGTACATCACTTAAAAACTTAAATAAAACACTAATAATAATATAGTATATATTTTATATTGTACATTATACTTAATTATATTGACCATGTTTTTACTCTTAGAAGTGTTGTTATGCTTGGACTTTGAATTGCACTGATATGACAGGTCAGTTGAGTGGCCTCAAGCTAATCCAGGAAGCGACTGCATGGACAATGTCCCTTTGAATTATGCATTAGCCTTACTATTATAGTCCTAAAATCTGGTAACTCAATTAAGATGTTCTTTAACTATGATTTAAAGCCATTTTGAAAGAGTTCACTCTGATTTTGATAGCTTGACTTTTTTCCTACAGTGTCACCAGTTGCAAGGCTCTCAATTGGCTTCAGTTAAAAAAATGGTGCTATTTTTAAGAAAATATGGTACTGTGTTAGTTATGAAGTATAACAAAAAACTTGCCTGGTAAAGTGGCACTAGTTATTGCACTTATTGTGTCTTACATACAGCATATTAATCGACAACATAGGAGGTATTTTATAGTACGTATTTGTTCCAAGTAAATGCATTTAGCATCTCATCACTTCTTTCAAAAACAACAAAGAAGCTGCAACATTGTGGCTTTGATTCAGAAAGGCTTACTGCAAGGGGAAAGCCATAATATGGCTGTTTCTCCCCTTGTGGTAATCTTTTCTGATTCATATGACAGCCACCCTACTGCTGAGGTTTCCTATTAGCAGGGACCTCAGTGCAGGGGGCAATCTCATGGGCAGAGCTGCATGATAACGTTGCAATACAAAGGGGTGAATAATGCTACTTAACCATGTTTTCACTCCTGGGAATGTCAACTCCCTAATTCCAGAATCAATGTCTAGTTCAAAAACCACTGTCCTCCACTGAGATAACAAAATCTCCTTGGTTGAATTACTCTACTAGTGCCAGGTACATCTCCTTGGGGCTGGGCTCAAAATTGCTATGGAACTGTAAAAGTTAATTGTTAGAAACACTGCCAAAAAACAGTGTTCGCCCATTTACTTCTATGGAAGCAGTCATGGTGCAGTTAAGTTCAATGAGGATTTGATGGGTGTGTTAGTGTGCAAATATGTGTGTGTAGGGGTATGAAGAAAGCTGTATGAATATGCATGTTTGTGCATGCGTGCATGTGTAAGTATGTGTAAGTGTGAACGGGAGTGTGTGCATGTGTGTGTGTGTGTGTGTGTGTGTGTGTGTGTGTGTGTGTGTGTGTATGCATTCGTGCATGTGCATGTCTGTGTGCCTTTTAGGTTCATAGGTTCATAAGTAAGTAGTAGGCTAACGGCCCTGGAGTTATTGCAAGCCTAGCCATTAGTGTTCCCAGTCATCTGGCTTACCAAATGTTAGTTCCATGTGCCCTTATCTAGCATGCCATTGAAGTTATCCCTGGGATGAATTTCCTATTTACCATCCACTCATCAAGATTTCTTTTGAAGAGGGCCAGTGAGGTGCTCTGCCCGATGTGAATAGGGAGTTTATCCCAGAGTACCGGGAGTCTCTGGGTTAGAAACCTGTCCCTCCAGCAAGTTTGGTTTAATGTGGTGATAAGGTTGAGGTCTTTGGAGCAAGTAGCATGGAGGGATTGAGATTTTTTTCAGATGAAGCATGTTAAGCAAACTGTGTCAGACATGGCTCTGTATGTCAAGCAGAGAGCGTCTCTAAGTAGGTGATATGAGACGGAGTATAGTTTTAAGTTTTTTAAGTCTATCTGCATAAGGCACATGTTTGAGTCCTAATATCCTCTTAGTGAGGAATTTCTGTGGCCTCTCCAGTTGTTGGAGGTGTCTAGTGAAGTACATGCCAAATGGGGCATTGTACTGTATAATGGGTCTGATGAGGGATGAGTAGAGAGAGAGATTATGACTTCTTTTTTTCTGGATGAGAAACCTTTTGTGATGAGATGTGCCACATAGAAGGACTTCCTAACTACAGTGGTGACGTGATTGTCAAAGGAGAGGTTGCTCTCTACCTGTGTCCCTAAATCCCTTATAACTCCTTCAGAGTTAAGTGGGTTCCCTTCATTATGGTAGTTTGTGGGCACCGTATTTTTCACAAAGGGAATGAATATGCATTTTTTGGCATTCAGCCTAAGGCCATGGTTTTGGCACCAGACATTGGTCTCCGTTAGGCCTTTTTGTAGGATGTCCACATCAGCTTGAGAATCAATAATAGCTCCCAGTTTGCAGTCATCCATGAATCTGGTTAACCAGAGTCCCTTGATGTTGGCTTGAGCTTCAGAGAGGTAGATACCAAATAGGAGAGGACTCATAACCGATCCTTGTGGGACTCCACTTGCAACTGCCCAGTAGTCAGATTTGGAATCAGCTACCTTCACCATGTGGGTTCTGTCAGTGAGCCAATTTTCAACCCATCTAGTGACGTAAGGGTTAATGCCCAGATTAGTGAGCCTATCAATGATTCCAGAGTGAAGGATGGTGTCAAAGGCTTTGGCTAGATCGAGGTAGGCTGTGTGGACAGCCTTGCCTTCATCCACTGCTCTGGTGACAGCTTCGAAGAAGTCTATCAGATTTAGCAGACATGATCTGTCTTTCACAAACCCAAACTGTGTGGGGTCCAGGGTTTGAAGGTCCCCTGTATACTTATTTATAAGATCCGTAATAATACATTCCATACCCTTACAGATCAGGCTTGTCAAGCTGATAGGGTGGTAGTTCCCAGGGTCAGTAGTCACATCCCCTTTGTGAAGTGGGATGACTGCAGCAGTGCACCATTTAGTGGAGCAAAGCCTGAGCTGAGGCTGTAGTTGAAAAAAGCACTCAGGTGTGGTGCCAGTTCCTTTTGTAGTTCATGCAGAACACAACCCGGTATATTATCTGGTCCCATGGAAGCTGTGTACTTAGCTTTAGTCAGTGTGTTTTTTACATGTGCAGTCATGATAATAGGGATTTGGCATTCCTTGGGTATGTGGATGGGCCCTTTAGGGGGTGAGGGGGGAGTAAAATTTGCACTGAACCTGTCTGCCAAGATATTGGCAATGTCAGTTGGTTCAGTAAAAGTGGTGCTGTTGTGCTGTAGCTCTGAGCAAATCTGCGTATTATTATGCAGATTCTTGACATAGCTAAAGAAAGCCTTGTGGTTGTCCTTAGTATCTGTAGCAGTTTTGTTTTCGTAACTAGCTTTGGTGAATTTGATGAGGGATCTCAGTTTTTACTGAGATTTCCGAGGGCATTTTTCCAGTCATCAGACTTTACCTTTCTCTGCAACCGTTTTTTCCTTCTGTTGTCGAGTTTGTTAATGGCAGGGGTCAACCAGATTGGCTTCCTTTTTTTAGAAGAGAGTGTCTTAGTTCGGTTTGGTATGGCCCTATCTATGCAATTGTGCAGGTGCTCATACAGTGCCTTGGTTTATGATTCAGCCACCATACTCCCATTCCCCATTTCTATGGATGATGTGAAACTTGCCACTTCTGTCCTTAGAAGCTCAAAGTTAGCTTTGGAGATGTTTTTCCCTGAGGTTTCCTTTTTCAGGGGTGGGGGCGAGTTTTGGATATCAATGGTGATTAACTTGTGATTACTTGTGGTCGGATCAAACCAGCGAGAAGTATATTATAGGAGTAGAGCAGCGGTCCTCCATGTTTGTAATGACTAGGTCA
>NC_056744.1:229947369-230082369 GCF_019279795.1 Protopterus annectens
TAAGCACTAGCAATTGGTCAATGAAATGGAATCTTACCAATAAAATTCATCATGAGAAACACCTTCCAATGGTGTATAACAAACAATAAAGGCCAGCAATTGGACAAAGTATAAGAAAACTAACCAATAAAACAAACTATAGGGACCCTAACATACTTTAACATATGTAATCTAGCAGTAGTTATCGACTGGACAACAGAATAAAAACCAACCAATAAACACAGCATCCAAAGGTAAAATAATCACAGCATCTATTCAGGCTAAGCAACGACTATAAATAAATCAAAAGGCAATCTTCCTTATAAGCTGAGAAGCTTGTGCAGAGATACACTTTAAATACCAAAAATCATATCTGTAGAAGCATTTTAAAATGATTATGGAAACCACTTACAAAGACAAATAAGCAGATACAATTAAACCAGCTAGTATATAAATAAAAAGATGATCTTCCTTATAAGCTGAAGCATGTAGAAAGATTCGCTTTAAATACCAAAAGTCATATCCATAGAAGCATTTTAAAACAATTATAGAAAGCACTTACAAAGACAAGTATGCAAGTACAATAAAACTAAACAATACACTAAAATAAAAAACAGAAAAAACAATCTAATTCACCAAAGAAGAAAAACCATTACATGAAAGCATTAAGAAATAACTAATAAAAAATACAAAACTATAAAAACAAATCAAAACTAAGTAATAATTAGCAATTGGGCAATAAAAAAGAGGGTAACCAATAGAGTTCACTGTAAAAGTCACAACTTCAAATAGTGAACAATATTCAATATTAACTTGCAATTGGACAAAGAAAAGGGGGAACCAATCAAAACACATTAAATGGGTCCTAACCTCCAATAGTATAAGAAACAACACTCACTAGCAAATTGGTCAACAAAATAAAAACTGACCAATGAAAACTGACTATAAACATACCATCCTGCAATAGTAAAATAATACAATCAAAAACTAAATAGAAATAATAATAAAAAGATGATCTTCCTTTAATATACCGGAAGGCATACAAAAATATGCCTTAAACTACTAGAAATCATGTCATAAAGACATTTGAAACAAAATAAAGTACATATATAAATAAGACAAATAAAAACTAACATTTGACAGTACAATAAATGAAACTAGTGATCAAATATCAGTGCCTAAAAAAAAAAAATCAAAGGAATATCAATCAAGGTGAATAGAAATACAGTATAAAAAATATTACAGCTATTCCATCCTCATTCAGCAAGGCTATAAGCACTTATAAAAAATGTCACTTGCTGCAAAAATCATCTTGGGAGTTTATATCCTTTAAGTACAGCATGAAGAGGTACATAGCCATTCAGACCTGGAAACCTGTCTGGCTATGCAATTAATTTCTGCTATTTCAGTCATATTGACAATGTCACCGCCTCTTAAAGTCACATTTATTACCTGAAGAACCAAGAAATGAAAGGAATGAGTAGAATAAAGGGACATATATCTAGCAAGTGCATTGGTTGTGTCACAGTGATGAATATCCCTTAAATGTCGGAGTATACATCCCTTAAGAGAACTATTTGTCTTTCCAACATGAAACCAGTCACAAAAGTCATATATTGCTAAATAAACTAAATTCTTGGTCTTGCAATCTGCATATAAATGGGGTTTATAAAAGCAATGTGATAGAGGATACACAAAAAAATGTGTGGTAGATAAATATTTATATGCTGTACATGATCTACATGGAAAAGTACCAAACTGACAACAAATCAGTCTTCTTTTTAGGGCTATAACATAGCTGTCACTTCAAGCTAGCACTGTTCGTAAAGCAGAAAGCTGGTTGATCACCCATTATCTTCCTAATCTCATCATCTGTTGTAAGAATTATCCAATTCTTCCTCTCAATGTCACATATTAAACTAAAATCAGTGGAGTATATAAGTGTCAGTTTGGGCGCTTTACTTATTTGATGTTTTGTAGATCAGGTCATACTGAGTATTAGAAGTACACCTAAAAAATAAGGTCTCCCCCTTTGTATACTGTAGATCTTTGGTTAATTGTACGGTAGACTGTAACTCTTGTGTACCATACCCCTTGTCAAGAAATCTTCACTTAGTGTCAACAAGGATTCCTGAGACTCACCAGGATTTGTATGTAAGTGTGAGGCTCTTAGAAACTGCCCTTTGAGTACATTTTATATATGTGCTTTGGATGCATGCTGGTATGTTCCAACAACTTATTCTTCCTGAATGCTTTACGATACAATTTCATATTAAATTTACAATCATGGGATAAACAAACATGCGTCAAGGAACTCAATAGATGAAACTGATTTATTCACAGTAAATTTCAAAAAGGATATAGTTGTTTCCAAGTAAGTTATAAAGTCTCTAATCTGTTCTGAAGTACCATGCCAAATAATAAACACGTCATCCACAAAGTGCTTACAGCAGAGAATACAACTGGAAAAACTATTGTTGTTACAAACACAAGAATCCTCCCATTTTGCTAAAACAAGGTTAGCATAGATGTTGGCACACGAGGTGCCCATAGTCACTCCCAGTTTCTGCCAAAAGATTTTTTTCTTGAAAAACCATGATGTTATTCTCCAAAATCAGTTCAAGCAGCATACATATCATAGTAACACTATCAGTTCCATATCCACTCTTCTTATACCACAGCATCCTGACTGCATCAATGCCATAATCATTAGGGATCACTGTACATAAACTTTGTATGTTTAGAGTAACCAAATTGGTGCATAGGTGTAACTTCCAAGCCATTAATGCATTCATGTAAGGTTTCTTAAAAATGCTGAGTATCTCTCAACACAGTAGGCATAAGTTCGACAATGGGTTTCAATTTATGTTCCACAAATATTGAAAAAGGTTCAGTTATCCACCATTACCTGCTACAATTAGGTGCAAAGTGGATTCAAGACATCCTTATGTATCCTAGGTAGTCCATTAATAATAGGTAGCAGAGGTTAAGAGGCTGTAAAATATTCATAAAGTTCATTATTAATCAATCTAGTCATATCATAGAGGGCATCTTGCACATTCTTCATAACCCTCCTCACTTTCAGTACAGAAATGAGAATATAAGTTTCAGAATCAGCTAGTAATTGGTCCATCTTATTAACAAAGTCAGTATAATTCATAACCACTACAGCATCTCCTTTGTCAGTCTGCCACATCTTGATATCAGAATTCTCACGTAGATCATTAATTGCCCATCTTTCATCATGTGTTAGATTATAAAAGTCTTTCTATGTTTTTCATTTACTTTGAGGAACAGTTCTTTCTCACAGACTCTCAAAAACATATAAAGAGTAGAGCTGAACTGGAGCACAAAAGTGCTAGGTCTCCTAAAACGTTGGTGTTGCAGGGCAAATCATTCCCAAAGATGGTTCTTAGCATAATGTTCCTAGCAAACAACTTAAGACTGAGAACAACATCACTAAATTTTGATGAAGAAGAGGGAACAAAAGAAAGCCCTTTGTTCAATAAACTGACATGTTTAGTCCTAAGGGTATAGTCAGAGATGTGAACGACTAGAGAGGAGGTATTAGCTATATCATAAATTATGGATTGTGATCAGCAGAAATTCTCCTCCTCTTGCATTCCCTGCTGAGGGAACACCCCCCTCTGAAATTCCTCATTTGTCTTATTCCTACAGATAACTCCTTAAAAACCGAAGGAGTCTCAGCCTTTTATTTTTACATCTCGCATCGAAATTAGTAGCAACAGGCAGCTGCGACTTAGCACTAAGATCTATGCTTCATGAAGCTGTATTACACATAGGTGATGAATCAATTGACTGTGTATACTGAAGATTGATATTTGACCCATTACCAGGTTCAGTTAAAACAGAAGCTGCAACTAAAACCGATTCTTCTCCTAGACGATCAATTTGTTTCCTAGATGCCCTTCTATCAGACTGAGGCCATACAAAAATATGGCCCATTTTAAAGGCATTAAAGTCATTATAGTCCCTTTCTAGTTTCTTCTTCTTAATTTGTTGTATTTTCAGGTCATATACAGAAATTTGTTTGTACATATTATCCAATTTAGAAACATAAATCCCCTCTTGAAGCGCATCTCTATATCCTTTTGCAACTCTTCAGTTTTCTTAATTAGATCATTCTTGATAGGTTTAAAAAAATCAACAAGAAGCTTAATATAATTAAAGCTTACTTCCAAGTTAAGTTTCTGCCAACATTTAAGTAATTCCGGAAAAGTCTCTCCATAAGTTGGCATGCAAAGAACTCTTAAACCTCTTGGAATAGCACAATGATGTAGGCACTCCTCCAAACAGAGGTGTTGCCATTGTAGCCTTTTCAGCTTATCGAGATTATTTTCAAGCTCATGTAAAATGTTAAGAAAAGATTCCAATTCAGGAATGTCCTCCGATTGTTCTATATGAATGTCTGTAAAGTCCAAGCAGAACATGGGTTGTCCTCTAGACGTAAGCTGTTCAAAGAAGCTGCAAAAGTTCTCACTATTTGAAACATGATGATTGCAGTCAAGGTCAATGTTCAGACTTTCTGCCATGTGTTGCTGAGGTAAGATACAAGAACCAGAATAAAAGCAAAAAAATGTACGAATTACAACTAACAGCTCACATCAACCACAAAGATGAATAACAATGTAAATAATCAGTACAGCTGCCACAGCTAAAAACATAAACTTTAATAAAACAAACTAAAATGTAAGGACAAGCACTTTCACATTACTAAGAATGCTTCTTCAGATCAACTTCAAAACACAGAACAAAAGTGTAGAATAGTGTGTGTGTGTGTGTGTGTGTGTGTGTGTGTGTGTGTGTGTGTGTGTGTGTGTGTGTGTGTGTGTGTGTGTGTGTGTGCTGTATCTTTAAGAAACATTTCAGGGTTGGCACGTGCATATAAACAACAAGTACATGCTAGCTTCAGTGTCATTTTGAGAGTGCAGCCAGAAAGTGAGCATGTATGAGTGCAATAGCTAGTTTGTTTATAAGTTTATCTAAGTTAAAGTTATTAAGCCTCAATCCTGATGAGTTTGCACATAATAAAGCTGTTTGAACAGAAGCCACAAAGACTCATCTATTTTATCCTCACAGCTCGAGCACCATTATGTCAGAAGTGAGATTCCAGAGACTACCTTTCAGAGCTATGAGGTGCAGAGTTAACAGTGAAGGTAAACTAAGAGAAATGAGCATGAACAAAGGGCCAGAAAAGAAACAAAGATAATTAAAACTTGCATGAATGATTTATTTTATAAAAAAATAAAATGGAGCATTACAAGGGCACAAACTGCATTATTAAACAAGCAAGAGGCACAAAACATTTATTAATTAAATGAAATGTTTAAAATTAAGATATCTGATAAAATATGTAGAGCACAAGCAAAAATAACAAGTTATGCTGAAGACCTGTTGTACCAAACCAGATAAATACAAGAAATAAAGTACAGGTCACCGCTGAATTATTCTTTGTAGAATCTCCTTTATTAAAAGTAAGCACTTTCGGAATAATCCTTCATCAGACATAAATACAAAGTAACAAAACCAGCCACATTTAAAACACAGATCATCCAATCACTTACTCCTAAAAGCCCGCCTTTTTTGTAAAGCAGGTTTAATTGGTAAAACATTGTTAAGACCAGGTGGTCTATGTGCTCTTAAATCTACTATCCACTTGGATTCAGCTAATGCTGTTCTGTGCTGAATGCCCCCCCCCCCTCTCATTAGTGGCAATATTTACAATACATCTGAACTTGAAAGTGTGTGTAGGATTAATCTCTATATGTCTGAATAAAGCATTTACAAGCATTTCTACAAAGAATAATTCAGCGGTGACCTGTACTTTATTTCTTGTATTTATCCGGTTTGGTACAACAGGTCTTCAGCATAACTTGTTATTTTTGCTTGTGCTCTACATATTTTTTGGTAACGTTATGCCTGCTGAACATGCTGTAAACAACAAAGATGACAACACCATCATTTCGTTTGATGCCCTTGGTGGCATTGTTTATGGTAAATCAGGAGGAAAGACAGATACCCTGGGTAACCCGCTCCTTGATTTGGGCTTTGGCGTCCAGAAGGAAGGATTACAAAACAGGAATATACCTGCAGCAGTAGACAGAGCTTTTGAGGATTTATTAAAAGAGTGGAACTACAAGGCAGGTAAAATGCAACGCCTGCAATGGCAGGCATTTCATCTTGAAGCTTGTTTACAATATGGTATTGTCCCCAGGGGTATGAGAGTCCTGTGCATGCCAGCACAGGGCGACAGATACCCAGACTTACTAGCACAGTGGCAGGCTCTCAACCTGCACACTAGTATGGAGTATATGAAGTTATTGATCAAGTTTTTTTCACCAGAATTGGCGGCTTTGAAGCAAGAAGTAACATCATTATTTTCGCGATTACAGACTGATTTTCCAGACAGCAAAAGTAAAGAAAGAATTTCTACTGTTATGCTACAATTATCCAAAGAAGCTGATAAACTTAAAGATGTCAAATTAGGTAAAATCAGGAGGGACCACTTTGATTTTACCCATGGTAATATCTTTGTCTGGCCCAGATTCAAAGAACGAGCAACTGAAACAACTAGACGTCCCTCAGTGATGATGACAACACGTTCGGACGCTATACGAGCTACAGAGACGGGGTCAGCGGTACACACAGAGGCAAGCACAATGTTGGCCATCGATACAGTTGTCAACATACCGACATTGTCCACCTCGTTAAACCAAATTGGAGCCGATACGAGGAGTCCTACTGATAGCCCATTCTGTACTATCAGTAGTTTTGGGGAAGGTACGATCAACATGCTTACAGGTAATGGGACAGCTACTTCTACCCCCAGTAATAACGATATCCTGGCTTCACATTCCAACAGTGTTTCTCCAAACAGCGACACACGTATTCCACAGCCAGAAGAACATATACGGATTCCAGGGGGCCTTTCTAGCTCCACAGTGGTGACAGCAAATGAGAGTATTCACCACAATGATACAGGGGCCCGGCCAAAAACATATGCAGGGGCTCTACATTTTTTGGGGAATCTACCGGCACCGGTGCGGAGGAAAGGAGCAGGCAAGAGGTCCCTAAGCGAGGACAGAAACGCAGACAAGCGTCGGAGGACTCTACATTGACTAACAGTATGTCTGATGGCATTGTATATAATTTATCTCAATATGTGTTGAGTACCGATGAGCTAGAGATTTTAAACAAGGGCTTGACCTTTGTTCCTAGCAATAAGTGTGTATATAGCGATGTTATATTTGACTTGATGTTGTTCTGTAGGAGTGTGATGTTAAAATTGATTTTTAATAACCAAACCCATGGAGCCATAGGTCCTAGGACCCCTAGCACATTTGTTCCCAATTTTACACCAACACTTAACTTGTTCATGAACGCTTGTGAGAATGACCTTTTCAAATATTTCGAGGAGAGAAGTGCTAATAGATATTATAATCTTACACCGACACAAAGGACTGCTTTACATGGCCTTATGGACAAGAAAGAAATCACCATTAAGATGGCTGATAAGGGGGGAGCCATCGTTGTATTAGATACATGTTGGTATGAAAGGAAATTGTTAGACACACTGACTTTAGATGGAGCATATGTACCCATCAACCCTTTACAAGTTAGAATGATTATAGATAATGTACATAGTCAGTTAAACAATTTATTAGAGAGGGGTTTGTTAGAACATGAAGTCTATGAGTTCCTCAAGGTAGATAAACCAGTTACGCCTGTATTCAAGGCCATGCCCAAAATACATAAATCATTGACAGACCCACCACTCAGACCCATTGTTTCGGGGAGAGGGTGGGTCACTGAGAATATTTCTATATGGTTGGAGTTTACACTTAAACCATATTTAGAACAGATAGATAACATTCTAAGAGACACAGGGCATTTCTTGGGGCTGCTAGCTGCAGCCACCAAGCTCAAACATGGTGGATTATTGATGGCTACACTGGATGTCAACAGTTTGTTTACTGTTATTGAACAACAATATGGGATAACAGCAGTGGGTGAAGTAATAAGTAGATTGGGAGCAACTGAGCATAAGCGACTGGTTGTGGAGAATTTACTAGCTTTGGTATTGAACAACAATGTCTTTATAGGACCAGGGTCCATATACAGACAAGCACAGGGGGTAGCTATGGGCACCCCCTGTGCTAATACATATGCAAATTTGGTTATGTCCAAATGGGAAACCAAGGAAATTCTTAATAATCAGGAATGGAATAAGTACATAGTTTTGTATGTCAGATTTGTGGATGATGTTTTTATTTTGTGGGATGGGGACACTTCTACCTTTGAGAGCTTTTTAGCTTTTCTCCATACCACTACCACTTTTTTGACTTTTAGTGCCAAAACTTCTTTTACTCAGATAGAGTTCCTGGATGTTTGTGTGGAACAGAGTAACCTTGGTTTCACCTCGAAATTGTACAGGAAACAATGTTGGCAAAATGCATTGTTATCCTATGACAGCATGCACCCGAGGCATATCTTTCCCAATATTGTCAAGAGCCAAGTGGGTAGGATATCTAGGGTATGTTCTGAAGACACTTATTGTGATGAGGAACTTTCTAGGCTGAGTGGACATTTTTTGGATAGGGGCTACGAGAGGAACATGATTAGTAAGGTGGTTAGTAACAATGTATTACATAGGAAGACAAAGAATAGGCCATGGATGCAAGGTCCCGTTATTGGCAGACAAATAGATACAGGATTATGTACTAGCAGGAAGGAACAACCTAAAATACTTTTAACGTATGGTAGTAATATTAAAGACATATGTAATATAGTTCAGAACAATTGGAACATTCTAAGAAGTGATAATAGTCTTAAGGACGTAGTGGCAGAACGTCCCATGTTTAATTATAGGAGAAACAACAATCTCAAGGACCTGTTATGTAAGGAGACATATTTGAATAAGAGACCTACAATAGATATTAGAGCAGGCACATATCCCTGTGGTAACTGCAAGGCTTGTCAATATATTAATAGTGACACTGAATATAAACATCCTGATAAGACACAAACTTTTATATTTAAAGGGAGGGCTACTTGCAGGACAAAACACTTAGTATATATGGCCAATTGTGAACAATGTGAAAGTTTTTATGTAGGTATGACAAATAACATGCTGAAGGTTTGGATTTTACAGCATATTAGTAATATTAGAACATGTCAAGCGAGCAATGCTTTATTCAGACATATAGAGATTAATCCTACACACACTTTCAAGTTCAGATGTATTGTAAATATTGCCACTAATGAGAGGGGGGGGGGGCATTCAGCACAGAACAGCATTAGCTGAATCCAAGTGGATAGTAGATTTAAGAGCACATAGACCACCTGGTCTTAACGATGTTTTACCAATTAAACCTGCTTTACAAAAAAGGCGGGCTTTTAGGAGTAAGTGATTGGATGATCTGTGTTTTAAATATGGCTGCTTTTGTTACTTTGTATTTATGTCTGATGAAGGATTATTCCGAAAGTGCTTACTTTTAATAAAGGAGATTCTACAAAGAATAATTCAGCGGTGACCTGTACTTTATTTCTTATATCTGATAAAATGATTATCAGAAAAGCATATAAGGGGTTCAGAATTACCTCAGAATTGCAAAATGAGCATGTTTAAAGCAAAACGGGGATGTTTACAGTAAAACGAGCACAAGAAAAGTATGATAGGCATGAAAAAAGATTAAACGAGCAAAATGAATTTGATGAGTAAAAAAAAAGGCACATTAAGCATAAATAAAGCAAGGCGACTGCATGTTTTTTGGCAAAGTACTGTGTTTTGGCTACTACTTTGCATCGTATTCAGGGCATAACTAGAGTTAGTCGAAGTATTTCAAAGTGTGTAAAAGTGGTTACGTGTATACTTATTAATGAACATTTATTCTGAAGAGTTTACTTGTGTGCAAAGTGCAGCTATTTCATGAAGTACTGTCAAAATACAACCATTTTGAAAAGTTTCTTGTGCTGGGTGTGTCTATTCGCATAGTGTCACCATTACAGGGTGTTTCTTGCACTGTAAAGAGTTATTTAGCAAAGTACAGCCATTTTGGAAAGTTTCAGTGTGCTGTGTACTGATTATTTGTAAAGTGCAGTTACTTCAAAATATTTCTTACTCTGAGCTTCTTCTGCCCAGTTTATTCACACAGTGCAATTGTTTTGAAATGTTTCTTACACTTATAAGAAGTGATTTCTTACAATGAAGAGATTTCAAGAGTATTACAGGGCCCAAGAGACTTATTTCACAAAGTTCAGTTATTCAGAGGCGTTTGGTGCTGTTGGGCATAGTTACAAGTACTGGCAAAATTTCTGGCATATGTATATGTGTGTCTGTTTGTGCATTCTTGCAAAAGCCTTCGCTGATATGTGTTAATATGGCAGATGGATTTCAAAAACTGTTACCATTGGTGCTTGATCAGAATATTGCAGAGAATTGGAGAATATATGAGCAAGAGTACGATATTTTTATACAAGCAGCTTATTCTGATAAAGATGTACACACCAGGGCATTCATTTTGCTAAACCTAGCTGGGTCAGAGGCCATAGAAAGAGAGCATTCATTTTGTATGCACCAGCAGTATATGAGGTTGAAGGTGAAATTCGTCATATTGTTGTACAAGCTGAATCAAGGGAAGACACTGAGTGTTTGAAGCGCAAGTTCAGGGAAATGTGTAACCCCCAGAAAATATTACATTAGAGAGGCATTTGTTTTACACAAGAGATCAAAAAAAACAGGGAAAACTTTTGCAGCTTACATTACTGACCTGAGAAACAAAGCTAAAATGTGTTGGTTTGGTGACTTAAAATATGAGTTAATAAAGGACAGACATCTGGTATTAATAGTGCTGCAGTGAAAAAGCTTTTGCTTTGTGACAGTGATTTAATACTGAGCAAAGCTATTGAGATTGGTCAAATCCATGAAGTTACAGAGAGGCACACAAGTATGCTTGCAAGTGATGAGCGTGGCTTCAGCAGGCTCCAGAGCAAATGTAGATGGGCATGCAGCATGTGGCAGGTGGAAACAGGCCTAAGCACATGGCAGCTGCAACCCCTGTGGATTTTCCCGGGAGACTCCTTAGTTTTCTAGCAAGTTCTAAGAAAAGGACATGCTCAGTACAGTACAAGGATGAGTAAGCAAAACCCAAATCCAGCTTTATTGTTAACTGTTGCAACTGTGGTGCCAATCATGAGTCGAAAAGAGAAAAAATGCTTAGTGTTTTGTCAGCAGTGTAAAAAAATGAAACCATTTTCAAAAGTTTTGCAAGTCAAGTAAACCTCACACAGTTATAAAGAACGGTCACTTGAAAAAGCAAGTTGATCATACAGAGATCTGCAATTCTACTTTCTGCATAGATGGTGGTAATTGGTGAAAAGGTTGATGCAGTAAATTTGTTGGCAAAGGATGAAGTGTTTTATACTGTCCAGATAAATGGTAAATCCACCAAACTCATTACATCCGAGTGACGTCTCCAGGTGCATCTGCAGTTAACTCCTACTGCGCCTCTAGGCGTCAAATATTGCTTGTTCATATTTGCATTAATAATTCCAAAACCATGCTACATACAAGGTATCAGAATGTTTTATCTTGAAGCATACATGATGGAAAACACAATTGTATTGATGTTTGACCTATGTCAATGACTTTTTGTTAGAATTGTAAGTTGATAACTTCATTTTTTAAAGGTTGAAGCCAAGCCCACTGGGAGTTAAAGGTACACACTAAAAAGAGCTGTAGTAGATACTGGCTCAAAGTGTAATGTTATGTCACAGACACATTTGCTGAGGTGAGAACTAATGAACAACTCAATGTGGCTAGTTGTAAGAAACTTGTTGCTTATGGAGGTGAAGAAATTCAGACCAAAGGCTCAGTAGTGCTTTCATGATATTTGGCTTAATACTATTACAGCTTGTTATTCTATGTAGTCCGAAGACCTGTGCAGTCATTATTGGATCTCAGAAACAGTTTGAGAATGAATTTGCTTTCTTTTACTAAAGAAGTTCATCATATAAGCACATATCCTAGTTCCAATTTTACTGAAGCTATTTTCTCAGAGTATGCTGATGTTTACGACGATAAGTTGGGAAAATTTCCAGTTGTGTATTCTATGAAGTTAGGCACAGAGGTCAGTCCAGTGGTCAGACTAACAAGAAAAGTTCTGATAGCTATGCAGAATAAAATTAAAGCTCAGCTGGATAAAATGGTGCAGCAAGGTGTAATTTGTCCAGTCACAGAACCAACTAAATGGGTGTCATCCATGGTAGCAACCCACAAAAAAGGCTCAGACAAAATCAGAATATATATTGACTCAAGAGATTTAAACAAAGCATTAAAGCAACCACATAATCCAATGCATACAGTTGAGGAAGTCGCAACTCTAATACCACAGTGGTGTAGTGGTGCAGTGGTAGCGTTGTCACCTCATAGTAAGAGGTTCTCCGGTATGAGTCTGCCTTCTATGCGGAATCGGCATGTCCTCCCTGCGTTCATGTGGGTATTCTCCAGATAGTCGGGTTTCCTCCGTTATAAAGACATGCATCTGGAGTGTTTCTCCCTGGGTCTCCACTGAAAATTGTCTTTGTTCCAAGTCAGACTGTCCCAGTAAACAAATGTTAAATAAAAATGCCACTGTTTTTTTCTGTCTTGGATGCAAAGAGTTCATTTTGGCAAGTGATGTTTGATCGCAAATCCTCATTACTGACTACTTTCAATACCCCATGTGGCAGATATAGATTCCTCAGGATGCCATTTGGAATAAATTCTGCAAGTGAAGTCTTTCAGTGTGCAATGGAGCAAATTTTTTCAGTTTATCCTTGTGCCATAATAGTAGATTATTTATTGATTGGAGGCAATGGTGAAGCAGAGCATGAAAGAAACCTTAAGAAAGTTCTAGACAGAGCACATGAAGCAAATTTAAAACTCAATCCTCTGAAGTGCAAATTTAGAGTACCAGAAGTTACATAGGCGACCAGACCCGTCTAAGCTAGCTGCCATTCTTGAGATGCCAGAACCACATAATTTTCAGGCTATACAAAGTTTTCTTGGTATGGTCCACTATTTAGGCAAATTTATACCAGACTTCAGTAAGTTGACAGCACCTTTGAGAGAGATGACATGCAAAAATGTTATATGGTTTTGGCTGGAACAACACCAGAAGGCATTTGAAGACCTTAACCAGAAAACTGTCACACTACGTACATTAAGATACTATGATGTCAATAAACCAGTAACTCTTTTATGTGATGCTTTAGAGTTTGGTCTTGGCACAGTTATTCTACAAGAAGGCAGACCAGTAGCCTATGCATCTAGAACACGTACCCAAACTGAAATGCAGTATGCTCAAAATGAGAAAGAACTTTTGGCAATAGTATTTGCATGTTCCAAGTTTCATGATTATATCTATGGTCAAGCTATTCAGATTGAAACTGATCACCAACCTCTAGTCACTATTCTAAATAAGCCTATGGATTTAGCTCCAGTGAGATTACAAAGAATGATGCTCAAATTGCAATAGTACATCTTCAAAATGGTCTATATAAAAGGCAAACTTCTTTATCTGGCTGATACCTTATCAAGATTGCCCAGAAACACAATGGAACAGCTTCATGCAGAGAATTTTGATTTTGATGTCATGGAAGTGTGTAATTTTTCTACCACGAGACTTGATGAGCTGAGAGGTCATACAAAGACTGATCCTATTTTGCAAAAGCTCAACCACTACATTAATATTGGATGGACATCAAAGCAATCTAGTATACCACCTGAAGTGCAAATGTATTTTCCTTACAGAGACGGAATGTTGTTGGAAGATGGCATTATTTCAAAGGTCCTAGAATTGTTGTTCATGTTTCTTTACAACATCAGTAAATCCAGATTTTGCATTGTGGTCACCCACGTTCCAAATCTACCAAAAAAAAGGGTGAGAGAACTAGTATTTTGGCCTTCTCTAGTAAAAGACATTGATAAAATGCTTTTGTCTTGTTCAGTATGCAATAGTACTAAACTGCATTTGCAAAAAGAATCACTTCAGCTAAGTCAGGTTCCTGAACTACCTTGGTCAACATTAGCCACTGATATAGTCAAGTGGAACAATCAGCATTACTTATTGTTGGTAGACTCTTATGCAAACCGGTTTGAGATTGATTTACTACCTAATTTAACTTTACCAAGTTGAAACATCATTTCTCAGTCCATGGTAGTCCACACACAGTTATTTCTGACAATAGTACCCAATTTACCAGTCAGTTGTTTCAGAAATAAGCAAAAGAATGGGACTTTGTACATATTATTAGTAGTCCTCAATACCCACAGTCAAATGGACTAGCTGACCGTGCAGTACAGAGTGCAAAGCAGCTACTTGAGAGGTCAAAGCATGATAATACCGATGTCTTTTTGAATTTACTTAATCTCAGAAATATACCCCATGATGATATATTTGGCTCACCTGCTCAGAGACTTCTTTCTAGGCAAACCAGAACAAAACTGCCTATTAGCTCCAGTTTGTTGAGGCTTAAAGCTAAAAACAACAGACCAATTAGAACCCAATTATTCAGAAAGTCCAGCTATGATAAATTTAGCAGATTTCTTCGTCCATTCAAAGAAGGAGAGACAGTGAGGATACAAATGGTGAAAGATTTCAACCGGATTGGTCAAGTAACAGGTAGATGTACTGAGCCAAGATTCTACCTTGTAGAATCTGAGGGTGTGGAGTACAGGAAAAATTGCAGACATCTTCGTCCTGTTATCAGAATTGATATTGCAGCATTGTTCCTGTGATATAGACTATAAATCTCAGAGCAATCCAGACAATGTTCCTGTTGCAGAATGTGTCTTAACATCTACTTTCATTCTTGATGATGTTGCTGATGTCCATAAAGTTGAACATTCAGCAGAGACAATCCCAGTTGCCAGACCTAATTCTAATTTCTATGTCACATGATTTGGTCATATTTCCAGCAACCTGGACATAACTGTCTATCTGTATTTAGTTCTCTATAATTGCATGACAAAGAATTATTTGTATTGATTACATGTCAATTAACGTCTTCAATATTGCATAACTAATTTCTCAAAAAGGGAGGATGTAGCATAGTGTGCATGTGCTGTATCTTTAAGAAGCATTTCAAGGTTGGCATGTACATATAAATAGAAAGCAATTGCTAGCTTCAGTGCCATTTTGAGAATGAAGCCAAATAGTGAGCATGTATGAGTGTAATAGCTGGTTTGTTTATAAGTTTATCTAAGCTAAAGTTATTAAATCTCAATCCTGATGTGTTTGTACATAATAAAGCTGCTGGAGCAGAAGCCACAAAGAGTCGCCTACTTTATCCTGACTGGATAAGTGACAAAAAGTATTTAAAGAAAAAAATAACCAATGAAAAAAGCAGCTAGAAATCCATGCAAATTCAACTCGTCAAAAACTAAAACATTCTGCCAGTCAAAAAATTTTATACGCCTAATATAGCTAAAAGTAGAAGTCAAATACAAGAAATTAGTAAACACCAGTGATTGGTCAATGAAATGGAATCTATCCAATAAAATTCACCATGAGAAACACAACTTCCAACAGTGTATAACAATCAATAAAGGCCAACGACTGAGCAAAGGGAAAGAAAATTAACAAATAAAACAAACTATAGAACCCTAACATACTTTAGCATAGGAAATCCAGTGGTAGTTATTCATTGGACAACAGAATAAAAACTAACCGGTTAACACAACATCCAAAGGTAAAATAATCAAAGAATCTATTCAGGTTAAGCAGCGAATATAAATATATTAAAAGTGATTTTATTTAATTGCAGTCATTCCTAAATGGGTGGGCCATTACAGTTTAGCTTTATGTCACATACTACTATTAAGCATTTCAGGTTACTTTAGCAGTAAGTGTCTACCAATCAGTGGTGCCTATGCAATCATTCATTTAGAGTACTTAGGTTGAAAAGGAAGCAGAATTGTAGACAGACTGTGATAACATCGCAGTTAAGAACATAATGTATGTAAATGTCATACAAACAAAATATTTATTCTCTGAAAATGTTTCAGAAAAAGTGAAAAACATTTGCACAGTGGACAGTCACATGGTCCCCTCTAAGCTTTTGTGAATTTTATTCAATTTATCATAATGCTAGCATGAACTTTGACATGCTGTATTTTGTTCTTCTTTCAGCTTTTCCCGGTTAGGGGTCGCCACAGCGGAACTCCTGTCCGCTAATGATTGGCAGTAGATTTTTACAGTGCCAGGGTGCCAGCTTGACGCCCAACTTTCAACGAAGGCACGTCCATTCACGCATGTCTTTCGAACGCCACTCAACCGCGTAGAGGACATACAGACTCCGCACAGAAAGCATAGTATGACAGCTAAATTTGCCTAACTAGCAACCTTTAGCCTGTACTGTACTGTATGTTTGCAATCAATAATATATGAACATACTTCTATTTTAGCAGTTTTGTGGTGTTATTATTTGACAAATATACAGCTGAAAGCCATACCTTACCATCATTAGGCAATATCAAATCAGGTGACAAAGAGAAAAAAATAATCATTTTTTTCTATTCTGTGCTGCATAGAAATTGACTGATGTAACAAATGAACAATTTTCTTGTTTACTCGCTCTCTCTCCCTTTCAATGTTTACTGACACATGTATGACTCACTGTAGCTCATTAAACTAACCAGTGTACTTTCTTAGCTGCAGTCATCTGGAAACAAGCATGTGTTTATTTAATATTAACAGGTTTTAAAGACATGACTCAGATTACATCATTGCGCTACCTCTATAAATTGACACAAGCTATAAACTACTTCATGAGTCAGTAACTCAACTTGCAGGTCAGACTGCAAGTGTCTTCTAAGAGTTAGCAGTATAAATTCAGTGTAACTTCCCGTCAGCATAAAGGAACAAAAAAGCTGTTAACCCATAACAATGTTACAGGATTTTAAACTTAACAAAATTTTTTTTGTAGCCTCAGTGCACAAAGGGGAATCAATAACAGACAGCATGAATCATAAATATGACATACTATGGAATATAATGTTTTGAAAAGTTATTTTCAATATGCAACCTTCTGTAGTCATATAGCAGACAAAGTAAACCAATGCTACATTGAAACATGTATGTGTGTGTGTGTGTGTGTGTGTGTGTGTGTGTGTGTGTGTGTGTGTGTGTGTGTGTGTGTGTGTGTACCGAATTTTAGTATCTCGAGACTATAAAGCCAAAAATTCAAAAAACCAACAACCCACAACCGCGAAATTCAAAATCGTGATCATACACATACATACACCACCACACAAATAAGCACAAACACACCTACCTAACTACACTACAACAAACAAAACAAAACACACCAACACAACATAACAAACAAACATCCCTACCCTACCTATAAGCAGGGGGGCAAGCCCCCCTGCACCCTACATCCCCACTACTTATTTATACTAACTCCGAGGTCAAACTAAACACACAAACTCATAAAATCCACCAATACAAAAAGTCACACACACACTAAAATTCTTACCCAATACCTTTACAAAAACACTACTTACCTTACCTGAATCCCCAGCTAAATCCACAAACTGCACCGCACATCACGAATGTGCCAATACGACCACTGATTCGACATTTCTGCATTCGATATTATGCAGTTGCATAACTGCACTTTCAACTTTATAGTCTCGAGATACTAAAATTCGGTATTTTAGTATTTCGAGACTGTAAAGTGAATATATATATATATATATATATATATATATATATATATATATATATATGTGTGTGTGTGTGTGTGTGTGTATGTATATGTGTGTGTGTGTGTGTGTGTGTGTGTGTGTGTGTGTGTGTGTGTGTGTGTGTGTGTGTGTGTGTGTGCGTGTGTGTGTGTGTGTGTGTGTGTGTGTGTGTGTGTGTGTGTGTGTGTGTGTGTGTGCGTGTGTGTGTGTGTATGCATGCAGGTGTCTCTGTGTATATGCATGGAAGGAAATTCTTCCTTCTTCCTTGTTTTTCACAGCACTTAAAATAATCTATTTTAATAACAATAACTCCATGTTCTTTTCTTTATGATTGGCAGAAACATACACATACTAGAAAGTTAAATCTTGTTATAGTGTGCACAAGGATTCTTTTAGCAAGGCAAAGGTTACTCAATTTATGTTTACTATTACTTCTATCTAGAAAATTGCAAATACAAAATTGTATGTGATTTTTTAATTCCACCAAAAATACATCTGACATGTCCCTATATTAACCGAATACTAAAAATCACAAATGTAATAAATATGGCATAGCAAATGAGGAAATTATTCAGTGTATTAATCCATTAGTGAAAGGTTAGTATGTATTCTGGTCAGCAGACAAAACACCAATCCATATAGTTTCAATGCATATTTTATCCAAATCAGGGAACAGGGGCCTGAACCTATACTGTCAAATAATGGGCAATAGTAATGAGCAAGGGCAGCCACAGTGGTGCAGCGGTTAGCATTGCCACCTCACAGCAAGAGGTTCTCCGGTTCAATCCACGGTTGGGGTGCCTTCTGTGCGGAGTCTGCATGTCCTCCCTGTGGTCGTGTGGGTTTCCTCTGGGTGCTCCGGTTTCCTCCCACATCCCAAAGACATGCTGTAGGTGGATTGGGTACTCTAAATTGGCCCTAGGTGTGAGTGTGTGCATGTGTGTGCCTTCTATGGAAGGTTGGGCGCCAAGCTGGCAACTCGACACCGTAAAACTCCACTGCCAATTATGAGTGGACAGGTGATCCGCTGTGGTGACCCCTAACCGGGAAAAGCCGAAAGAAGAAGAAGAAAAAGTAATGAGCCAGTCCCAGGTGATCCATTAGTCCACCACAGGCAAAACACACACACAGCACACACAAACATGTGCCTAGAGCCAATTTGACACTTTAGTATCTCAACTCCACCTATCAACATATTTTTGGATAAGAACTTCAAATACATTACTTAGAGATTTGTCCAAAAACTATATCTTACTTACCTCTATTTTATAGAAACAGAGTAATTTGAAACATAGGCTTGAACTTTTTGAGGCAGAAAGATAGCAGTTTTCATCCCAATGATGGTATATGAATGTATTCAATTGTTTTAGAATGCAACAAGAATTACAAGAAACTGACAACTCCTAGAATGAAATACTGGTAGCATGCCTTATTAAATGTGGGGAAATGGAGAAATGTTATGCACTGCAGGTAAGTGTTTTAGTGTCTTACTCTTCAGCTTCCTGTCTGTGATGTCTATTTCAGTCTTGCTCTGCTTAAAACAGAATGTGCTCCCATGCCTTGGTCCATGGCTCTGAAGTGTATCTCATTACGTTCCTCAAAGCTCCACATTTAAAGGATATGTCACACATTCAGTATTACATACATATATACAAATATTTCAAGCAGGGGCATTAATGCCCTTCTAGTTTGCCAATATACCAAAACACTTGTTCCCATAATAAGTGTCCAGTCTGTCCTTAAAAATATCTAGACTAGTACTTGCTTTAATGTAATTTGGTAGTCTGTTCCATGCATCAGCTACTCTGTCAGAGAACCAATTAGTACACTTCTCATTCATATAGAATCTCCTACATAGGTTGTCTGATGTCTCTGTAGTACTTTTCGATAACCCCAAACATTTCCAGACATAGCTGTCTCTAAATGCCCTATATACCTGAATAAGACCTCCTCTTAGATATCTGTAAGAGACACTGTATTAGCAATTTTTAACTGATATCCATAGTAAATAGAACTGAATCATATAAGAACTATTATACAATTAAAAATATTACATTTCAACCATCCTATGAGCTTCCTAGATGAAGTTGTTAGTAAACTGTAAGTGAATGCTCCACATTTTGTCAATTTCTTACACATTATGAAAGGCTGTGTTCCTTATTTTGGAGATAGAAGGTTGACAGCTATGTGTCTTACCCTGTATGCAGCCTTGCCCTGCCCTGCCTTTTTTTTTCTTGCTTTAACCTGTTTTATCAAAGATAGGAAGTGAAATAACAACTGCAGTATACTGTCTGGAGTATATGAAGCAAGACTAATGTCTTGTAAGCACTACTGGTGTGTGTGTGTGTGTGTGTGTGTGTGTGTGTGTGTGTGTGTGTGTGTGTGTGTGTGTGTGTGTGTGTGTGTGTGTGTGTGTGTGTGTGTGTGTGTGTGTGTGTGTGTGTGTGTGTGTGTGTGTGTGTGTGTGTGTGTGTGCGTGCGTGCGTGCGTGCGTGCGTGTGTGCGTGTGTGTGCGCATGAGTGAGAGAGACATATTTCAGCATCATATTTTCTTAAAAAAATAAAGTAATACGATTATTCATAATAATTATTTCTGTACAAGATATGTTGTCTTGCTTACAGGAAATTACAGCTTGATTGCTTTACAGATGCTCCAAAGAGATTAAAATAAAGTACAAAAAAATTTTATATTTTGCAGAAGATTAACTCCTCTGTACCCTTTGATGTGCCTGATGTGGAAGAAAGCTCCTCATACGTCTACACCATACATATAAATAGATATAGATTGATATACACTCTCTGGGGGAGGGAAACAAGAAGGAATAAACAAATCTCACTTTCTCGCGTCTGTGAGCCTAGCTGTAATGATTTGAAGCCAGTGATCTTTCAGGTTCAGTGATCTGAATGAAAATCATGTCAATAAGGTCTCAAAATATACGGGCTTCAGTTTGCCCTTTGCATCTTACAGATTTATATGGAGAATAAAACCCTCCAAAACTTCTAATTATAGCACATAATATAGCCAATAACTCAAAAAGTTCTCATAAGCTTTTTGCTGTAATTGATACATACACTTGCTAAAGTGTATTATATTACTCTAGTTCAAACAATAATGGAAGAAAATGTTTATTTTCTGTAGCATACACACTCGATGCCTAAGCATACTTTGTGTGCCAGCAGAAAGTAAGAAATCACTGAATTTGTACATACAGTATGTATATAGTAACAATTGTACTGTGATCTTCGATACATTTTTAATGAGCTAAGATAAAACAAAAACAGTGGTATTGGATACAAAGTGACTTGATATGAGTTGACAACACTTTTATAAACAAAGAACTTTAAATGTATCAACAAAATGGCCTTCCTCATGACAAACAAAGTTAAAATCGAAGTATACCAAGCATGCTCAGTGAAAGACTCACAATATATTTGACTAAATCATTTAAAACACTGCTTTTTCTATAATCCTTACTTTGTTTTCTAATGAATTGTAGCAAAAAGAAGGAAAATGTAAATATACCAAGCATGCCTAATGAGAGTCTTACAGTATGTTGCTTTTCCATAATATTTTCTGATGCATTCTTGTAAATTTCTTTCATATTTCTTTCTCAATATGAAATGAATCACATATACCCATTAAAAAATTAAACAATTCAACCACTCTTCAAAAACAAAATGAAAAAAAAATTGCTAGTCTCTGGATAAATAAACATTTTATGTTGGGAGTTTGAGCTGAGGACAAAGGAGCTACTAACAAGCTGTTTCTTGTGGGCAAGGGATTGAGTCCCTCAGCCTTCATTCCCTGTGTGACTCTAAGCAAATCATTTAACCAGACAGAGTGCCTGGAGTGACCTGACAAAAAAAATAATAACTCAAAGATATTACATTTTAATAGTTATAGGTAAGAAGCCATTTAATTGCATTATTTCGTACATATTATTAGTCCAAGAGGTGTTTTGGTATTGTGGCGTCAATGTGTTACACAAGAGATATATATATATATATATATATATATATATATATTAAACCATCACTTATGAAATAAGCAAGCATACATTTATATAAATGAAAACAAACCACATCAACATAATCCTAGTTGCAAGCATTTTACATCACAAACCATATTAACACATTCCCAGATGCAAACATTATACATCGCTTATAATCTACCCAATCATTTTCAGTTAAACAATACATAGCTCATTTAAGTCCTGCATTTTCTTAAACCTTATTCCTCCCCTATCTGTATTGTTCTCACAGTTCCCAATTTTCCTATACAGTTTGCTTCTCCACTTTTCTAAAGATCTCAATTCCAGTTGTTCTATCTTTGCTACTATTGTGATGGCCCCTCTCAGGGTCAGTAATCAAATAACCTGAATCCTCACCACTGACACTGGAGAGAAATGTTCATTTGGAATACAAATGGATACACTCAGTACTTCCAGATGCGGACCTCTCTGCATCAAGCACAATTTGCCTTAAGAGCATACAGGGAACATACTCAGTCCGGGGTCTGGAGCTCTCTATATCTGTCTCCCTTCAGGTCTCCAATAATACTCCCCACTGGTACAGCCATAGGGTTAGGTCATCAGCAAAGTGTTCAAGCCAAATCCTCCAGCACCCACTGTGTAAGACCAGTGCTTTGTGTCCCTGCTCCAAGTTGCTGACACACACACTCTGTGAGATTTGATTTTTAAAACACACACACACACACACACACACACACACACACACACACACACACACACACACACACACACACACACACACACACACACACACACACACACACACACACACACACACACACACACACACACACACACACACAGGGGAAAGGCTGGCACAGATTTACCTGCTGTGCCCCTTTCTGCCCAGAGTATAAGGTAGTTATCACTGTGACCAGAAACTCCACAATCAGCTACTCTAAGGCCTTTAACAAAGGGTGTACAATTACACTATGTGACATTAATACTAATACAAATGGTAGTAACTGACCAAGACAGCTAGGCCTTCTGAAGTGGCCCACACAGTGTCACCAAATAAATATAAGCACTTCTCAAATGTTAATCCCTTTCTAAAAGGACCAGCCACAATAAATGTTTCAAATATATTTAATGTTGTTGTTCATTCAACTTTTCCTGGTGAGGGGGGCCGCCACAGCAGAACTCCGGTCCACTAATGATTGGCAGTAGATTTTTACGGTGCCAAGGTGCCAGCCCGATGCCCAACCTTCAACAAAGGCATGCCCATGCATGTCTTTCAAATGCCACTCGACCATGGGGAGAACATGCAGACCCCACACAGAAGGCGCTCCAGCCAAGAATCGAACGGGAGAACCTCTTGCGGTGAGGCAACAATGCTACCGTTACACCACCGCAGCTATCTATTTAATAATAAATAATAAAAGAACATAAAAATAGTGAATATATATTTACAGTAAACCACAGAGTTCAAATCAAAGGAAATATTGAAAATAATGTTGATGGACAGACTCAGACAAATAAAGAAAAACAATATCTAAACTAAGCATCATTGTATTTTCCTGATTGAATCTAGGAGAATTACTATTCCCTACTTACTTAATAGATCAAGGCAGATGATGTGGTGAATGGTCCTTCTTGTTATCAGGCCCAGGACAGAATGCTCAATGCTGAAAGGACACTCTCTGTAACATCTAAAACATAATTCCAAGATGACTGGCAGAATGATCTCATCTGGTTACCTGCCTTTAGGTTCTCACAGTATCCCCCTTTGAAGATGAGACATGAATTTAGCATCAGCTGATACACATCTAAATGTTTATGGCAGTGCTTGGGGCTGCCACTCTTTTTACTGAGCTAATGAACAAAGGCTTCTTCCAGACCTACCATCTCCCATCCTATTCAGGGACTATATTAGAACACTGAAGTTTCAAAACTTCAAGTGTTTTAATGTCGAACACTAGTGATTGAAAATGTAAAACATCGAACATACAGAACAGCAAATTTTTTCCTAGGGAAAAATAAATTGTTGTTCCAAAACACAAACACACAAGACAAGCACACCAAACAAACAGCAATCCACACACATACACCTAAACTCTTACACCTAACCCTACACTAAACTATACATACACCACTAACTATCCACTTACCTTAACCCAAACCCTAACCCTAAGGTCCATCACTATCACACATTCACCTCACCCGCGCCTTAACCCTAACTCACCTACCCCACCCTAACCCTCACATCCACACAATCACACACTTACCTGACACACGCCCTAACCCTAACTCACCTAACCTGCTCTAACCCTCACGTCCACACAATCGCACACTTACCTGAACCTGACCCATAGCTTTCCACCATGATGCTGAAAATACCGAAGCAACAGAAATGGACAACCAAATTCTTTCCCAAGGAAAAAAAATTGGTTTTCTGTTTCTTCGATATTTTCAGCATTGGTGTTCTAATATAGATCCCCTATTCAGCACAGTGGGGTGCTGTGTTTATGGCTTAACAGCTAATTCAGTTTCAAGAGTTTTCCAAAACTAAATGGATTGAGGTTAACTGCCTCTCTTCCAGTATCCTTTGCTAACATATATACATACAGTCTCACATGTATATTCCTTCTCTGTCCAGCAGGCCCCACTATTGATAATTTTTTTTAACACTAACAACGTTACAAACACATTTTGATATTCAAATGCCATACAGTTCTAATACATTTGTGACATAAGCATCTGCACAAATCAGTTTGATATTCAAATGCCATGCAATTGCAATACATCTGTCTTGTACATATCAGTACATATCAGACTGATGTTCAAAGGATCTCATTCTTTACAAAACTCCAGCTGGCTATGCTAGCACTAGCCCATATCATCACAACTATAGTCACTACTTCTAATATATCTGGTTTAGATTTTGATTTCCATTTTCTAGTAATTGCTTTTTGGGCAACCACCATAATTAGACACAGCACACAGTTACAGGTCATTGGTTTAATTCTGGAGTCAATTTTAAGTAAAAAAGAAAATAAAAACATAAACTTTACATTCACAGAGTATTGTGCAATAGTACAATCTTGTAATGCAATTTTTGCTAAGTGATATGATCAAGTTAACTATGTTTTGTTTCTTAATGGAATGAGTATTTTTATTGGTTACAAGATTGATTCATGTATTTTATAAAGGATTCTATTTGAGTGTCATGTTTTCATGCAAATTGGCAGAGAACAATTATGTCAGAAAACATAATCCTTTAGTTTTATTTTATAAGCAATCTGAATTATTTCTTGTGTGGACCATGGCTTAGAAATAGATCTGATGGGTTAACAATTTAAAATTGATTGTGTATTATCCTTCTACTCATGACCATTGTGATACAGGTAGAAAAGTCAGAAATCTGATAAAACAAATGAACACAGTAAATGGGTCTGTTCGTAGAGATCCATGCGATATAACAGAAGTAAACCGGATATATTACTGTGCAGATAAAGTAATAACTGATAAAGTTCTACAACAAGAACACAGGGAAGTGAGGGAAAGGAAGGGGAGAAAATGAATACCATCATGGAAATATCGAATAGAGAAAACTATAAAACAGTTAGGACAAGAAGTGTCACTGTTAGAAGATTATAGAAGAGGGAACAGATCAACAAAAATACTAAGAAAGTAAGATGCATATTAGAACAGACCAGGATCTATCATGCATTATCACAAATAACAAGCTAAACATTTCAGCACAGGCAGAAAAACTTAGAAAATATGAAGATAAATATAAAGGAAAAGTACAAAATAAACATTTTATTGATGACCCAAAATAGTTTTATAGAGAATTGGGAAACAAGGTAAAAGGAATTGAAAGACCACAAAAAAAAAAAGAAGAAATAGATACATTTTAGAGAAGTATCTATGAAGATCCTGTGGAACATAGCAAAGATGCTAAATGGATAGAAGATGTTAAAGAAAGAATAAAAAGTTTAAAGATACAGGATATATAATGGGATGAAGTAACAGCCAGAGAGACTGAAACAACGTTAAGAAAAGCTGCTAATTGGAAAATCCTAGGCCCATTCAGTACCTAACTTTTGGTTGAAAGTATTAACATTTTTGCATGAAGATTTAGCTATGAGTAAGAACTATTTATATGCACACTCAGATCAGACACCATCAGGTTAACAATAGGAAAAACAATGCTTCTACTTAAAAGTAAACCTGCAAGCTACCCTAAAAATTATAGACCAATAACTGGCCTTCTAACGACGTATAAACTATACACAGGAATTGATGCCGACAGAGTTTATAGTCATTTAGAAGAAAACTCAATTATGGCAGTAGAACAATAGGCCAATAAAAGAAAGTCATATGGAATAAAGCATCATTTGTTGTTAAATAAAGTCATAGTGGAGAACTGTAAAAAAGGGAAGAATCTAAGTATGGCATGGACTGACTATTTGATAGTATCCCACATTTATGGATAAAAGAGTGCTTAAAAATGTATAAGATACTTCCTACACTGATCGACTTCATTACAGTGACCATGAAACAGTGGTAGACCACTTTGCAATTAAGCCATGATAAAGGAAAAATTATCCGAGATAAAAATTCAAAAGGGGATATTCCAGCGTGACTCTTAGTCACCACTGATATTCTGCCTTGCCCTTAACCCATTAAGCTGTCTACTTAACAGTTTAGGCCATGGCTATAACTTGGCTCCTAGAAAACAAAAGAGTATAAAGACTTCTCATCTTCTCTTTGTCAGTGATTTAAAACTGTATAGTTCATCAGATGAGGAACTGAAAGCACAACTGCAAGTTGTCAAAGCTTTTTCAGATGATATAAGAATATCATTTGGTCTTCATAAATGTGCAGAAGCAACCTTTAAAGCAGGAAAACTGCAACACCAGGAAAACATCAGTTTAGGACAAGAGTGTGATATAAAAGAACTTGAGCAAGGAGTGTATACATATTTGGGAACTGATGATGGATCAACAATAAAACATGAACAAATGCATATAAAACTTAGTAATGAATACTTCAGAAGACTTAAATTAATCTTGACAACAGCACTGACATCTAGGAACAAAATCCAAGCTATAAACCAATTTGCTACTCCTGTCCTAACTTACAGTTTTGGAGTGATTGACTGGCCGCAAACCATGTTGGAGAGATTAGATATGAAAACAAGAAGAATGCTTCATGCTCACCAAATGATTTATAAAAATCAGTGCATACCAAGATTATATATTCTCCATTCCAAAGGAGGGGTGGGCCTCCTTGAAATTGATTACATATATAGATCTGCAACCGTGGGAATCCACACATATACATATCTGCTGACTTCAGAAGATCCAAACATAGTGAAAGTTTTGAAATATGAGGAGAATAAATCTAAGATGACTTCTCTGCTTACTCTAGTAGAAGCATACTGGTGTCAAGCAGGAATGGAAATCAAACCAGAAGGAGATAAAAATCAGCAAGCAACTGAATGTGCCAAAAAACAAAATAAAGAATATAAGATGAAGGATCAGATGAGAAGGCAAGAAATGTGGTAAATGCATAAATATAGTTGCAAGTATAGAAAACTTCTGGAAAAAGCTTATATTGATCAGGAATGAATGCAGGAATGGTTAAGGAGAGGCGAATTCAAACCAAGAGATGAAGGTTAATATTGGCAGCCCAAGTAAGTGGACTACGTACACGTTGGTTTACAAAGTCCATTGAACGTGTGGGAGAAACAGGCAAATGTAGGTTTTATAAAACCAGATTGGACACAGTTGCAAACCTTGTTGCTGGCTGTGACATACTAATGGCAGAAGGACTGTATACTGAAAGGCATAATAATGTGGCAAGACTGTTACACTGGGGGCTGTGCAAACAATATAGCACCGAAGTGGCTGAAAAACACTAGAAACATGAGCCACAAAGCATCATAGAAAATTAAGAAGTCTACATCACATGGGATCATCCATTACCAACAGTTCAAAAGATAGATGCTAGAAAACCAGATATAGTGGTCCATGAAAAGAAGACAAAAGTCACATTGATCATTGAAATCGCCATATTCAGTGACTACAGTGTCATGCATACAGAGAGACACAATGTCATAAAATATCAGGATTTGCAAGCAGAAATGAGAGCTATGTGGAAAAAAGATACCCAGACAGTTCCAATAGTAGTAGGAGCAACGGGTCTTATAAAAAATAATCTACAATTGTATTTAGATATGCTACCAATGCATGTAACTCCATGCAAATTGCAGGAGTCTTTACTGGGCACATTGCGGGTGCTGCGAAGAGCACTTTTGGCTGACATCAAAGACTGAAACAATACAAATTTCATGAACTTTAATTGTACTTTGACTTAGGAATGGAGTCCATTCCCACCATGGTATTAGAAACCTCGACTGTTGCAGTGTGGAGGGTAAAACATCAATGAGACACTGCTTGCCTTAAAGCAGGCCAGTACAATACTTCTTGGTGCAGTATTTCACATACATTTTGGAATGTATATCAGTATAACAATGACACTCTATCATTATAGTGCTTGTTAGGCATTCAGTGGTAGTGTATTAGTATAGCTATTGTGCATAGATTCATAGGGTAGTACTAGGCTCCTCTCAACTATCCAGATTTTGGCAGAATGCTCACATTTTTGCCTCATATTTTTGGTCTGTTCCTCATAAAATTTGTGATTTTCTGGGAGATTACTAAGGATTTAAATCCCTAAATAATGACATACATTTTAGTTTTAGATTTCCTGTCCTTCAGAAAATACATGTTAACACAAATCTTATTATTCTAACAACTTTCTAAGTTTATAAGAGCAATATTTAAAATCTGTCCCTATTTTTCGACCTTTGCCCCCACACTATTATAGGTGCTGTCCAGATTTCTTGCACTAAGAGGTTGAGAGCTATCAAGCCTAGTGGAATTTCCCATCACAAAAATTAATAATCAAATCCTGCACCTTGTGTCTGTGAGGTAATCACCTTAACAATTATGATAACCTCTATAGCACAACAGCACTGTATAGCCTGCAGTTGCATTGCTTATTAGGCACTTTGGGATTAGTTCAGCATATAGGTAGGCTGAAAAATAGTGTCACTGTATTATAATAGTGCTTGAAAAACTTAAGTTAAAAGCTATTGTTAGGGTGTTCTGCAGTGCAACACTCTGTGTGTGATACTGCAACAAAAGTCAATGCACATGGTTGTAGTTTAAGATGTTAATGACATTAAATATGGTAAAAGTAGTACTGTGTGCTCTATAATAGGACAGCACAATGCTGATCCATATAAGCATGCATATGGGTCCACATATGCACCATGAAACATATAAGGGAACAGAAGGAAGCTGTCTGGACCTCTGGGCCTATACTGGTATATGGAAATCTGCCGTAAAATTCAAAGACTTACTGAATGTGGTATGCGTGTGGCACATTCCTGCTGTTTTGTATCACATTTTCGTCCTGTACAACATGAATGAAGTCCCAGACATACACTATGATGCCTTGCCTTATAAATTACATTATGCTTGCATTATGGTAGGAGTACACAGGATGCCTAATTAATCTGCCATTAAGTAGTTATAACATGCAGCAATCTGTGTATTACTCAACTTCCCAATTATATGTGTTGCAATCCTTGTGAATGCTTTTGTGAATTATCATTCCACCACCAGTTCAAGTGCATTCCATGGTGCTACAACATTCTGTTTAAATAAGTATTTTCAGAGTTCCAGGGTATTGTTAGTCACCAGAGCCTGTAGCCTGTTCCCTCCAAACAAGTCTTCCTATTTAGCATGACCCTTTGAACATCTCACTGATACAAACTTCTACAAAGATTGTTTTGCTAGGTATTATTTTTGTTTTCTGATGAGAAGAGATGTAGTTTCTGCTGTCTCTGGTTATATTCCTTCCCCTCTAACTCAACAGAGTCCTTCCAATGCCTGATGTTCTTTTCTTTATATAGTGTCCATATCTGCACAGAGTATTCCAGGTATAATCAGAGGATGGCTTTATACGGTGGAAGCATTACTTTTTCGTTTTCTGATGAGAAGAGATGTAGTTTCTGCTGTCTCTGGTTATATTCCTTCCCCTCTAACTAAATAGAGTCCTTCCAATGCCTGATGTTCTTTTCTTTATATAGTGTCCATATCTGCACAGAGTATTCCAGGTATAATCAGAGGATGGCTTTATACGGTGGAAGCATTACTTTTTCACATCTAGACTCTACTCCCTCCCCCTGGGCTACACCCTGATATTCTGTTTGCTGCTGATACCGCCCTCTCACTCTGCTATTGATGGTTTATGCCAGCAGAGAGGCTGGTACTTCACAATTGGGTTCCTATAACCTAACTACAGTACTTTGCATTTGTTTGCAGATCATCACATGCAACCCTTTCCTCCTGTTTCTTTCTTTAACATTTCATGATCCTTCTTTAAAAGCTCTCCATTTTCCAGTGCCACTACTTTATGACATCAGCTAAAGATGTTGATCCTGTCCTCTGAAACCAATGAGTTTAAGACAAACACAGTGAAGAAGACTGGAGTCAGCAAAGGCTCATGCAGCACTCTACTACTCATTTTTTTTAATTCCTGACTTTAGTGCTCTGTTTACAGTCATCATGCAGCTATTCATTTCCTCACTTCTGCTCCATCTCTAATCCCATACAGTTTTCCTGTTAGTGTCCTGTGTAGGACTTTGTCAAAGGCCTTGCTGAAGTCCAGATTATCATGCCTTCTGGTACTCCCCTGTCAATTTCACCTGAAATCTAGTCTTAAAATCGTACCATCTTTGACTGACATCTACTCCTGTCTGTGCTTCCATGCTAACTGCTACCCAGAGACATTACCAGCCCTTCCCTTGGGGTTCTTTCCATGACTCTACCTGCCACTACTGTCAGATGAACAAGTCTGTAGTTCCTGGATTTTCCTGCTTCTCTCCTTTGTACAAGAATAGCGTACTTATTGTCTTCCTGACCTCTGGCCTTAAGAGTATGACACATAGGCACAAGTAGCATTTCTCCAGGAAAAGCATTTTAAGACTAATGATAGCTTTATTTGTAACCCTAAGGACTATACAATCTTAGTTCAATCCTCCTATAGAACAAAGACAAAATTAGTATCAATTCTCTGGAAGAAAAACATAATCACTCCAAAAGTTTTTTATAAATCTGAAGACAAAGAAGGTCTACTAGCATTTATAATTAAATTTAATAACAGAATATGTACCTTAGCTAATCTATATTGGTTCCCAGGAATTAGACGAGGAACGGTTAAAAAATACCTAGATTTTATTTCCAACTATTATAAAGGAAATCTTATACAGGGAAGATATTTTAATTGTACTGTAGAAGCTTCTGAAACCACCAAGAAGTCTTTTCATATAGCAACTATTTCAAAATCCTTAAAAAGATGGATTAATTAATTTAATTTAATAGACACTTTTAAAGTAAAAGATGATAAATCCTAATTATTTTCCCATAAAGACCATATATTTGGAACACAAACTAGAATAGACAAATTATTCATAGTTCAAGATTTGCAAACAAAAATCCTCAGCTTCTCAATAGTTCCATGCCCCTTCTCAGTTCATGACTCTCTGATAATGAAGCTCCAAATAGATTTTAAAACTTTAATCCTCTCAACTAGAATTCAATCATATATCACAAAAATTAAATAATTCAGACCCTGGATGTTGTCAGAACTACAATTATTTCTTGAAATTAATAATACAACAGAAATCAATAGAGTCATGGTTTGGGACTCATTAAAAGCGTATTTATTTGGTAAGACCCTTAGCTGGTACAAAAACAAAGTTAGAGAGTGGGAATCTGAATCATTAGACTTGCAAACCAGACTCTTGACAGCTAAATCTAAAAAAATCAGAATTGTCCAGAAGTCAAAAAAGAAATGGAGGAATTAAATAAAAAATATAATGAAATTCTAACACACAAAACTTGTCTAGCCTAGGAAAAATTAAAAATAAACTCATTAGCCACCTCCCCCAGATATCTACATAACTTATCTACAAGAATTAAAATACAATCTAAAGCAAATAGCATTAGTAGTATATATCATGAAAAGAAAGGGGAAAAAAGTATCAGATATAGGAGACATCCTTGAAGCATTTTGGTTCCATTATATGGAACACTTCAAAAAAGAAGATTTAAATACTAACCAAATAAACTTAGATACAAACCTTATCAATACAAAAAAATTCCAGAAAACTTAAAACTAGACCTACAAAAACCTATATCCTACAAAGAAATTGTTGACAAGACAAAAGAAAGCAAATCTAACAAAGCTCCAGGGATAGATGATATAATTATGGAAATTTACAAACTCTTCCCTTCAACAGTAATCTCCCTTTTTCATAAAACTTTGCTAGAAGTCCAGGCAGAAGCAGAAATACCACCCTCATGGAAATATTCTCTCATAACACCAATTCTAAAAGATAATAAACCATCAGACCTTTGTACCTCATACAGAACTATATCATTACTGAATAATGATTACAAAATAATCATGTCAATCCTAGCTAACAGAATGAAAATCCCACTTTCAAAAACAATTAATAATGATCAAACTGGATTTTTATATAACAGGCACACACATGATAATATTAAAAGGATACTTACTCTTATAGATTATGTGAATAAAGAAGATAGAGAAACACTTGTAATCGGATTAGACATAGAAAAAAACTTTGATTCCCTCAACTGGGAATATCTATTTAAAACTTTAGCATTATTTGAATTTCCTCCTCCCTTCATCTTAATACTAAAAAACATATATATTAAAAACTTAGCCTACATTAAATTAGGCCATTTCACCTCAGAATATATCCATATAATGAAGGTACTAAACAAGGATGTCCCCTTTCTCCTATTTTATTTGTTTTGGCTATAGAAATACTTGCAGAAATAATATGCAATAATCCAAGAATCAAAGGGATAGAAGTCTATGACCAGTACATATCTAAAATAATGCTTTTTTGCTGATGATATTTTATTAATCCTATCAAACTCCAGAGAGCCATTAGGAGAGCTAGAAGAAGTAATGCAGAAATTTTATAAGATTTCAGGTCTACACTTTAATAGATCAAAATCAAAATTTCTATTTTTAAATAAGAAAAAAGAGCTACAAGTTATAGATAAATCCATCATAGGAAAACAAGAACTTATGATAAATTATTTGGGAATAGTGTTATATAAAAATATAAACAAAACAATATTTATAAATTATAAAAACATTATTGAAACAATAAAAAATACAGAAAAATGGAACAAAATTATATTAACTTTTGAAGACAGATTGCAATTAATAAAAATGATCTTATTGCGAAAAATACTATATGTAGCATTAGCAATGCAGTTAATTGCTGAAAGATGCATTCTTAAAGAAATAAACTCATGTTTAATAAAATGTTTATGGTATCCCAAAAAGAATACAGTAGCTCTAACTCATCACATTAGACCCTGGAAACAAGGAGGATTGAACTTCCCAGAAATAGAAACATATATAAAAGCATATGTGCTTAAAACTACAATAGACTGGATGAACCTAAATTATTTTGCCAACTGGAAAGAATTAAGAATGGCAATATTAACAAATGAATTTAATCTGTTAAAAAAATTTAATAGTAAACAAATCAAACAAACCCTGGTACATACTATGCATAAGTATACAATATAATATAACAAAACCTTCTAAAACAAAACTGATTAATCATTACATCGATTTCTTTAGGAAGATTATCAGTGCAAACATAGATCTAAAACTTTTGTTTGGCCTTTTAACCCTATTTACCATCACTAAGAACTTTCCTCACAAAATATATAGGGTTAACAATAACCTCCTGGGAACAAAATGGATTCTTATGCTGGTTTCAATGTGTAAATAAATTAAATGTTTTAGATGTACATATGATAAAAACTGTTTACAATATTCCAACACAGGACTGGTTAACCTTACAAAGCATTCTAATGTATACTCAAGATTTATGCAGATTAATTAATAATTCCTTTTTTAAAAATATTCCAAATCTAATAAGTTTTCTGTATGAATTTATATATAATAGTTGTGAAAAGAAAAATTCCATTTCAAATCTATATAAATAGTTAAAAACATATAATACAATTCCCAAACCATCATACTGGTAGTTCTTAACAAAAGGTCAGTCATTGCAGTTAACAGAAGAAATTAAAACTAACATCTTACTATCAGTTAATTACACCTCTAACACACAGTACTGGAAAATATTTAACTGGAAATACTTACATAAAGCGTTTTTAACACCAGATAGAATTAAAAAGATCAGTACTATTACAAATGTTTTTTGCTGGAGGTGTGAAAAGTCAAATAAAGCAGACTGGATTCATATTTTTTATGAATGTAATAAAATTAAATCATACAGGAATGGAATCAATCATTTTTGCAAGCTTTATTTAATGAATCCTTTACCTTAACTAAAGCATTGATTATACTAAATATAAATGAAGGTCCCTACCTGAATAAGACAAATATGTATTTGTTATGGAAAATACTTGCTATATCTAGGAAATGCATAATCAAAAGGTGGAATTCAAATACATCCCTGACCTTGGAAGAATTCTACACTTTACTGAAGACAACTGCATTGATGGAAATACAAATCAAAGAGCTACGAATCTATCCCAGGCCATTGGTAAATAATCCTTGGAAGAAAGTTATATCTTTGTTGGACACTCTGCAGTAATCAATATTGTATCTCTGATAACTGATCTGTTAATTCTATATTTAATAACATACAGTGTATATAATTGAAAGTCAGGATATTGTAAATATTGTATATAGTTGTTTAAAATGATATTTAAAAATATTATGTAAATGTTATTTTAATTAAAAATAAAACAAAATTTGAAGAGAAAAAAGAGTATGGCACTTACTAACTTCCTGACCTCTGACCTTTTGCAATAGCCAATGTTCTATTGAAGATCTCTCTGGGATATGATCATATATCTGAGGATAGTTGGAGGTATCTCATGTGTTTTTTGTGTGTTATCCTACCTAAAGTCAGATCCACTAGCCACAATCTAACAAAAAATTGGAAAGAACTATCCAAACAGTGAAAGATGTTATGACGAAGAGCAGTAGCAAAGCTATGATGATTGCTTTCTCACAGATTTAGAATTCGGAAATATTCCACTTCTAGTACTTAATCTCTCAATTGCTTAATTCTTAATTAGATGAAGGGTGAAAAGCCATTCATCTCTTTGCTATATATTATTGATGCCTGGAAATCAACATAATTTAGAAGAAATACTGATGGAAATTCAGTAGGGGCAGAAATATTATTATGATCAAAATTACAGGAAAACATTAGATTTACAAACTGGAGAAAGAAAAAGAATATATAAGGCATAAGAAAATGTGCAGCCTGGAGCTAAGATACTCGCTAAAGCATCTGAACCACTGACAGACAAGTGTAACATTTATATCTCTGTTTGTTTTTAATTGCACTGACCTTGGAACACTCCCAACTTGCTATCATATAAGTACATTCAATCTTGCTCTACAAAAAAAAAAAAAAAAAAAGAAAAGAAACATTGAAAGCAAGAGTAAATAATTGTTGTAGCCAATGTGGTTACGAAACTGTGAAGTGAGTCGGTGCCACACTGGCGGTGCAGAGAAATAAACCTGGACTACAGCCCAGACATCCCTGGTTTGATCAGTGCTTTGATTAGTGGCTCTGGAAATTAATGAAGTGACAGGGAAAGATAGATGTTACCATCTCTGTGCCATCCTGTGGACATCTCTGGTGTCGATCCCTGTTGGAGGCTGGGAATATCTATAGCAGGGGGATGTTAAAGATTGGGATAATAAGATGGGGGCACTGGTTAAGCTGCCACAGAGGTGAGGTGGAATGCTGTACACCTCTATTGCATGCCCATCCTCCGACTTCACCACAGGAGCCACAGGAGAGGGTGGGTGGATGGAATAGAGGAGGACATAAGGAATCAAAACAAAAATAAAACAACTAGCATACAAGAAAAAAGAACAAATAAAACCCCTAGAGAATATGGAACCCCTTCAACTACAAGATGGGCAATCACCCCCCACCAGGGCATCCTTAAATCCTCATTGGTCCTGACTCAAATTTGAGACTCTGACTGGGTGGTGAACTGGAACGCCAATAGACCCTATGGAGGACACGGGGTACTGGGACAGTGGTCAAAATAGCAGAAAGAGAAGAAAAAAGACCTTAAAAAAATGTGAGCTGAGTTGGTGATTTAAGCAAATGATTCTAAGCCAGAAAAAGCTCCATATTATTCATGCAGAAGATGTAAGCCTCTATAGGAAGAAGAATAACAGACATTTGTATTACACAAATATGTCAACATCTAGTAAGAGATGTAATCAGAGTAGTCACAACCAAAACTGCTGCATGAAAATGGAAATTATGGGATCTGTGATAGTGTGAGTTTGAAAGCGCCTTCCAGGGGGTCCCTATCAGATTACTGAAGTTTCAAAACTTCGAAAGTCATATGGTTGGGACACTATGATCGAAGTTTTGAAACTTCAAAGACTTTTAATGGAGATTGCAGTACAGTGTGGAATGAGAAATTTACCCTTTTTCTGCTATGCAGTGCGATCTCGGAGTTGGTATATTTAATTAGCAGGGGGTGTGGAGGTGCAGGTTTTTTTTTTATTTTAATGTTCGAAGTTCCGAAACTTCGATTATATGGTTTTGGCCATATGAATTTCGAAGTTTCAGAACTTTGATAATCTGATATAATCCCTTCCAGGTCATGTCTCCACGTCCATTGTAAAATCTCCTGTCAAATATTCCAAATTTGGAAGATCACTAAAGAAACTAGAAATATACATAGACTTTACAACATAGCTGTGCTTGAATCAAGGGTATTAAAGCTGCATTTACTAAAATGCATTTTGAATGTGAACAAAATTATCTTGTTTGAAGTAAAAACAAATACATTTAGTGTAGAGCTAAGGTTAATTTATACTGAGCATGTAGCATTGTATGCTACTTCATAAAATACAAATTTCATAAACAGATGATATGGAAATAAGCTACATACAGAAAGCTGGAGGTGAAATGCAGAAGTCCAGGAAGTAATCAAAAATAACAAGCAGTGCAGGAATTAAATGGACGCTAGAACAGACAGACCAAGTTAAGAAAGCAAACTAGTTGTCTAGTAAAGCGGCTAAGAGAGCAATTGCAATAGCATAGAGCAAGGCATCAGATAAACTCAACCCACTTCTGGAAAGTGACTTGGTAAATTGTTAAAATAAACCATCAAATTGTAAGGCAAAACAGAAAGATAAAAAAGATAATCATTAGACACCATTCAATAGGGTTGCCAGCAATAACTGGCTCATCAGTCCACAGGACAGCAAAGGCAGATGAAAGGAACATTTCTAGCAGCTTATATATGAAGATGATCCCACAGAAACTGATCTACCTCATGCAAGGCTTGTGATAAAAGAAAAAAAAAGAGTCCATGCTAGAAAAAGTAAAAACAGCATTAAAGAAAAACGAAGGCAGGGAATGCAGCTCACTTAGATGAAGTTATGGCAGATATGATCAAGATAGTGGTTGAGTGAGTTAAGGGGTTAATATGTACTCACTGTGTTCATAGGTTCATAGGTAGGTGCTAGACTATCAACCCAAGGGCCTAAGTAAGCCTAGATAATAAGGTTCCCTGGTTTATGCCACCCAAGAAAGTTATTTTCCTGTGCCACTGTTGAGCAGAGACACACAAGTGATCCCCGGGGTGTATTTCCTAGTTCCCATCCACTCATCAAGATTTTTCTTGAAGAGTGCTAATGAAGAACTTTGCTTGATATATAGGTTCATAGGTATGGAGAGAGAAAGATGTATGTCCCATATAACTGGAGAATAGGCATTCCAATGGGAGTGTATAAGAACATTCACAACTGAGGGCAACAGAGAGGTATCAAACTCTTGTCGCACTGCATGAACATGCTGGAGACATTGATTGATAAATGAATACATAGATCAGTAAAAAGTAAGAGGGAGATGAGCAACTTGAATTCAGATCAGGGTGCAGCATAGCTAACCCAATGTCTGTAGTATGACGGGTAGTAGAAAAGAGTCCAACCATGCATTCCTAGACTTGGACAAAGCTTATGACAAGGTCTCATGAAAGCTGATTTAGGTATTCCTGAGATGGTACAAAGTGCTACAAATATTGGCAGAATTAGTTCAGGCTAAGTACAAGGACCCAATGACACAAGTACAGTGTTTAGACCCACAGAGGGGTTTCCAGTGGAAGTGGGTGTTCATTAAACTTCCTATCTGAGCCCACTGCTGTTCATATTGGTGATGAACTACATTAGCAAACTGGTCAGAAGGGATAAATCACCAAAGCTGCAGCATGCAGAAGATAAGGCCTTACAAGCAGACTCTGAACAGAAATGTCATCAAATGAAAGGGGACTGGAATTTAAAATGAGTGGCACATGGGATGAAACTTAGCACAGACAAGACAATTGTCATGACATCAAATGGGGAAAATCAGAAGAAGCTGATAATTGAGACAGAAGGGAAAACAGTTGAACAGGTTAACAACTTCAAGTATCTGGGACGGGTAGCTGAGGAGAAGGGAAGTCTGAATGAGAAGGCCAAATCTAGGATCAGAGGTGCTGCAGCCAAATGGCAAGAGTATCGGGGTAAGAATGTCAAAGGAGCTAAAACATAAGCTGTACAAGACAGAGGTGTGACCAGTACTACTATATGGTACAGAAATCTGGGCAGTGAAGGCAGAAGAGCTGAGGAAGTTAGACATGATGGAGATGATGTAGCTGAGATGGGTAGTAGGACAAACACTGTGTAAAGATGCAGAAATGATGCTGTAAGTGCAGAAACCAAAGTAGCTGCAATTGCAGCGAAGGTATAATGGAACAGATTATGGTGGTTCAGACACGTGCAGGAATAGAGAAGACAATTTACTAAAAAGATTTGAGAGAGACAGAAAGAAGGGAAGAGGAGCTGATACTGTTCGGCTAAGAGATGGATAGATTGTGTGAGAGAAGCCCTATGACAGACATAACTATCAAAAAAGGTAGGAGAGTGGCACTGAATTAAGAGACTAGGAAACAGTTTATGTGGCATGCTGATCTAATGTAGAGAAATCGGAAAAATGTGGTTAATGATGATGATGATGAAACTTTATTAATAGATAAAAACGTGGATGTATTATGTAGTATATAGGTTGTGGACATTTATAGCAATGAGAAACTACTAGATTATATTATATGATACCCTTTTCTGTGCTGTTCCAGTCACCAATACCTTTCTCTTTAAATCTTTAACATTGTTTGCTAAATCTGCAAATTTCCCCCTTGTTTTTTCCATTCTCACTCCTCTCCATTTTTACCTGCATTTGCTCATCTTTTAACTTACTTAGTCCCTCCTGTATCCGTCGTATCCTCCCTAATTTGCCACATTTTCCAGCATTATGTCTTTCCTGTCTAAATTTAGCTCTAGCTGTTCCACCCTCTGTTCCATTTCTAACTGCCTCATTCTAACCTGCATCTACCTAGTCTGACATGCTCTGTACCACATTCCCTCCAACCTACAAACTGCCTTAATTTAATCAAACTTCCTTATTCTTGCTTGTTTCTCTTCTGAATTTTTCTTTTTGAATTATGTATTTTCCATTTTCTCTAGACACTCTCTCTTTTCTTCTACTCTCTACTTACTTGGGTTACATCTCTACATCTCTATTCCTTATCTCCCTCCCTTTCAAACCATGTTTGCTAAAGAATAATCTTACACCTCTCTTTTGCATATATATCTATATTCCCCACTTTACACAAGGCTTCATCTACCAAATTCCTATCTAATTTGCTTAACTCCTTACTCTCCTGCCTAATAATGATAAATTGCCTCATATCTTCACACCTCTTTTTCCACATATGTGTCATTCATATAATTTTCATACATTTTTAATTGCTTCTGACATACTGCAAGAGCTCCACCTCCCCAAATAACCTATCCAACACTGGTTTCATTACTATATTCGAATCTGCTGCCCATATTACCCCATCAGCTTTCCATTTTCTATTAACTCTACACATCCTGTCATTGCTTCTTTTTGTCTGCTTTTGGGCTGTGATACGAATCCACCACTACTCCCTTATCTTGAAATGTACCTCTATGAACCACTTACCTGCCATTCTCAACTGTCACACTTTCTTCCCAAAATCAGTATTACTTTCTTTTATTTATATCCCTTCTCATCTCCGTTCCCCTGGCAGATATTTCTCCCTCACCCATTTATATTCTTTCTTCTGCTATTGACTTCTCCATACTCATAGATTCATAGGTAAGTACTATAGGCTGGCTGTCCTTGAGGGCTATTTTGTGGGCTATTTTAAGTCTAGCCAATTTCCCTTCTTGTGCTCAAAATAACTTATCCCATGTGGTTATACATTGGCCATACTCATTCCATGGTTGATATTTATATATTATCCCTAATGAGAAGTACTGGGATCATACCATATATGACTGGATGGGGAGCCATGCATGAGATAAAGCATTTGAGTTGCTTAGCTCCATTAGTAGTTTAGGAGTCAGTCCTGGGGTAAATTTTCTGTTTCCCATCCATAGCACTAAGTTCAACTTGAATATGGACAGGGAGGACCTTGATGATATTCCAATATCCTATCCCCACAACTGAGCATTTTTATCTCCATTCATCTCATCTGCACCACCATTCATGCTCCTCTTGAATGTCTCCTTCAACATGTGCCTTCATATCATGTATATCATCTTATTTATCTAATCTCCTCCCATTGCCTGTGCAATTATATCACTAAGGAACAGACAGGATCTGCTGTGAAACGTTTCTCCCTTGAATTATGCACTTCAGAATTTAACTATACTCTAATTAATAATATATAATACAACTAGTCATAATATATAATACAATTTACTTTTCATCATGTGATTTAACAGCAAATGGCAAATGATATTGAAATCTTAAGGCCAAGTCCAACATGTCCAAACAGAGTTTAATTTTTCTAAATTCAAAACTGCTCTCTTTTGTATACCTTAACAAGGAGGGAATGCAGGAACAAAGATGAGACGAACCACCAAGGCTGTCGTGAGACGAACACATCACGTTAAAAACCAGATTCTTTAATACAAACAATAAAAAGTAGTACAAAACAAAGTTGTAGGGTGGATAAGCAGTTTTGATAAAAACCTTCTTCAGATGCTCACCCATTAACCAACAATTGTTCTTATAAAAGAAATAGTAGCAAATCATCACAAATCAGGAACTAGCTGGACTATTGAGCTTTTCAAACTGAATCAACCATTTAGCATATCAAGATGACCAATGAGAGACTATCAGAAACTATTTCTTTCAATCAGGAGCATGCCAGTCTCAAGTTCATTCAGAATCACAGTAGAACCAATCAACAAAAAATAGGAACAAGCTGGTCCAATGAACTAATCATACTGAACCAGCTATTTAGTATAACAAAGGGACCAATCATCTTTAATCAGGAAGCTTTTTCACCAGTAGGAACCAAGTCATGACTATTCATAGTCAGGAAGCTTGTCTTCCAATAGAAATTAGACCTTGACTATTCATATTCATGTGAGGAAAAGACCCAGTGAAAACACTTAGTAGAAGCAAAAGAGAACTAAGGAGCAAAATGCAATGCCCATGCTGACTTAGATGCAGGCCTTCCTGAATGATAGCATGATTTTTCTTTTCTATCAGTAAAGTGGTTCTGTTTCTTAGCAGAACCCTTTGTTTTTTTCTGATCAAGTGACTGTGCACAGTGAAATTTGCAACCAGCTGAAAAAGAAAAATATTTCAAATGTAAATAAGGCAATATCTATTAGTAATTGCAAGACCAAAGTGACCACGGTTGATTGGCTACTTCTACTGGGTGGTTCCTATTGTCAAAAAAACTTCCTGATTAAAGATGATTGGTCCCTTTGTTATGTTAAATAGCTGGTTCACTATGACTAGTTCATTGGACCAGCTTGTTTCTGTCTTTTGTTGATTGGTTCTACTGTGATTCTGAATGAACTTGAGACTGGCATGCTCCTGACTGGAATAAATAGTTATTGATAGTCTCTCATTTGTCATCTTGATATGCTAAATGGTTGATTCAGTTTGAGAAGCTCATTGGTCCAGCTTCTTCCTGATTCTTGATGATTGGCTATTTCTTTGATAAGAACAATTGTTGGTTAATGGGTGAGGATCTGAAGAATGTTTTTACTGAAAACACTTATCCACCCTAGAACTTTGTTTTATGGTACTTTTTATTGTTCGTATTAAAGAATCTGTTTTTTAACATGACATGTTCATCTCACAACAGCCTTGGTGGATCGTGTCATCCTTGTTCCTGCATTTTCTTTACTTGTTGAGACTACCTTTGGTAATGTAGCGTTTTTTGTTTTTATTAACAAAGAGGAAAGGTACTGAAGGACCCATGGATATTTAGGTGCTTTAGCTATGGAAGAGAAAAAAATGGTAAACTTTTATTATCATGGGATTTGGCTGGTATGTTTAGACCGAGTTGAACTGAGGTGGGCTAACAGCAACAACTCTGAGCTGAAATACTAGATTACTAGAGGCTTCTAAGCTTCCCAAAAACCATAAGTTGCCTGTTTTTTCTTGTTTTTTTTTTTTTTTTTTTGCTTGAATATACTATTTACTGTACTTTTTCATTGTGTTATGCTTATTTAGTACTGTATTTTAATACTGTAAACTAAACTGCACTGTTTGTACTGCATTTGTCTGCCTTACTGTGCCTGTTACATCATATTTTCTTGCTGTTTTCACTGTTTGCAAAGCTATTTTTTTGCTATTTTCACTGGTCGCAAAGTAATTGTTCCTACTTTTCACTGTTTGCAAAGCACCTATTCTGTTTGTTCAGTTTTTTTTACCAGCAGTGTTTTGAATAATTGATTTGTTTGCTATTTAAAGCATTCTTTAGTGTCTCCTTGCTGTTTTACTGCTGTTTAAAACATTTGCTAGTATGTCACTGCTACTTTTCTGCTGTTTAAAACATTTTTTAGTATTTCCCACCTAAATTATTGTAGATAGTAGCTGTAGCATTGGCCAGATTCAGGTTTGCTGCTTCTGGGTCTGTTTGTTGTGGCTTTTGTATTCTGAACACATTTTCCAAGCCATCTTTGATAAGAAAGGGCCCTTCTGCACCCTTGTGAGAGAAATGTGCTGATTGGAACCTGTCTGGTGAAGGCTTGGAGTAAGCATACTCACTGGTTCTTTTGATTTTTTTTAAAGTTTTTTTAAGTGTTTAGCTTCTGGTTTGAGTGGGTTTCTGCTTGTTTGTGCATTGTGCAGCACTGTGCCCTGCCGCTCAAATGTACTCCATAGCCGGACAGATAATTTAATCATTTTCCCCTTAGATTCAGCTGTAGCACATTAGTATAGTCCTCATCTTTAATACATCTCTAGTCTAAGAAGCATTGCTAGTGAGCTGTAACCTACTAAACCACCAGCCAAAAACCTCTTTAGAAATACCCATCTACAAAGCATCTCCTAGATCAGTCCTGAAAGCACTCCTTTTGTGATAACAGTTCTTCAAACCTAGCATTATGAACAGTTGGATTACACTTGTTTCTCCTGCCAGCCTTGTTGACTTGGACCTCCTGAGGCAGTGTAGCAACTGCCTCATGTACACTGCCAACCCCCTACTAATATCTCACTCTAGTACACAGTGTGAGAGATGTAGCTACACCAAGAATCTTGAATCCCTGCTCTCTCACGCTCAAAAAAGTAACACTGTAGAGGTCGTCAACTCACCCACCACTATGCATTTACATAGTACCACTACTCATACAGTAGACCAGATGGCTTAGTGGTTAAGGTCTTCAACTCACATGCACAAGGTACAAGGTTCAATCCTGACCTCCAATGAATGCCTGTTTGGAGTTTGCATGTTCTCCTCATGTCTCCGTGGGGTTTCTCCCATGTCCAAAAAACATGCTGAGTTTTTCCATCTCAGTCTACTGTGGTGCGCAGTATCCTCAAAATAGGAGAACATGGATCACAGACTGCATGCAGTGGCAGGGCTAGCCACTTGATGATGTAAAATATGGCTCTAGGTGATTCAGTCATGTTGACTAATGTTGTTAAAGACTAATGTTGTCAAAGATGGGCATGGGTAGTTACCGGTGATAAGTGGGTTGGGGATCTGGCCTACTCTAACCCACCAGGGTCCCTTGCTAAAGGTGGGAGGGGTATATGTAACCATATTGGCCAGTGGCCCTGGGTCAATAAGCTACTGGCTGGCTGGTGTCTAGTTGCCCAGCCTAGGTTACCTGGGATAGCTATGTTGAGTGAAAGCTGGACATAAAACTAACCAACTTGCCACACATGAACTGAGAATTGCTATGCTTAATGTAGGTTCATTGACAGGACACAGCTTGGAAGTGGATGACATGATGATACAGAGAAGCCTGGACATCCTATGTATCCAAGAGATGAGATGGAATGGCAGTGCAGCAAAGCCACTTGGCTTGGGATTCAGAGTCTACTACTCAGGTGGAGAGCAGGCTAGAAATGGGTAGGAATTGTGGTGAGAGAGATGACAGACTCATGGCAAGTCAGACTTCAGTGTAATGATAGGGCAGAATTCATAATCTATGTCCCACAGCAGGGTTGTGATAGTGAGGAAAAGAGTGCATTCAGACAGCAGTTGCAGGACCTACTAGTTAAAGCAGGACAACATAAATTGGTGTTGAAAATGGGTGATTTGAATGCACATATTGGGACAAACAGAACAGGATATGAGGACTGCCTGGGTCCACATGGGTGGAGCAACAGGAATAAAGGAGAAGCCATTATAGACTTCTGTCTGGCAAATGGCTTGATAGTAGCCAACACATGGTTCAGAAAGACAGACAGACAGTCACAAGATCACTTACAACAGTAGTCAACATGCAACATAGGTAGACTTCCTCCCAGTAAGGAAAATGCACTGGGGTAGAATCCATGATTGTAAAGTCATCCCCAGTGAAAGAGTTGGACCACAGCATGAACCAATAGTTGCCACAATCAGCTGCAAGCAGTGGTCAGAGAAAGGTCATCAGAGACTAGTTCTGAAGACCTGGAAGTTTACTGGAGAGAAAGTACAACAGTTCAAGGAATTACTCAGGACTCTGCACCCCAAGAAGAGGAGGAAATAGGTGGAGTTGAAGAAGAATGGCAGCACCTAAAACAGCACGTGTTAGGACTACAGAAAAGATATGTGGCCGAGCCAGGTATGGAAACAAGGTACATAAGAAAAGCTGGTGGTGGAATGCAGAAGTCCAGGAAGTCATCAAAAGAAAGGAGTGCAGGAAGAATTGGGAGATATAAAAGACTGACCAGGCTAGAGGCTAACAAAGAAGCGAAGAAAGAAGTTGCAATAGCAAAGACTAGGGCATCAGAGTGACTCAGTAAGGGGCACAAAGAAACTATATCAGGTTGCAAGGCAAAGACAGAAAAATAAAGAAGGTAGTCAGACACCCTTCATAAGGGATGCCAGCAACAACCTGCTCACCAGTCCAGAGGACATCAAAGGCAGATGAAAGGAGTATTTCCAGCAGCTTCTGAATGAAGAAAACCCCACAGAAGCTGTACTACCCTAGAAACAGCCTACAATGAGAGAAGAAGAGGAGCCCAACCTAGAAGAAGTAAAAACAGCACTAAGGAAGATGAAGTCAGGAAAAGCAGCAGGCTCAGATGAAGTCACAGCAGATATGATAAAGATGCTGGGTGAGATAGGGGAGAAATGGCTCCTGAGGATACCAATAGTAGTGTGGAGAGAAAGGCATATCCAACATGACTGGAGAATAAGCATACTCATGCCAGTGTACAAGTACAAAGGAGACATCCACAACTGTGGGCAGTAGAGAGGCATCAAACTCCAATCACATTTCATGAAAGTTCTGGAGACGGTGACTGATAAACGGATATGCAGAGTAGTAGAATGTAAGATGGGAGAGGAGCAGTTTGAATTCAGATCAGGATGCAGCACAATTGACCCAGTGTTTGCACTGAGACAGATACTTGAGAAGTAGCTAAAGATGAGGTGAGAGTCCAACTGGGCATTCCTAGACTTGGAGAAAGCATACAACAAGGTCCCAAGAAAGCTGATCTGGGCAGTACTGTGGTGATTTGAAGTCCCAGAAACATTGGTAGAATTAGTACAGGCTATGTACTAGGATCCAATGACTCAAGTACAAACAGTCTTCAGCATCACAGAGAGTTTCCCAGTGAGACTGGGTGTACATCAGGATTCAGCTCTGGGCTCACTGCTGTTCATACTGGTGATGGACTAATGGACATTAGCAAGCAGGTTGGAGGGGGTGGATCAAAAAGCTGCTGTATGCAGATGATGTGGCAGTACAGGCAGACTCTGAGCTAGAACTTCAGCAAAGGATAGGAGAATAGAATGCAAATCTGAAGGCACATGGGATGAAACTAAGCATAGATAAGGCAGTGGTAATGGCAGAAAAATGGGGAAATCAGAAGAAGCTGAGAATAGATATAGAAGGGAAGACAATGGAACAGGTAAACAGCTTTAACTATCTGGGAGGGGTAGTCGAGGAGAAGGGTAACCTGAATGAAGAGGTCAAAGATAGAATCAGAGGGTCTGCAGCCAACTAGCATAGAGTATCAGGTGTAGTCTATGACAGAAGAATGCCAAAGAAGCTGAAAAGTGAGATGTAGAAGACAGTGGTGTGACCAGTACTACTGCATGGTACAGAAACCTGGGAAGTAAAGACAGAACAGTTGAAGAAGCTAAAGGTGATGGAAATGAAGTGCCTGAAAAAGTTGGTAGGATGCACACTGTGGGACAGACGAAGAAATGAGGACATAAGAGCAAAAGCCAAAGTAGCTCCAATTGCAGAAAAGATCTAAGAGAACAGATTATGGTGGTTTGGACATGTGTAGAAAAGCAGAAGACAATCTGGTGAGGAAGATTTGGGACAGACAGGAAGAAGGTAAGAGGAAGTGAGGACATCCAGCAAAGAGGTAGATGGATTGTGTGAAAGAAGATCTGCGACAGTCAAGCATGAGTGTTGAAGAAGGCAGGAGTGTGGCACTGAATTGAGAGAATTGGCAACAGTTAACACAAAACATCGACCCCATGTAGAAAAATGGGAAAAAGGAGGCTGATGATGATGATGATGATGATGACCACTCATACACATAGTATGCATCCAACACATAAATCAACATACACAGAGGTTCTCTCAAAAAACTTACTGAAACACCAGAGGCCTCCAAAAAAAAGACTGCTACAACTAACACAGTTCCCACAGCACCCAAAACACATAGCAACATCAGTGTCTCACCTACCAAGCCCTTAAGGCGCAACACTCAAAAAATACATTTTCTTGTCACTAGAGACTCCATAGTGAGACACATGGATGTCCCATTCACCAGGTTACATAAGGAGGAAGTCACGGTCAGTTGCTTCTCTGGTGCCAGAATTCATCAGATCTCGCATGCACTCAGGTCTCTCAGCAAAAAGAGCCATTATAACTCTGTCATAGCTCATGTTGGAGTGAACAACCTGAGATGTCCCTCACTGGACTATACGAAGTGAAACATGACTGAGTTCTTCGAGTATGTGTCTCAAGCAACTACGGCCCTAGCTTTAAGCAGTGTATTACCCTCACCTAGAATGATGCCACAGTATGAACAAAAAATGATTGATTTCAATAATTGGCTTAGTTTTTGGTGTCATTCAAAGGGGATCCGTGTTCTATCAGCCTGGGATGACATGGTTGACAAACCTCGCTGCTTTGCCAGAAGCAGTATGCAAGTGGCACAACTAGGCTTTTGGCTGCTGACAAAAGCTCTTGCCTCCCTCACAGTGCCTTTTTAGACAAGGTCTCAAAAACAAAATTGCTGATGTGAAAATAGCCACCCGTAACAAAATAAGGGTTATGCTGCTATACCCTAAGAGCTTAAATCAAAAGCTGCACACCCTGGAAGAACATCTATCACTGGAAGAAGTAGATGTGTGCTCAGTCACAGAAACCTGGTTCAAGGACTGAGAGTACCTTGACCTTGCAAGTCTGCAATGCCCTCCACACTTTCAGATTGTGAAACAAACACGTGAGAACCAAAGGAGGTGGTGTTTCTATCTATATTAGAGATAAATTCACCACCCAACTAGTTAACTGGACAACTCCATGGAGTTACTTCAAGTTCAGATTACTGTGGGTAAGATCCTCATTCAAGTCATAGCTAGTTATAGATCCCCCTCCATGGATCATGATGCACATGAGGCCTACTTGACCAAACTGGAGTCACTCCAAATATTGCTAAACACTCTGGTCATGCAGGATTTCAATTATCCCACCATTAACAGTGAAACATACTATAGCCCTAAATCACTAGTGAAAAAGTTCTTTGACTTTGTTAATTCAAATGCCTTGGAATAAATTGTTCAAACTCCAAAAACAGGAACAAACATACTAGATCTGATCTTCACTAACATAATAAACAGATACACCACCACAACTGTTGGACCCTCATTAGTTGAACTGACAACAAATCAATCACCTTCAAACTGGCACTAACACCAGAACTCACAAAGGGTGAAGTCAGACTGAAAAACTACACAAGCAAACTCCACCCCCTAACACAACCCAAATGACACATAGCCCACAAACTCAGTGTGCCACTCAACCACAGCCCATAAGTCATAACAACGTACCCAACACTCTAGCCATAGGTGACTCTATAATCAGGCACACTGATGTTCCACTCACCAGGCTAAACAAGGAGAAAGTTACTGTCAGCTGCCTGTCAGGTGCCAGGATCTGCCACATAATGCATGCACTCAGGTCACTCCACAACAAGTACAAATATGACTCTGTCATTGTCCATGTTGGTGTGAAGACATACCTCCCTGGACTTCATGAAAAAAAAACATGCAGGAGCTGTCTGATCTTGTAGCCCAGGCAGGTATGACCCTAGCCCTGAGCAGCATCCTGCTATCTCCCACAGTACAAGGACAAAATGACAATTGGCTAAGCATCTGATGTCATTCTAAGGGGATCCAGTATCTGTCTGCCTGGGATGACATGATCGACAGACCACGATGCTTTGCCAGAGATGGCCTGCACCTGTCACCCTTGGGATTCCGGATACTGTCTAAGGCAATTGCCACCCCTATAGTGTCTTTTTTAGGCAAGGTTCAAATGACAAATTCACCACCATAACAGGTACAAGCAAGCAAAATCTGAGGGTAAAGCTACTCAATGCTATAAGTCTAAACCTCAAAATCCACTCACTCGAGGCACTCCTTAAAATGGAGAACATCAACATCTGTGCAGTGACAGAGACCTGCTTCAAGGCTCCAAAGAGCAACCCTGTATTACCAGGCTATAATTCATACCAGACCTTTTGACCACCTTACCTGTACCAAAACACTAAAGGTGGAAGCATGTCCATACTCATCAAGGATATCCACACCTCCAGCTGAGTTGCTCAGCATAATGCATCTGAGATTATCCAAGTGAAACTAACTCTGGGCAAGACCACAATCCAAATTGTAGCTTGCTACAGATCCCCCTCCATGTCCCAGGATTCCCACTCCTCATTTCTTACTACACTGGAAAATATTATGGTGCAACCTAACACCCTAATAATGGGTGATTTCAACTACCTCACCATTAACTGGGAAAACTACTCATGTACCAACCCTTTTGCTCAAAGTTTTCTGGAATTCATAAATTCCAACACCTTGGATCAACTTATCCACATCCCCACCAGGGAAGCAATATCCTAGACCTGGTCATTACCAACTTGGGCAACTGGTGTTCCACACTAGAGGTCAATTCCTCGTTGGTCAGATCCGACCACAAGCTACTTCCAAAGCCAACTTCATGCTACTCAAGTCAGAAGTGACAAACGTCATGACACCCATGCAGACGGGAAATGAAAATTCAACTGCTGAATCCTACACTAAGGCACTGTACGAGCACATCCACTCATGCATGAATCGTGCCATCCCGAATAGAACCAAAATGCTCTCATCCAAAAAAAGGAAGCCAATCTGGTGGTCCCCTGCCATAAACAAACTTTACAACAAAAGGAAGAAACTTTTGCAGAAAAGAGGAAAATCCCAGGATGCAAAAAACTCCCTTACTAGCCTCAGTAAGAAACTGAGATGCCTCATAAAATCCTTCAAAGCTAGTTATGAAAATAAAATTGCCAAAGATTCTAAAGACAATCACAAAGCATTCTATAACTATGTCAAGAATCTAAATGGCAGTGCTCAGATCTGCTCTGAGCTAAAACAGAATGGCAATAAATATACTGATCCAAAGGATATTGCCAATATCTTGGCAGATCGATTCAGTGCCAACTTCACCCCCCTATCACCCCCTAAATGGCCCATCTCAATACCGGAAGATTGCCAAATTCCAGTAATAATGGCCACACAGGTACAAAACGCACTCTCTAAAGCCAAGAATACAGCATCCATGGGACCAGATGACATCCCGGGCTGTGTACTACATGAACTACAATATGAACTGGCACCTCACCTAAGTGTCATGTTTAATCATAGCCTCACCTCAGGTTTCATGCCCACTGATTAGCGCAGAGCTACAGTTATCCCAATCCACAAGGGGGGATCCACCTTGGATCCTGGAAACTACCGTCCCATCAGTCTGACAAGCCTTATCTGCAAGGCCATGGAGCGTATTATCATGGAACTTATAAACAAAGACATTGGCAACCTTCAAACACTGGACCCAACCCAGTTTGGGTTTGTGAAGGGCCGATCTTGTCTCCTGAACCTGACTGACTTCTTTGAATCAGTCTCCAGAGCCATGGACAAGGGTAAGGTGGTCCACACAGCCTATCTAGACCTTGCCAAGGCCTTTGACACCATCCCCCACTCTGGAATCATAGATAAACTTACTAAGTTTGGTATTAATCCCTATGTCACCCAATGGGTTGCTAAATGGCTTACTGATAGAACCCACACTGTAAAAGTAGCCGACTCCAAATCCAGCTCCAGACAAGTGACAAGTGGAGTACCTCAGGGTTCAGTCCTGGGGCCGCTCTTGTTTGGCATCTACTTCTCTGAAGTACAAGTCAACACTAAGGGACTCTGGCTAACAAAGTTTGCAGATGACTGCAAACTGGGAGCCATTATTGAATCCCTAAATGATGTGGATACTCTACAAAGGGCCTTACAGAAACAGATGCTTGGTGCCAGAGCCATGGGCTCAAGCTCAATGCCAAGAAATGTATTGTTATCCCCTTTGGGAAAAACATGTATCCATGAATTACCATATAGGTGGCAGTACACTAAACACAGAAAGTGTGATAAGAGACTTAGGGACACAGGTGGACAGTGGTCTCACCTTCGATAACCACATCGCCACAACAGTCAGGAAATCCTTCTATGTGGCACACCTCATCACGAAGGGCTTTTCATCCAGAAAAAAAGAGGTCATTGTCCCACTGTACTCATCCCTCATTAGACCCATTATAGAATACAACGCCCCATTTGGTATGTACCTCTCAAGACATCTGCAACAACTGGAAAGGCCTCAGAAATACCTCACTAAAAGAATCACAGGCCTAAAGCAGATGCCCTACGCTGACCGCCTTAAAAACTCCAGCTATACTCTGTCGCATATCGTCTACTCAGAGGTGATCTCTGCTTAACATACAAGGCCATGTCAAACCCAGAGCTGTTGGACATGCTACACTTAATCCCAATCCCTCAGAGCTACACGCTCCAGGGATCTAAACCTTGTCATCACAATAAACAAAACATGCTGGAGGGATAGGTTCCTGACCCAGAGACTCCCCAGACTCTGGAATAGATTGCCCATACATGTCAAGCAGAGTGCCTCTTTGGACCTCTTCAAGAGGAACCTTGACGTTTGGATGGGAGAAAGGAAATTCACCCCAGGGATCACGTCAGTCGCCCTGCTAGACAGGGGTCCAGGAAAGTAAATAATGTGGGAAGAAATAGCCAGGGAATTGTTATGTCTAGGCTTGTATAGGCCCTAGGGCTGATAGCCTAGTACCAACCTATGAACCTATGAACCTATGAACCTACTCACCGTAGACATCCACATCCTGCCCCCACCCCCAATTAAGGAAACCACTGTAAAAAGTTTATCCAAAGCCAACTTCATGCTTCTTAAGACAGAAAGTGGCAAACCTCACGACACCCATGCAGATGGACAATGGAGGTATGACTGCTGAATCCTACACAAATGCACTTTATAAGCACTTACACAAGTGCTTGGATTGTGCAGTCCCTAACAGAACCAAGATGCTATCCTCCAAAAAAAGGAAACCAATCTGGTGGTCTCCTGCCATAAACAAACTCTACAACAGAAGAAAGAAACTGTTGCAAAAAAGAATAAAATCCCATGATTGGAGGAACACCCTGGTCAGCCTCAGTAAGAAGCTGAGATCTCTCATAAAATCCTTCAAAGCTAGTTACGAAAACAAAATCTCCACTGATACTAAAGACAACCACAAAGCACTCTATAGTTATGTCAAGAATCTCAATGCCAATACACAGCTCTGCACTGAGTTACAGCACAATGGCACTAAATATACAAAACCAACTGATATTGCCAACATCCTGGCAGATAGGTTCAGTGCTAAGTTTAGCCCCCTCTCACCCCCTAAAGGGCCTACCTCTATACCAGAAGAATGCAAAGTTCCTGTAATCACGGCTGCACAGGTAAAAACTACACTCTCCAAAGTCAAGAACACAGGCATCTATAGGACTTGCAACATCCAAGGCTGCGTTCTACACGAACTACAGAACAAACTGGCAACCCACCTAAGTACCATGTTCAATCATAGCCTCACCTCAGGCTTTGTGCCCACTGAATGACACACAGCAACAGTTATCCCTCTCCACAAAGGGGAAGTCACCACGGACCCCAGGAACTACCCACCCCATTAGCCTGACGAGCATGGTCTGCAAGGCTATGGAACATATCATAATGGAACTTATAAATAATGACATTGGTAATGTTCAAACTCTGGACCCCACCCATTTTGGGTTTGTAAAAGCCAGTTCATGTCTCCTAAACCTGATTTTTTTTAAGCAATCACCAAAGCAGTAGATGAGGGTAAGGTGGTTCAAACAGCCTATCTAGATCTCGTCAAGGCTTTTGACACCATCCCCCACTCTAGAATTATAGATAAACTCACTAAACTAGGTATAAATCCCTATGTCACAAGATGGGTTGCCATCTGGCTCAATGACAGAACCTACACTGTGAAAGTAGCAGACTCCAAATCCGACTTCAAACCAGTGACAAGTGGAGTGCCACAAGGTTCAGTCCTGTGTCCTCTCCTGTTTTCTATCTACTTCTCTGAAGTACAGGCTAACATAGAAGGTCTTTGGCTAACGAAGTTCACAGATGACTGCAAACTAGGAGCCATAATCAAAACTCCTAACAATGTGGACATCCTACAAAAGGGTGTCACTGAGACAGATGCCTGGTGTCAAAGCCATGGCCTCAAGCTCAATGACAAAAAGTGCATTGTCATCCCCTTTGGTAAAATCTTTGTGCCCATGAACTACTACATAGGCGGTAGTCTACTTAACACTGAAAGTGTGATAAGAGACCTTGGGACACAGGTGGACAGGAGTCTCTCCTTTGATAATCACATTGCCACAGTAGTCAGGAAATCCTTTTACATGGCACACCTCATCACAAAAGGTTTCTCATCCAGGAAAAAAGAGGTCATTGTTCCCCTCTACTCATCACTCATTAAACCCATTATAGAATACAGCACCCCTTTTGGTATGTACCTCACAAGACATCTACAACAACTGGAAAGGCCACAGAAATATCTCATAAAGAGGATTACCGGCCTCAAACAGATGGCCTACGCAGACCATCTCAAAAAATTCCAGCTTTACTCCATTGCATATCGCCTACTCATAGGCAATCTCTGCCTAACATATAAAACTATGTCAAACCCAGAGCTGTTGAACATGCTCCACTTAAAAATATCCCAATCCCTCCAAGCTACATGCTCTAGGGACCTAAACCTTGTCACCACAATAAGCAGAACATGCTGGAGGGATAGATTCCTTTCCCACAGGCTTCCCATACTCTGAAACAAACTACCTCTCTATATCAAACAAAGCTCCTCATTAGCACTCTTCAAGAAAAATCTTGATGATTGGTGGTAGATAGGAAATTCACCCTGGGGATCATTTATGTGGCTCTGCTCAACAGCGGCACAGGAAAATAATTTTCTTAGGTGGCAAAAGCCAGGGTACCTTTTTGGCTAGGCTTATATAGGCCCTAGGGCCAATAGCCTAGTACCTACCTATGAACCTATGAACCTATGAACACCAAAGTAAATTATACCCTCCTAGGGGAAAGTATAAATCCATTCCAAGACCCACCCCCAGCTGGAAATGGCAACTACACCAAAGCTTACACTAAAGCCCTTTGCAAACACTTGTATAAGTGTATAGACTCAACAGTTACAGAAAGAATCAAAGCCAGAGCCCCAAGTAAAAAAACAAAGCCACCCTGGTGGACATCCAGCATCAACAAACTTTGCAACAAATGTATAAAGTGAGGCCCCAACAATGGAAAAACACCCTCCTCAGCCTCAACAAGCAAATAAGACAACATGTCAAATCCTTTAAGGGTAACTTTGAGAAAAACTTAGCAATCACAGCCAAGGATAAACATAAGGCCTTTTATAGCAATATACATAACCTAAAAGATTAGCTCCTTCTCTATCTCATGGTTCAAGAGATACTTATCAAGCTGGCAACAAGCAGTCCTATGGCAAAACCAATTGTCCCCTCTGTTACCAGTATCCTTAGGAGTTACTTAAGGCTCCATCCTTGGCCCACTTCTGTTCTCTCTATTTACCAACCAGCTCTCTTTCTCCACACTCACTGCCTCAGTAGTACAGTATGCCAATGACACCACTCATATATGTGCCATCCCCACAATGAAACAACTCTATACCCTAACCCAAAACAACTTTACTCTAGGTGAAACATGGTCCACTAACCCCAAACTTATTCTTAATCCCAAAAAAACAAAACAAAATGTATTCTTTTCAGCCTAGGCAGGTCCCCTCCTTTAAACAATAATTTAGCATAAGTTCCAAAGATAATATCTAAATCACTCCAACCACACACACTAAACTGCAAGGTGCAGAAATTGAAAACAACCTAAGATTTGATATCCACATTGCACAAACCATCAAGAAAGTAAACAAAAAGCTTGGGCTCCTCAACAGGAACAAACAGTTTATCACTAGATATACTAAAGCCACAATTGCAAGGACTCATCTCTTATCCATCCTCCTCTATGCCTCTCCTATCCTGACTAATCTCCACCAGGCTAATTTAAACAAAATGGAATCTTGTTATAACAAGATTTCCAAGTTCGCTACAGAAGCCTCATATATGACCCATCACTGTCTAGCTCTAAAGCAGCTTAACTGGCTTGAGCTGCCTCAACTACTGCTACTCAGTCAATTGTCAGTAGCACACAAGTTATACTGCCATCCTGAGAAAACCCCTGCACTCCAGCATCTAATTCAACCCTACACTACCACCAAACACTTAAGATCTAGTAACCAGAATCTCATAAATGTCATCAAACATAAGAATGATGCTGGTAAGTCTCTCTTTGGTTGCACTATTTCAAGAATCTGGAATACACTACCAAGCCACATAACTTCAATAGCTCTACTATACAATTTAAAAAACTCTTTAAAACTCACTATTCAAACAGCTGGCTATCCTCCTGTTCTCCCCAAGTTAATACATACCATTGCATTATAAGGAGGATACTGTTACATCATAGCAGTTCCCTGGAAAGGCTGTTATACTAATCATACCTCAAAGATTGTCACTACTGTTGATGTTTATTGTATAGAACTAAGACCTATCTACTATATAGTTAGCAGCCATTACCTGTTGCCAGAAACAACTACAATACGCTAATTGTTCTTAACCACCTTACATGTTTCACCCTAAAAATCATGTATGTGCTTACTACGTTGCAGGTTATAATCCTTAAAAATTATGTATGTTTTGAAGTTTTGATTTTATGTTGTTTTTTGAAATTTTACTTAATTGTATGAGATGGTATTTTTTTACATTATTGTGTTATCTCTCCTCTGTATTGTATTTTACTAGTATTTATATTTACTACTTAGTAGTATTTTGTAGTATTTTTCAGAGCTTTTCTCTGCGGGCCTCCACTGAAAATGGGTCTGTGTCTAGTTGGACTCTCCCGATAAACAGATGTAAAGTAAAATAAAAATAAAAGGTAGGACCCAAGCATGTGCCAAACTAGTGACTAATGGTATCACGCACACTGATCTCGCAGATATATCAAACTTGCTAGCAGACAGATTTGGTGAAAATTTCACTCCATTATCCCCTCCAAACTTATTACAAAACTTGACCCCAACAACCCCACCCCTACCCTACATATCCAAAGAGCAGGTCATTAAAGTCTTGTCTAAGGCAAAAAATGCAGCCTCTGTAAGACCAGATGGCATCCTAGGCTGTCTTCTAACCAAATTATAATATGAACTAGTGTCACCATTAAGTACCCTATTCAATCACAGCCTAACCACAGGATTTGATTCTGCAGAATGGAGAACAACAACAGTCATTATCTTCCACAAAGGTACCTTAGCAACAGACCCAGGGAATTATAGACCCATAAGTCTGACCAGCCTCATCTGTAAAGCCATATAACGTATCATCATGGGCCTCATAAATGAAGATATAGGTGACCTGCAAACCTTATATCTGACCCAATTTGGCTTTGTGAAGGGCAGATCCTGCCTGTTAAATTTGGTAGAATATCTTTGAGAATGTGACCAGGGCCATTAACAAGGGCAAATCTTTGCACACAGCATACTTCAACTTGGCAAAGGCATTTGACACAATCCCACACTCAGACATTACCATTAAACTTAGCAAACTGAATGTAAACCTTTGCTGTAAGATGGGTTGCCAACTGACTCACAAACTGGTCACACACTATCAAAGTGGGTGACTCCACATCAACCATCAGACCTGTCACCAGTGGGGTGCCACAAGGGTCACTGCTGGTTCCTCTACTGTTTAATGTATACTTCTCAGCAGTTCAGGCCAAAACTTAGGGGCTGTGGCTGACCAAGTTTGTGGATGACTGCAAACTGGGTACAATTATTGAATCCCCAAATTATGTCAGTATACTTCAGGAGGGTCTTAATGCAGACCAAAGAATTGTGTCTTAGTGATGGTCTCAAATTGGATGCAAAGAAATGCATCATCATTCCCTTCTGTAAAACAATGTCCCTTCACACTATCAAATTAACAACAATACCCTATGTAACTATGAAGTGGTAAAAGATCTGGGAATCACAAGTAGACTGCGACCTTAACTTTGACCACCATGTGTCTACTGTGGTAAGGAAGATTTTCTACGTAGCACACTTAATTAGCAAAGGCATCACCTCTAAAGCAAAGGAGGCTATAACCCCTCTATACTCATCAGTAATCAGGCCCATAATTGAGTCTAATGCCCCCATTGGCAGGTACCGTACAAAGCACTTGCAGCAATTGGAGGGACCTCAGAGGTTTCTAAGAAGATCAAGGAACTCCAGCACATGCTGTAAACAGACTGACTACGGTCCCTGTCACTATACTCAGTATCATATAGACTTCTTAGGGGAGACGTATGCCTGGCTTACAGAGCAATCTCCAACCAAAACCTAATGCATTTGCTACACATCTGTAAATCAAACGGGACTGGAACTACCCATTCCACAGACCTAAATATGACCTGTGACTTGAACAGGACGTACTGGACAGACAGATTTGTCTCCCAGTGACTGCTGCATCTATAGAATAGGCTACAAATTCATGTGAAGTAGAGCACCTCTATGACACTGGTCAAAAGTATCCTGGATGACTGGATAGGGCACCATAAATTCTTATCTGAGATAGCACCCACAAATCTCCTGGACATGGGCAGTCATTACTGAACACAATCCTGGGTTTTGACTAGGATCTATGATATTACATTTGGATGAAATGGCTAGACTTGAAATGACAACTTAGTGAATAGTGTAATAACCTCCTATGATCCTATGATCCTACCTTCTAGCACAGCTTTAAACAGCTTACTGATGAAATTAACAAGAAGGTTCTTAACTTACGATTCAAGATTTTGAAGCATATAATTGCAAGCAATCTGCAGTGTTTCCTTCCCAACTCAACTTAAATACACCCTGAGATTCAATAATCTTCGTGTAGGCTTTGCGCAAAGCCTACATGGAGTTTACATGTGTGTGGGGTGATGTGCAGTGAGCAGCAGCGCTCATTGCATATTCATGCCACACACTGCATTTAAAAGTAAATAAGCAAGGTTTCATGGATAGCAACAATGTTGCCAGCCAGGAAACCATGTAAGTAAACATGGACAGCAATCCTGTTTAAATCAGAGCACTGAAGGTCTTCGGTTTTGCAAGGAACGCCACAATGATCACCAAGGCTTCACAGAAAGCTCTCAATCTCTTAGTCCAAGACATCTGGACAAAAGCCAGCATAATGGGGGGACTATGACCCAGAAATAGAGACATATATGATATATTTGCTCTTTAGAAATGTGCTAGAATAACCAGGCGTTTGTGTTAAGATACATGTTCTGAAGGATTTGAAGTCTGAAACTTAAATGAATGCAATTATTGAGTCAAAGCAGTCCTGGGATCATTCCAATGATATGGCAGAAAATCACAACTTTGATAAAGGAATACATCAAAAGATATAAAGACAAAAATCTAGACATTCTGTGAAAATCTGGATAATTGAGAGGTATGATAGTTAAGTATACTGTCCAAACACAGTACAGGACAGTGTATCTACAGTGCAGAGTAATGTCATAACCCATTACTGCATTCTGTACTAAAGTTGTGTAAATGATTTGTAATGGTACATGGACTGCCATGTAAAAATAAATACTCCGGGGATGTGTGTGTATTGAATAGGATCACACATATGAATTGTAGGAATGAACACAGGGAAAGAGAACAGGTGAAACAACCTAATGTACAACAGATGAGGGCAAGTCAATGGCAGATGGTTGTAGCGGCAACATCAACCAGGTATCAATCTAGTGCAGTAGGAACTGCACAGTGAAAATGTATATTATATGACTGTCATACAAGGTGAAATAATGGGAAGGATGTCTCTGTGAGATAAGCATCCTTATATGAATAATGCAGAGGACATCTATCAGAGCTGTTACATACAATTGGGATAGGGTGATATTGTGAAGCTGTGCAAACGGATTTGCCTGAATATGAGTGTAATCTCAGCAGAGGTCTCCAGCATGTGGGACACATGTAAAGGCTCATAGACAACATTAGAATAAGAAAGCACAGTCAAGGACAATATCAGAATAATACCACTAGTAATCCCATGCCTCTGATATAACATATGTGATTTAGAGTGATCAGAGATGATTCTGCACAAACACACTTGTACAACTGTTATGATACATCCACACTCTGTGGGTAATCACACACTGTCACATCCAAATTCAAGCAATTGCTAAAGGAATACCTCAAACGAACATGGCAATGCCCCTGTAGTAGGCCTGACTAATTTCTACTTGTACTTCCCTATAAGCATCCTTCCCCTGTAAGTCATTATCTCTTCCTCCTTTCACTACTTTTCAATGTCTTCACCTATTAGCACCCTCCGCTATTACCAATCCACTGCTATACTCTCCCACTTATAACCCTATTCAATATCCCAGATCACCCTCTTACCAGATTCATAGCAGGACCTTAACCCTGCTTGCTATCCTTCAGCCTCAGTCTGTATTTCCTAATGTAACCTCACTGTACATTACATATTGCTTTATACCATAGTTTTAAGCTACATCTACTCTCATTTTATATCCATTAACTTAACCTGTTAAAGTCTAAACTACTAACCTTCTTCTAATACCACTGCATAACTTCCTTGATGTACCAATGACTATAATGCCTTGCTATAATTCTGTGAATTAACGACCCTGAAAATCTAATACCAAGTATTAAGACTGCAAACTGTGTGTAATCCCATCATATTCACATTATATGCCTGTGCATAACTTAGCTAGTTTCCTAAGTACACACACCCTCTCTCTCTCTCTCTGTATGTATATATATATATATATATATATATATATATATATATATATATATATATATATATATTTACTCTTTTTAACTTCATGAATATTGCTAAACTTTAAGAATTGTTATATGTACATGCTTATCAAAATACTTGTGTAGGCTTTTTTATATGTTCAACTTTATCAATACTTGTGTATAATTTTCTGTAAACATTGTAAATGTGGAGCCTTTCTCCCTGGGCCTCAGCTGAAAAAGTGTTTGCTTAGTCCCAGTTGGACTTTCCCAGTAAACAAATGGATGTTTCCCCATGCCATTAATATTATCAGACACATATGTGTGCACTGTATGCATCACCAGAACAGGTAGCACATATGCATCAACAACTTGATGGGGGTTCCACACCATCAGACAGTAATTTTTATGCCATAAAAAGAATACCTGGGTATGGCCAACATGATGTGATAGCTCACTGTGGCAAAGGTGGTACACTTCAGTTACACATTGGATGATGTGTAGGGAGGTACATGAAGAAGTGTGCATTGCACTCAGTTACTGGTGTGATGAAGGCTGTGAACTATGGAGGTATTATAGCCTGTGATTGGATGTCTTTCACATGCTCAGTAGTTGTGTTACATACAAGGATGTAGTCAGCAATGTGGCCACAAGCTAGTGGATGTTCCACATACCATCTATCCCAGGGCACAGATCACATATCTATTCATCTGATTATAGGGTGTGATGTCTACATTGTACTTTGGTTCTGTGTTTCTTTATCTGATGTAACACATCCCCCCATCTTTTTGTGTCATTGCAGGTGTTGTCATGGCTGTGGCAGCAATCTTTGGTTTGTGTTAATACTGTCTGCATTATACTAATATCACAGCTGGAGTCAATGATTACCCACAATCTGTCGTCCTTCTGACAGGTGTTTGAACACAGTATGTGTTTGTCATTCGTGATGTCTGTGATATAAATAATGGACAGGAAAGGGCATAGCGGGCACCACTGTTGTACAGACTTGATCACTGGACCTGAGATATAGGTCACTTCACAGATTTCAGCATATTTACTTGCAATGTATGTGATACAGTGGTCTGCTCACTTGGTGATATAGGTGCTTACGGCCACATCTGACAGTGCTGAGTGAATACCTCAGTGTGGATTTGTGTTAAATGCCTTGGGCTTGTCAAGTTCACAAGGATTATAGTGTTCTTGTTATGCATGTCCTCAATGACCACTTTGAGGACATCTAACAGATAAAACAGACATGATCTAGCATTAACAACTCACACAGCTGTGTTTCACACAGCTGGGTTATTACTAGTGTCCATTTAAAAAAAATGCCATGAGGATATGTTGATCTACCTCACAAATGAGGTACATGCATGCATTGCAAGCTATCCCCACAACTCAGATGGATGCATATTGATTGCACCCTTCTACAGGAACAAAGTCTGTGTGGAGGGTGTGTTGAAAGTGTGCATTCAACTGTGTCAGGAAGGTGTATGTGCTGAGCCACCCGATATGATATCTGTGATGTTGTCACAGCCCATTGGTTCTGTCTAATAGGGCTGGATGAGGGTGAAACAGTGCATATTGCCTTTCCTCATCTTGCCAATGGTTTTGGCACAGTCCCCCATGCAGGTATCATTGAAAAACTCTACCAGTTAGGGATTAACCCTTACATCACTAAATGGGTAACCAATTCTCTGACTGATAGAATACAAATTCTCAAAGTTGGCAAATCAACCTGTACCAGTACAACTGTCCCCATTGCTGTAACGTTGGGATCTGTGCTTGGCCCTTTACTGTTTGGAATCTATTTCTTGACAGTTCAGGCTAAAGTATAAAGCCTTTGTACTTACTGGGTTTGTTGATTCTTGCATACTGGGTAAAAAATCATTGAGTCCACCTATGATGCCAACATGATACAGGAGGGGTTAACACAGACAAATGATTACTGACAAAGCCACACAGTCTACATATGAATGCAAAAATGAGTCTTTATGTTGTCCTTCTGAAAGTGAAATTCCCTGCTAATTACAGTATTGACAACAGTCCAGCTATGCTGAAAACCAGTGATGCAAGCACTTGAACACACATCTATAGCAATCTGAACTTCGACCATCAAATGTCCACACTGTTATTTGTTGTGCATATAATAAATCATGCCATCATATATAGATCTTCAGACTATATTACAGCACTGTACTTGAACCTCATCAGAACACTAATAGACTATAATGCTCTCTTCTGCATGTACATAACCAGACATATGCAGCAGCTGGAGAGAACACATGGGTTTCTCACCAAGAAAACACAGGGCTTAAAACCATGGTTTGATGTATGTGGATAGACTGAAAGCCATGTCTCTGTAATCTGTATCTTATAAGATGAGGTGACTTATGCCTGGCCTCCAGGCCAGTCTCTGACCCTGCCATGGTGGGAATAGTGCACATCCACAAATCAGATATAGCTGATTGTTGAGGAGAATATGGTAATAACAGCATCCCACATGCTGGTGAAAAAAGCTGTCTGTAATGTCAATCAAGTGCACACACACACACACACACACACACACACACACACACACACACACACACACACCCTAGTTGACTGTAATGAGAATAGAATCCCTACCTATCTAAGCACACAGACTACAGAACTCAGTACCTTATGCAAGTGTCACAGCTCAAGTCTAACGTGGAGTGTCTCAGACAGCACTTCATAGCTGATATCAGCAGTATCTGTTGAGAAGAATATGGTAATTACAGTGTCCCACATGCTGGTGTAAAGGCTGTCTGTAATGTCAAGCAAGTGCACACACACACACACACACACACACACACACACACACACACACGCACCACTTGACTGAAGTCAGTATAGAACCCCTACCTAAGTACACAGACTACTGAACTCAGTACTTTATGAAAGAGCCATGGCTGAAGGCTAACTCAGAGTCTCTGAGAGAACACTTTAAAGCTGATGACATCAGCAGTGTTTGTTCAGAAGAATACGACAATAACAGTGTTCCACATTATGGTGTAAAAGGCTCTCTGTAATGTCAAAAAAGTACACATACGATCACCTGATGTGACTGCAGTGAGAATAGTACCCCTACCTATCTAAATACACAGATTACAAAACTCAGGAATTTATGCAAGTACTATAGCTCACGTCTGCCTTGAAGTGTCTCAGACAACAATTTATAGGTGATGACATCAGCAGTGTCTGTTGAGGAGAATATGGTAATAGCAGTGTCCCACATGCTGGTGTAAAAGACTCTCTGTAATGTCAGACAAGTGCACACACACAAACACACACGCATACACATGCACACACGCACACACACACACACACACACACACACACACACACACACACACACACACACACACACACACCAGTTGATTGCAGTGAGAACAGAACCTCTACCTAAGTACACAAACTATAGAACTCAGTACTTTATGCAAGTGCCACAACACAAGTCTGACATTGATAAAACTGCAGGGCAGCTTACAGTAGATGACATCAGCAGGACATGTTGGAGAAAAGATGTTGGGAGGCCTGCATGAAATGGATGTGTAGGCATGTGCAAGTATCAAAATACTTGTCAATCGATGTGACTGGAGTGGTAACTGTAGAATAACACTTCTGGCTTCACTCACACACACACACACACACACACACACACACACACACACACACACACACACTTGACTGCAGTGTGAAAACAACCCCCATCTATCTCATTACACAGACTACAGAAGTCAGTACTTTATGCAAGCACAATAGCACAAGTCTGACTTTGAGAAGACTGCATGTTGTCATCTTATAGTGGTTGACATCAACATGACATGTTGGAGAGAAGATGCTGGTTGGCCTGTATAGGTTCATAGCTTCATATGTTCATAGGAGGTTACAAGCCTAATGGCCGTAGGGCATTTACAAGCCTAGCCATGCAAAAACATAAGTACCCTGATTTACCATAGTTAGATGGTCATTGTTAGCAGAGTGATTTTATGATCACCTGTTACTGGGCCTGCCCTAGGGGTGAATTTGCAATCACCTATCCAGTTTTCAAGGTTGTTCTTAAACAGAGTCATTGAGCAGCATTGCTTCACATGCAGTGGGAACCTATTACAGAGGAGTGGCCATTGCTGGTAGACATATCTGTCTCCTTATCATGTTCTGATTATGTCAAAGGCTAGGCTGAGATCCATGGAGCAAGTTATTCTTGCCCCATTTTTATTTGTAGCATTTCCAGTAGGGCAGGGTCTCAGACTGCTCTGTAGGTCATGCATAGGTCACATCTCAGCAGCCTGCATGATACTGAGTGCAGTACAGGACTTTTAGTCTTTCCATGTATATCATGTTTTGGAGGCCCTGGATTTTCCCAGTCACAAAGCTCTATGTTTTCTCCAGTTGCTGCATGTGTCTGGTGAGGTACAGGCAGAAGAAAGCATTGTTTTCTATTCGTAGTCTCATAAGGGAAGATTACAGCAGAGCTATGACTGCCATGGTCTTAGATCAGATGGCCTTATTTATGACATGCACAATGTAGAATGTGTGTCTCATCATTATGGACACATAGTGATTGAAGTGTAGATTGCTATTGACATGTGTTCCCAAGTCTCATAACACTGTATTTGAGCTTGGAGTGGTGTTATGTATATCATAATTAGCAGGGGTACTTCATTTCAAAAGGGGATAATGAGGCATTTTTAGCTTTAAGGTTCAGCTTGTGAGTTTGGCACCAATCATTTGTCTGTGTCAGCCCCTTCTGTAATATGTTAACATAGTTGGCAGTCTCAGTATGACTGCATCCAGTTGACAGTCATCTGGAAACTTGACAAGTCACAGGCCATCTACATTTGCCTGAATTTCAGAGAAACAGTTTCCAAACAGTCGAGGGCTCAGCATAGATCCTTGTGGTATTCCACTGGTAAGTGATTTAGTGGTGGTGGAACTTTGGCAATGTGTGTTCTGTTGGTAAGCCAATTGCCTATCCATCTAGTATTGTATGGGTTAATCCCAGATGGGAAATTTTCTCTATGATACCTGAATGGGGGATAATGTCAAAGGCCATGGATAACTCAACATAGGCAGTATGTCCTGTTATTCCTCCTCCAGATCTTTGGGATCAGTATCAAAGAAGGCTACTAGATTTAATAAATGAGATCTACTCTTGGCAAAACCAAAATGGGTTGGGTAAAGTGTGTTGAAAGTCACCTATGTCCCTGTGGATCATGTTCATGCTGATCCCTTCCCTAGGCTTGAAGATAATGCTTTCTAGGCTTATGGGTCATTAGTTCTAGCTCTGTATGTTAAAAGATTGATGTACATTGCATATCTTACAACATCTGGTATCACTTTTGGTAGTGCAGGTGATACATGTGTGAAAAAACAATGAGACACCAGGGTTGCCATGCTTGGGGGGAGGCAACACATGGCTGTATTGTAAATATGTGACATATTGTTAGATAGGGCCTTCAGTTTGTTATGTTTACACATGTAATTTCATGTCATAGACAGGAAATCGACAGTAAATAGCAGTACTATATAATATTTACTTTTCCATAGCACAGTGAGTAGTGGGTTTGCATGATGGCTGGCAAATTGTGCACATGAAGTACACATTATCTATACTTTCCCTGTTTGTGCATAGTTAACCAGTGCAAAAATGTGAGTTGCATTGCTAAAGTCTGAGAATTAGTACTGAGTCTATGAAACACACCTGCTGCTTAACTAACTTTGTGGAAGCAGATACAAATGCACTGACACATTTCTTTTTGAGCCTCGATAATTCTGAGTTTGAATCCAGGTGTATCTAATACTTTTAAATACTTTTAAATAAACAGCAATAATTCAATTGCATTAACTCTTCATAGTATGTGTATTGCTTTATGTTGGCAGAGTGCAGCAAGGTTAAGCAAGATTGTGCAGAGATAACCATTGCATTATACTGCACCTCACCATCACTTGGCATTGCTGCACAATGCAAAACTCTGTGCAAACACAGTGGCAAAAAAAGAAGGGATCAATTGCTTTTTTTCTGTTACTTGTGTGTGTTGTGTGTGATTCTATTTTTTGACCAGATTATAAGTGTCAAACTGGGGTAGATAGGAAAGTAGGGAAATGGGGAAAAGCAGGGGGCAGAACAAAGGGAAAGCAGTACATGAATGTTCAGAAGGGAGGTAGGAAAGGACCACAGCTATCCATTTCTTTAACAGTAAAAAATTATATTTGCAGAATATTAGCTGAATTTGGACTGTCACCTCCAGAGACAGGGTTAACAACTTAATCATATTGTATAGCCAAATAGACTGAATCATGTGTGTCAAGCAGCCACATGTGCTAAATGGAAAGCTATGTATGGGACATTTTTTTGTGGGACAGGTGTCCAATTTTTTTTTTAATTCAGTAAGAGGTGGGTAAGGGATGTAGGTATGTCTGGGTCAGCTAAGTTGAGTAGATGAGGAAGCAAATGCAAACAAACAAGACAAACAAGACAAGAGATAGGGATGAGGGACACAAAAGTTTGGGGGACACCATAATTGTGGTGAGGAAGTAAACAATGTAGGCTCATGGCCATCAAACTTGAAGACAGTGAGAACCAAGTCCTCACCCACTGGACTGCCATCACTGTGCCTTTATTCCACTGGCACAGTCTCTCCATCCGGTATAGGCATACACCAATGGTGTGGTGCATGACCATACGCACCATCCCTGGCATCTCTCTGTAGGTTATGAAATCACCACCTCCACCACTGCTCCAGAAAGGTACCACTGCACCAGCTTCTGGAGAAGTACTATCTGAAGGTGCATGTAGTGCAGGGATAGCAGAGGCAGTGCTGCAAGGCTGGCTTCCAGATATGCTGGGCATCGGTGCTGGAGCTGGCGGAGTCAGGGCAGGCTGACACAGTGAGGCCGTCCTTCCTCGATGTGCTGTGTAGTATTTAATGATGTGGTACACATGGATAAAATGGAGACATTTTGATGACACATAGCAGAAAATAAAAAAAAGAGAGATAAGGGATGGGATGAGAGAAGAAAAGAGATAAAATTAGTACCATCATATGTGATATGCAATGCATTAACACAATTAACTCTTTTATTGGAAGTATTAATTTAAGTATACATCCTAACAGATACACACTGTACTACAAATTATGGAATGTAATCCTTGTAATGTGCATATATTGCACATATGCGTGTTCCAGTTATACAGATTACAGCAGGCCATTTGTGCCACTTGTACAGAGTTTTTAATTAAAGGTAAATATTATTGAAGAAATAACAGTACTATATAGTTGTAAATCATGACTACAGTCTAATATTGGACTCTAACAATTGGTTAGTGCTACAAACTAATGCATACATACTTACTTTTACAGTTGGGATATGCATGTTCAATTTGATACAAGTGTATAAAAGACCAAAAAAGCTATATTTTACTTTTAAAGCTACAATAACACTTCTCTTTTCATCTGCTGCATCTATACCAATTGCTTTCCTCAGTCTTTCCAATGGAGCAATATGAGCCTGCTGATTGGCATCCCTATCAATTGATTGAGTTTTCAGAAATTTTAAATTCATATGGTGGTTACCATATGACTGAGTTTTTAAAAACTCAAAGTTTTTGAATGGAGATCACAGTACAGCAAGGATTGGGAAATTTCACTTTTCTTCACTGTAGTGTAATCTCAAAGTGGGCACAAATAATTTGCAAAAGGTGTGGGTGGCACATGGCAGATTCAGGGGGGCTTGCCCCTACATAAACATAAAAATCAGATTTTTGTGTTTTTGTGTGTTTTAATTAATTAATTTATTTATTTATTTGGTGTTCGAGTTTTCAGAAACTTGATCATATGGTCTTGTCCATATGAATTTTGAGCTTCTGAAAACTTGATCAACTGACAAAGATCCACTGACTGAATTCACATTCAGTGGGAGCAGGGGGAAGAACAGAAAAGAATGGAAGAGCATTATGCATACCAGTCTTGCCTATATTTCTAAGTCTTACAAGTACTCTCTTATTCTCATACTTACACAGCTGTAGGATGTCCGCATTCCCAAAATCATGCAACCAATGTTCGAGTGCATCCCTTTTTCTCTTGTGTAGATCATTAAAAACTACATTGCTCACCAGTGTGTGTGGGATACCAGAGGCACTGAATGCAGCTGGGGTCAAACTACTCTACATCTCAGACTTGTACTGGGAGCCAGAATAGTCCTCCTGCAGAAGTCTTTGGCGGTGGTGCTTTACCACAAGTCCAATAAATATCCTGGACTTCTGGACACCTCACCTCTGTGCCCTAAGCTTAGGACCTTCTTCTTCAATTTTAGCCATATCTACTAGCCAAACTATAGCAACAGAAAGCAATACTTTTAGTTCCAGTTCCAAACTATAGCAACAGAAAGCAATACTTTTAGTTCCAGTTCCAGTTATTGCATTTACTGGCAGTGTGCAAACCCAAGCACACCAACTACATTTGAGTGATGTTAAGCAGTGTGCAGCAGTGCCAAGCAGGGAGGAAATAAATATTTGAAATTGGAATGTTAATTTTATACTTGGCCTTACTTTGAGGGGTGCCAGGTGATGTAGCTTGGAAATATGTATTGAAAACTGGGAGGCAATTGTTGAATGAGTTATGTTTGAAGACATGCACTGGGGGCATAAATGTAATCACATTTGTTTTTGCCTTTATACACTGAAGAAAACTCATAGTCTAGATTATCATACATAAATACAAGTGAAAGTCTGAGCTGTTACACATGTATGTGTGTGTGACCTCACAAGGTTACTGGATATAGATCCAGTTATGTATGTGTCTTATGTAATTGTAAAGCCCATTCAAGCCCAGATAGCAAAATTATACTTATAGAAATATAGTAGAGAGTACATCTTTAGTAATACATCTGAAAACACAATAATGATGTCTCATCCCTCATACATATAATTCATATCAGTTTCATTATCTAAAGTATTATAAGTGAGAGTTAATTTAATGGGAAGTGGAACAACATTAAAATTGAATGGAATATGCTTTATTAGAACCCTAGACCATGTGCATGGCAAACCTACACTTACACCTGTCTCCACAAGAATGTTGAAATAGCACTTGCCTATTTTTCAGTTCATTGCTATAAACTGCAGTGTCATAACAGTACAAAAAAAGTTTAAACTCTGTATTAGAACACAGGACCATCTGTAATCTAGCCCTACACTTACAACTGCTGTGACAGGACTAGTTGCATGACACTCCCTAATCTTCTAATCATTCTTAAGGTCTCAGTGTTAACTGTCATGCAATGCCACTGAGCATGCGTATGTGGTGCCCAAAAGAATTAATTGAATGCATCTGGTTTCCATTACTAGCTGTCAGAGTCTTGTCTGCAGGTAATGCTTCTAATTGCAGCTGTGCCATGAAACACAAAAATTGCAACAATGTTTTGGTTTTGACCTTTGCCCTTTTACAGATGCCCTGTTTGCAGTGATCTGCAGGTGTTCTGTCTGCTTTCTGAGTGGGCCACTAGTCCAGTTTGCACACTGTCATGCTTTGCACAAATGAGATAAGCACAGCCAAATCTGACATTCATTTTCTCCTTTTCCTATGTTTGTGCTAAGCCATGCATTACTAAACACTGCCCCCCAAAAAAGAAGAAGAAAAAAAAAAAGAAAAAGGAAAATAGTTATTAGACATGACATATTTCTACATAGGCCTGGATTTGAGCCTTCACTCCAATGAACCTTCAGAACACAGTAAGGGTGCCTTATCCCTCTTTGCCAGAAACCTTTTGCAGCAAGGAACTGAAATCATTCTGCATGCAACCAAATATAACATCATCTACAGTAAAATGAAACTATTCAACTGTTATTTGTACATTTATTTGTGGATGTATTACACTAAGTGATCAAACAACCAGTTATGAGTATTGTTTGCAAGTATGCAGCTCTGTCTTACCTCTCTATGTTTGTTGGTCATTCTTTACTTATCTGACCATTAATCTGAGACATGAAGTCTGTAAGCCATTCTATATCATTGTCCTTAAATTGTGTGAGGATATTAAATGGCAATAATGTAATATGCAGTTGCCAACAAATGAAAGGGGGGGTGTTGGATGTTAATGAACAGAACTCATGAATTGTGTGCAGCTTACTTATATTTTTAACCTTGACAAAATTACATTTAACACTAAGTCTATCCAGACACATCCACTGGAGGTAGGTCACTCTGCATTGCCTGTTGTGTTTTCCTTCTCCCTACCAGTAATCATTCACAGTTACAATCTATTAAAAACAAACACTGAGAGAGTGCCTGCACTATGTTTACATCAGATACACAGAAACAAGTATTTGGAATTCAGCAATTCTAATGAGTTCACAACTCATCTGCATCTTCACCGTGCTGACATCCCTGAATCTACACCATAAAAAGGCAACTGTGTAGCTAGGGAAACTGAAGGTGAGGAAACTTGTTTATGTGGAACACAGAAAAGAGGCTACTGAACCTGAGAAATTAGACTTGCATTTTGTCAGCTACATACTTGCATACGATAAAATGTAATTAAGAAAAATCTGCTTAATATATATATATATATATATATATATATATATATATATATATATATATATACATACAAGCTGTACCCGGCCACGCGTTGCTGTGGCTCAGTCTGGTTAAATGGAAAAGAAAGAAAAGAGAAAGTGCACGTTTCTAATATGTTTAATTTCACAATGCTTATGGGTATACAATATTTTTTGTTGTTCCATTGTCTGTGCAGATATAGAGATTGTCTGGTTTGCCGACTCTAGAACATGCAACATATAATTGTCCATGTGAGAAGCAATCTGTGTCTAGATCTAAACTGCACAATTCTAAAGACTGGCCCTGAGCTTTGTTGATGGTGATTGCAAACGCCAATCGAATTGGGAATTGCAATCTCTTAAATTGAAATGGCATATCCGTTGGAATCATAGAAATGCAAGGAATGAGGACATCTTCATCTTTGAAAGGTCCTGTCAAGATTGTTGCTTCTATGATGTTAGAGAAAAAACAAATGCTGCTGGGTTAAGCACCTTCAGGTCAAAAAGGTACAAGTAAGCAAAAATAACTGAAGAGTGCACCATGCGCTGTGAATTCAATAACGACCCAAGTAGTCCATGAAATAATCCATGAAAACCAACGTTTAATGCTTCTGACTTACACTACGGTGTCCACAGCAAACAAGCATGGGCACCACTTTCAGCTTTCCAAAGTGGTGCCCATGCTTGTTTGCTGTGGACACCGTAGTGTAAGTCAGAAGCATTAAGCGTTGGTTTTCATGGATTATTTCATGGACTACTTGGGTCGTTATTGAATTCACAGCGCATGGTGCACTCTTCAGTTATTTTTGCTTGCTTCTATGATGTTGCTCATTAATTTTTTTAATGCAAGCCGCGTGCCGTTGCAAAGCTTTGGCTGGTTGATATTTCGCAACATGATAATTGGCATGACAATTTTCAATTGCAGTACCTGCGGTGGCATCCCTGGCAGATCGATTGAATTCAAAAATTCTGTTGGATAATTAACCACTTCATCTGCTTCCACAACAGTGTCGATGGACTTGTATGTGACTGCCTCGCTTTGAATGTTAGACTGAATAATATTGTTAAGTTCGTAGACGTCTTTGTTCTTGGCCGCAAGAATAGCTCGTTCAGTCAGCCAATCGTGATTCTTATAATTGGTTTGAATATTGGGAAATACTTTTTCAACCAATTCTTTTTTTGACATTACTAAATTGCAGAAGTTATGAGGCAATGAAATCCATCCTGAGGTCAGATCAACCAGCACCTTTCCGTTCCCAATTTCCAGCAATTGATGTGAGACTATCTCAGCTGATCAATCGTTTTGCAGCTGGACACGCATATTTGTAGTTAATTTTAACATTTTTACGTGTCGCCACAAAGTAAAGTATTTCAGGCAAGCATTTATTTCGTCTGCTGGTGTCGATCGAGGAGAACAAAGCAGATCTGAAGCTGCAGAATGCGATCGCCGTGCTTGCAACCTTGCATCCTCAATTCTGGCTGCACATCACTCTGCTGCTTCCTTGGCATGTATTTGAGCCATTCATTGTCTGTTTCGCTCATTCGCTGATGCCCATTTTTCTTCAGTTTGATTTGCAATTACTTGTCACACTGCTTCTGCTCCGCGATTACGACGACCTCAGTTTGATCTTCTACGAGGCATTATTTGGATGAACTAAAGCAGATCGATTGCACTGAAAAAGAAGTAAGAAAGTTATAACAAAAATATATAAAATTGCATATTTGTTTACAAATATATAGAATCCATAGTAGGTATATAAAAACACGCGCGTATTCGAATGCAACATGTGACATCTATATAATAGTAGGTATATAAAAACACGTGTGTATTCGAATGCAACATTGTGTGAAGATTTCAAAGCAATCGGTGAAGAACTTTCGGAGATTTAAGATTTTGAACAGACGAACATTTACATTTTTATTTCTATAGATATATATATATATATATATATATATATATATATATATATATAGATTAGCAAAGGCTTTTTTTGTTTTATCTGTATGCATTAGCTAGAAGTTTACTGATGGCATGGGTTTGATTGTTGGGGTATTTCACAGGTATACATGATTTTCAATACCTTAAAGTGAAATGTTCTATTTTAAATCTATAGACATGTTTCAGGGACAGTTCAATTTATAGCACGTTTAGCATTTCAAAGATGGTTTCTTAGCACAATGTGTCATTTACCTGTTCTTTTGGTGGTGGGAGACCAAGCTGCATTTCTGTTATGGCACACAAGGATATGTTTCTATTGTTACTCTCCTTTTTTGCATCCAGCCTGTTGTTCATATTTCAAATCTCTAGACTGTTTTATGTTTCTCCAGTGGGTAATACTGAAATACTATATTTTCTGCTTTATCTGGGAACAGTTATTTTGTAGTTATGTGATACTTATGTGTATTATCCTTCTGTTGTCTTTTAGGACATATAGGAGTCTTCCACCCAGGTGTCTTAATCCTTGAAAACCACCCTTCACCTGCCCTGAAAATCAGGTCATTGTTGAAGCATTAGGCAACAGGGTGCATTCCTGCTTGAGGGATGTGGAGATATGTCATGCAGAATGCAAATTTGACAGCAGATAGTCACATATGCTAATGCAGTGGGTTGCCACAGCAAGACATATGCCCAGGTGCACCACAGGGCCACTGACATGATTTCATCTGCATGGAGGACAGCAGCTGCAGTGGCCCCTGACTGGATGGGTAGCAGGGGGGCTCCTATGTGGGATGATTGTTAGGGGTGCTCAGAGAAGGCCCGTTGTTTATTCTCCACCTGATCCAGTTATCTCTTTCTGTGCCACTCATTGTATGTTTAGGGCCATCATGGAGGCACAGGCATGTTCCAATAGGTGTTCCAGAGAAATGCCTAGGGTTGTACATGTGGCACAGGCTGACATGCGTGGCTACCTCCACCATGTTGCAGATTCAATGGATTGGATGAGTGACACATTAGAAAGACCAGTGTCTGTGAAGGAACATCTGCTGAGAGAGGGAGGGACGGCATCCTTGTGGGCATAGTTCAGCCACATCATCTGCTGTTAGCCAACATGGCCATTCCCAAACATGCTCCCATAGTGGCAGTACTTCCACTGCTCCATCAGTGGGTGAGCTGTCCACACCCAGACATGGCAGGCCATGGGGTCATGGTCTTGGGTGTACTTGTGAGGGCAGCTCATCCAGAAGACATCAGTCAAATTCAAGTAGCAGCCATGCATCTGACCGTGGGTGTCGATGTGCCAGTGCAACTCCTAGCAGAGTGAGTTCTTGTGGTCGGGGATGACAACAATAAACTGCCACCTCTATCATGCATGGCTCACACCTGTCTGACATACCAAGATGTAGAACTAGCACAGAGTCTGGCTGTGTGCATGCAGACACTCACACACCAGTTTCACTTGGACAACCCCTACAGACACACACACACACACAACAGTTACATGGTTCAGCCGTGCAGCTTAAAACTCATTTTGTCTCACTGACAATTTTTTGCTTTATCTAAATGTCTGACTGCTTCACTTTCTTACTCACACACACTCATCAAACTTTTGTGTCAGCCTAGGCTTCCCCCAACACCATGTGCAAGTGATGATAACTGTGCCATATCCCTGTTTTGTATCTTTTGGATTCAGGAATACATAAGCTTTGTGTCTGATGCTCAGGGTGCATACCTGACTTAGTGCTTAGTATACCTACATTTGTGATGTTGAACTGGTAATTGTACCTTTGACTTATATTGGTCTTAGAAAATTAGACAGCTGATAGCATCATAAAATTTCCATCTTTATTGTTAATGATCTTGTGAGGGTTGTGAAGCATGAAACTGCTATATGTATCATTACTTTCTAACTTCTGTTTTTAATGATTTTCCTGTACAGATGTATGGTGCTAACCTGAGGGCATGCAGTGACCATCATTACTTTTGAGAGGTATGACTGGGTGAATCATTGATGCCTGAGGCCTACTACTTAATAATGGGCACATATAAGTCAATTAAGTCTCTGCTGTCACATGTTAAGGTAATTTCTATACAAATCACCCACCCTTTACTTGCTTACACTACCAATTAACAACATGCAAGGATATGCCAGTCATTCATATTATTGCACAATACACTCCAGGTTCAACATTTACCTTGTAAATCCAGCAGTTGCAACAGTTTTAGTTCAGGGCTGACTCTCTCTGATCCAAACAGTATACAGCCAATACATGGGAAGGTAAAGGTTGTGAGTATTGCCTAGCATCAATGTTACTATACGTATTTGCATAGGAAGAAGATTTTAGGCCCTTAGGTGGTCAGTGAGTGTGATATGCTTTGTTGCTTAAACAATGTGAGGGCATACTGAGCACGCCTGCATCTGCCTACATCAACAGCAGCTGTTGCTTACCCCTCTGACTCCTCATCTGCATGTGGCATGTGGCTGTGGTGACCTTGCCATTGGTGGTGGTATGTGTGCTACTTCCCCTTGCTGATCCTGCTGAAGCTGTTTTCTCAGAATTATGTGGTCTAGCATGGCACATACTGTAAACATTTTAGCACATGTCCATGGCTTGTACGTCAGGGTTCCCCAGATGTATCTAGGCACTGGGACTGGGACTTCAGCAGTCCAAACACATGCTCTGAGATATTTCTGGTTTGGGCGCATGCCTCCTTATGGCGTTCTTTAGCAGGTGTGTGTGGATTTCTGTTGGGTGTCATCAGCCACAGTTCCAGTGCATAACCTGCATCATCCAGTAAATGACCAGAGATATATCCCCCCTAGTGAACATCTAAAACAGCTGGAAGTTGTGCCAGACATGTGCATCATGGTAACTGCCAGGGTTGCCAGCACACATGTTCAAGATGATTCCCTTGGCATTACATATGACATGGCAGTTAATAGAGTTAAAGCCCTTTCTATTAATGTAGAGCCTTTCCTGTTCCCGGGTGGTGCCTTAATTTTTACACGTGTGCAATATATGGCACCTGGAACTTCAGGGTAGAACTCTTGCATATTTCTGTCCCTATCCTCAGGAGCATGGGAAAAATATATGTGGTCACTAGCATGTTGGAGCATAGCATTCAAGAATTGATGGAGGATCCTGGATGCTGATGCCTGTGACACCCCCATGTCCTCTGTTGGTCTCTGAAAGGTACCTGTAGCTAAGATTCTAAGTGCTACACATACCTTTGTCTCCACTGGGATGGGTTCCCCTCTGCTTGCCTGGGATCTGACTTAAGAGCGACAGAGGTTGCAGAGTTCCTGTAGTGTGTTTCTGTCTACCCGGTAGATTGTGATAAGTTACCCGGGGTCTGAAAACTCTTTTCCTTCTTGGCCTTGGTCTAGTAGCAGCAGCAGCACTTCAGCCTGTTGCATATACACATGAATTAAAGCAACAGCAGCCCCTAACATTGTTTCTGTGCATTGTTTCTGTGTAAACTCCTTTCTGTGGCTGTATTCTAACAGATTTTGGAATTCACAGGGAAAACCAGCACTGAGGCTACACGGTTGCTTTATAGTTTGCTGAATAGCTCCTCCATCTTGGATTGGTTGATTAGAATATCATTCAGCTGCTTATGCTGTAATTTACATGCCACTCTGTTTGCCTTGTTTGTGCGGCTGTGCGTGGCTCTACACACCATGTAGAGCCACTTAGTGAATCCAAAACAATGAGCTACCGTGACACACACAGGGTGGAAACAGACTGTGTAGGCTTTATTGAATCTGGCTGATGGTCTTTCCCTTGCTAACTTGGTATCTGTAAACAAATAGATAATGCCATCCTCCAGAAACTTTTATTAATATTTGCAAATTCATGCTGTTAACTTCCCACAGGGACCATCACTCAGCTATAATGGAATAAGGCTGACTGGCTCTACTTTAAAGAATATGCTGATTTTACTTTTTGTGTGATAGTGCATAACTTACTACTCTTTACCTACTGACTCACTTGAAATTTAGTAACAGTTTCAGCAGTGAATTTAACAAGGGCACAACAATCAACTTCCACAAAGAAGTAATATAAAAGTAATATACCATGCAGTAAGACTTGGCTCCATTTGTTTTTTTTTTTCAATTTAGCTTTAGAAAATGGAACAAAGACAACCTGATGCACTTTAAAACTGTTTACTATCTTCCACAAAAACTGGACAGCCTGTAAGCATATGAAATGGTATACGAATTCATTTACTCTTCCACTTTTATTCACTACCCTAATAGACAGAGTAGGACTTTGTGCTTTATGTCCCCTGGAAAGGCTGGTTGATCACAGGACTGTGCTCTTACAATACCTATTAGGATGTCACTATTCATAAGTGAACATAATATTACTAGGCTAGCATACACATTTCATTTTCACTTATTTATTCTATACTGGAAATCAGCAGACAATACCTAATTATGGGACACCAAGTGTCAATAAGAACAATAAAGAACACAATGGCAATAAAAAATGAAGAGAAAGAATATTCCAAATAAGTATTATAAATCTGGATCTAACCTTGGTACAGTTTGTTTCCTGACAACGTTCATTAACATTAAGCGCACCCCTTAGATTTCTGATGTATTGAGCACATCCACGTAAATGTATTGTGTAGTTTTCATGCATGACATGTTTACCATTCTGTAATCTCATTTTCTTAGACAGAGTTATGGTCAAAAAGAGTCTGTATGAATTATCCAGAGGTATGCAACCAAGGCAGTTGCCCATTTGGTGGCTCACCTCAACTACAGTTGAAGAGCAAAAAAAAATAAATAAATGAATAAATAAATAAATAAATAAAGATCAATACTTTGCACCCAGACATCACTACATTGATCAATCAGCACCTTTTCCACAGTGTTGATTACCTAATAGCTTGCTCCCACTATAGCTTTTGAATCAGGCAGTCTTTATTATTAAATAAAATATGCATATTTATATACATTATGAAGATTTAATATCTAATAAAGGATGTTTCCAGTTTATTCTGCTTTTGACAATGAAGTTTTTTTCTCTAATGTCATTTCCTGCAGTACCAATATTGCAGTAAGGTTTTTCTTGGAGTTTTATATTTGTAAGGATGTGACAATGTTTGAGTGTGTTTGCAAATGTTTTTTTTTTTTTTTTGTTTGATATTGAAGATAGGTAGGGTATCATGAGTGTTCTGAACATCAGAAGCAGCTCCGATTTTATGTAAAATAAGATCAAGGATTGTAGATGGATATGTGGAAAAATATGATCCTTTTCATACTATTTGTCATTTCTCAACAGTTGTGCCTCAGGAAAGTTTTTTTTTTTTATTTAGGGAAAGAGGTTAGGGGAAAACCCATTACATATAATGGATGGAGAAAGAGGATTACCTCCAAATGTTTTTTATTTTTTCTGTTGTTGGGTTTCAAGTTTTTGTACTAACTGATGTTGGTGGAGGGCTAATATAATCCATAGACTTGGAGTGTGTGCATTCTGATTTGGCCTGTTCGGGCCTGAGCCCAGGTAACAACCAAACTGTCATATCCAAATATCTCTGCTTGTCTCTGTGTATCATATGTTGCATATTACATCAGTTAATGACAATGAACATTAATAATGTGGAAGCTCATGTTGTGCATCGTGTCACTAATGATGGATATAGTGCCCTTGCTGGATTTTAGTTTTCTTTCATTTGCTCAAAAAAAGGTATATGTATTGCTTGTTTACAATACTTTGTATTTCTTCTACTGTTTAATTAGCAAGAATCACTGCTACATTTTTTTAAAAGGGAAGAGCACAGGGGAGAAAACTATTAAACAAGAATGATACCTGTTATGTTACACACACAAGCACACACACACACACACACACACACACACACACACACACACACACACACACACACACACACACACATGACAAATAGGGGATGCAAAGATCATAACATTGAAGCACTCCAGAAAAGCATAACTGTAAAAATGTACATTTTTTTTTAACAGCAGCTTTTTGTCCTTTTCCCTGAGATACAGTGACCTTGAAGGTAATTTATACAGTGGTAGGGAGTTGTGCTATGGTAAAATCACCAAAGGGAATTGTAAACAGCACAATACTCTTCCAAACCATTGACAATCATTACCATGTTTGTAATCACAGTTATAATTCTCACAATTTCAAAAGGGAGCACACGCACACAGGCACACGCACACACGCACACACGCACACACGCACACACGCACACACACACACACACACACACACACACACACACACACACACACACACACACACACACACACACACACACACACACACACACACACACAAACACACTTATGTCCCTGTCACACTGACTCCATTAAGCTTTTATCTCCCTTTTGATGCATACATTCAACTCAATGTCTAGCATTTTAAGACACAAAGAGAAGAGGATAACAAATGGGATCATGACAGTCATTCAGCAGAATTGAGGATCTATTTTTACATACTCTTAACATCCCCTTTTGACTGAAAAGTCCACTACACTGGCTTCTGTAATTGACCAAATGTAAGAAAATGGCTGCACACACTTGTGATTCTCCCTAGAGTGCATGAGCAATCCATGGCAACCTTGCTTTTTCAGAATCCTAAATTGCAAGACAATGCAGTAACTACCTGTCTATTGTCTAGAGATCTCATAATGGCACTCTGGCAACATCCTCTACATGATGGTTTGGAATGACCACTCACTACCATCCCTCCCAAGTCAAGTCCTACAGAGGCAGGAATAGTAATAAAGGCCAGATCATCTCGTTCCAATCTGGCAGCCTTTATTGTACACCATGTAGCCCACAGAGTTGGTGTGTTACCTCACCATTAGGAGGTACTTGGCATTCTCTGCAGAACTTTAAATGTCTAGGTTTCCATCTAAGTCTACAGCTCTTCTTCTCACATATTGGTTATATAACTGCTATACAAACCACAAACTTGTAGAAAAGAAACCAAACAGCTAAAATCCTAAAAAACGAGGTCCTTGTCCTTAGGAAGAACTCAACAACTCAAAAGAACCTTAACGCTATTTATTACTTTAAAAACACAAGACAAAGCGTTTTCACCACTGCAATCAGTGGCTTCTTCAGAGGAAAATGTAAAATCGAGCATAAGCTCCCCATTTATGCTAAAGCAGGCAGGAAGTGACATGTTATAATTTCCTTATAAAGGAAAAAACTTTTTAAAAACATGTATTTGTGCATTTAAAACATAAAATCAATACACAATATGATGACAATCCAGTGCCCATTATTCGTTATACAGTCGGTTAGCAAACAAGTACAGAATCTCCAACCTGTTAGCATCTGCAGCAAGAAACAGTACTAAATAAGAACACACATGTCATTTCGAGATTATAGCCTTCCAATTGTGATTGTAAGATTGTAGGATCTTCCTTCAACAAAAAACAAGCCGCCCTGTTGGAATTGCAAAATCAATAGGCTGTATAACAGAAGGAAGAAAATCATGGCAAAAATTAGGAGGTGCAGCACCCAGTAGGATATCACCACTCTTATCAAACTAAACAAACAACGCAGAGGATAAATAAAGACTAGCGAAGCGTAATTTGAGGTAAGTTTGGCCTCCCAAGCCAAAGACAACCACAAACTATTCTTTAGCTATGTCCGCAACTTGAATGGCAATACACAATTGTGTGCAGAGCTAATTGAAAATGGAGCCACCTATACTGAGCCAGAGGATATAGCAAACCTCCTGGCTGATAAATTAGCTTCAACTGTACCTCTCTCTCCCCCTCAACCTTGCCTCAGGAAATACCATCAAATATAACTTCCCCTACTATGACTAGGGAACAGGTCCTTAATACTCTCTCTAAGACCAAGAACACTGCATCAATGGGACCAGACAATATTCCAGGATGCCTTCTAAATAGCATGAAACATGACTTATCAGGGCTTATTAGGAATTACTATTTAACTGTAGCCTCCAAACAGGCTTCATGTCTCATGAATGGAGAAATGCAACAGTCATCCCTCTGCACAAAGGTGGGCCATCTACAGACCCTAGAAACTACAGACCCATAAGTCTCACCAGTCTTATATGTAAAGCCATGGAAGGAATTATCTTGGAAATGATCAATAGAGATATAGTAAATCTCCAGACACTGTACCCAACCCAGTTTGGTTTCATCAAGGGCATATCATGCCTACTCAACCTGGTGGACTTCTTTGAGAAGATAACCAAAGCAATGGATGAGAGAAAAATGGTTCACACCACCTACCTTGACCTGGCTAAGGCATTTGACACAATACCCCACTCAAGCATTGTTGACAAACTCAAGAGGTTAGGTACAAACTCATATGTCACCCGGTGTATAGCAAACTGTCTCACAGACAGGACCCAGGAAGTTAGAAATGGGGAGTCCACCAATACAAAGAGACCAGTCATAAGGGGTCCCTCAGGTATCAGTCCTTGGATGGCTCTTTTCTGGCATTTACTTCTCAGAAGTCAAGGTCAATGTCAGTGGTCTCTGGATGACTACATTTGCAGATGATTGCAAATTAGACGCTGTCATTGAATCTCACACTGACACAAATGTTCTCCAGGAGGGGCTGACACTGACAAACAACTGGCGTCAGAGTCATGGACTAAAACTAAATTCCAAGAAATGCATAATAATATCCCTTGGGAAGTCATCCACCTCTGTTAACAATCATATTGACAACACACCCATTAGAGTTGACCCAGTAGTCAGGGACTTAGGGACACACATAGATAGTAATCTAACCTTTGACACACAGTAGTGAGGAAATCATTCTATGTTGCACAACCTATAAAAAAAGTATGGCATCTAAGTCTAAGGAAGTCATTGTTCTACTGTATCTGGCATTCATCAGACCTCTTTACTCATCCCTCATCAGGCCCATAATTGAGTACAATGCCCCTTTTGGGATGTACCTTACCAAACACCTGCAGCAACTGGAAAGACCCCAAAAGTACCTCACCAAGAGGATCAAAGGGCTCAAACAGATGCCATATGCTGCCCGGTTAAAGAAACTCCAGCTCTACTCAGTGGCATACCGCCTGCTCAGAGGCGATCTGTGCCTGACGTATAAAGCCATGTCCAACCCGGAATTAATGGACATGCTGCACCTCAGAAAAATCCAAATCCCATCGAGCTACACGCTCGAGAGACTTGAACCTCAGCACTGAAATAAATAGGACATGCTGGAGGGACAGATTCATAACCCAGAGGCTCCTTTCACTCTGGAATAAAATCCCAGTCCAGGTTAGGCAGAGTCCCTCATTGACTCTCTTCAAGAGGAATCTTGATGAGTGGATGGGAGATCGTAGGTTTACCCCGGGTATCACTTCTGTGTCACTGTTAGACAGAGGTACAGTATACTAACCTCAAAAAAGGTCATAGCAAAATTAATTTAAAATGGGTGGCGAAAGCCAAACACACTCTGGCTAGGCTTATAAATGCCCTAGGGCAGATAGCCTAGTATGAACCTATGAACCTATGAACTTATCACTGAGTACAATGCCTCCTTTGGTATGAATCTAACCAGGCATATCCAACAACTGGAATGTCCACAGAGGTTCCTCACTAAAAGAATAAAGGGTGTAAGTAAAATGTCCTATAGAGACCGCCTCAAGGCACTATCCCTGTATTCTGTCTCTACAGGCCTTTAAGGGGTGATCTATGTCTGGCATACAGGGCATTGTCAGATCTCACTCTAATGGACCACCTGCATATCCACAAAACCAACAGCACCAGAATTACCCATTCAAATGACTTAAACCTTGCCTATGATATAAACAGGACCTTCTGGAGAGATAGGTATGTACTCAGAGAGTACCCTGTCTATGGAACAGGCTCCTCATCCATGTAAAGCAGAGTTTCTCCAAAACTCAATTCAAGTTCAACTTGGGCAATTGGTTGGGGAACAGGAAATTCATCCCTGGTTTGGCACCTATGTCTTTAATGGACACAGGCAACCTGCAAATGGTTCATCTCCCAGGCCCCTGCTTGTAAGTGTTTCAGTTCTCAAGCCCCTGCTTACACTTATCAAGGGTACCAGAACTTGTCAGAGATTTGGGATGCATGGCTTGGCTTAAATAGGCCCTTCTGATCGTTAGCCTAGTAAACAGTTATGAACCTATGAACAGTGAGACACTCAAAATGCTACTAAAGAAAATCGGGTCTATATTAGAACTGCAAAAGCCCTAGTCACCGAATACATAAACACCGACACATATTCCGTGAACTGTGAATACACCGTGTGCCCTAAGCCGCGAAATTCAAAAACTCGAACTGTCATAGTTGTCTAACCCCACCACCCGCTACATACTACCTACCCAAACAAAATAAATAAAATACATACATACACTAACCAAACCCCTACTTCTAACCCTAAACTAAACCCTACTTCTAACCCTAGACTGAATCTTGCATTTACCACCATGTATGCACTTACCTTAACCCGCACCCTAACCCTAAGGAAAGTAAGTATCGCACACATACCTTAAGAAGCTATACCCAAACAAAATAAATAATCTACAGACATACACTTAACAAAACCCTACTTCTAACCCTACACTAAATCTCACATACATTACCATCTATGCACTTACCTTAATCCGCACCCTAACCCTAAGGTCTGTAACTATCGTACACTTACCTTATGGAGCTATACCGCAGAAGGGCCAACCATGACGATTCGACATTTCGGATTTCGCTCTTCAGGACGATCAATGTTTTCGTGGTTCGATGAAGATGTGTCGGCATTTACATATTCAGGTAAGTGGACCTTCGAGGTTCTAATAAGGAACCAAGAAAATCTGTATGACTAACTATATTTTAACAAAGCAAAAGTTTTACCAATCGCATTACAAGCCGATTATCCTCCTCCATATTAATATGCAAATTATTTAGCCTTAACCATTGTTCTTCATTACATTGCTTTATTAAAAATACATTCATTTAATGTCTTCAGTCAGATGGCACCATCTTCATCTTCATCGCTCTCACTCCAAGCTATTCACTAGAATCTTTTGTTATTTTTTTTCTTTACTGGGGATGCACCTTATTGAAGGCGATCTCACTGAATCTCATGTCCACTCCTTTCTCTTTACTAGCTTATGCTCTTCCTAACAACTACTTTCATGAATAATTGAAATGCTGTTGTCAGTTTAAATAAATATTTCTTCCCATTTCAAGTGTGAACTCCAACTATCAGAGTAAAGAAAGTTTAGTTTTTAACTAAGAGAACTATGTGCCATTCTATATGGAATAATCTTTGCATTTCCGATTGTACAGTTATATTTTGCTGTTCCTACGGAATAATCTGTGTATCTATTATTAATTTTTTTGCAACAAGGTCATAGCAGAAAATGTGTCCATGCTTTAATCTATCTACTTTTTAAAAAGATGCAGACAGCATTCCAAATATTGAACAGTTGTGCACAGACAGAACATTTTGAACATTTGTGGTCAAGTATTTCTTAGTTTATTTCAGTTTGCTGATGTGCACGTTTTGAAAAAAGGTCTTCCACTTGAGGTAAGGGGTACTGCTCCAAAGAGGTCATTCTGTTAACTGTTACTGTGCTCATCCCAATACAAATAAACAGATCAATAAGGTTCAGTGTAAGAATCCCAACAGCAGCCTGTTACGGGCACATCATAGCAGCTATGAATACTTAATTAATTAACAAAAAATGCTTCTTAGTACTTCTTACTATATTATAATAATGCCACTGAACAAAAAAAGTATCCTGCAACAGATAATCTAGAAGCATACAAGTTAAAAACAACATTTTTTGTGGGGGGCAAGCTACCCTGCACCCCACCCCATATTCCCTACTACTTACATACTCCAGCAGTGGGTCACACAATACCAGGGAAAAGCATATTTCCCAAACTTGACATTATGATAATTTAGCCCTACTAGTCATCATCTGTCCTGCAGGCCAAATTGTGACAACTAAAGAGATGTTGACTATGCACACAATCCTCCCATTTGTATGTATGTATGTATGTATGTATATATATATATATATATATATATATATATATATATATATATATATATATATATATATATGTGTGTGTGTGTGTGTATGTGTGTGTGTGTGTCTCTCTCTCTCTCTCTCTCTCTATATATATATATATATATATATAAATATATGCATTTATATATATATATATATATATATATATATATATATATATATATGTATATATATATATATATATATATATATATATATATATATATATATATATATATATGTATACATATATAAATATATAAATGTGTGTGTGGGTATGGCTGCACTGATTATATCTGAATCACCAAAACACTAAGGGTCAAAATTCCCACTACAAAATGTCAACATGCTACTATGCATGCCCTGAACAATAACCTTGGCACGTGTAAAACTTCAGACTTAAAAAAAAAGATAAAAACATTGTTTCTTGCAGGGGGTATCCAAACACCCTGCAAATTATTTATACTATTGCTGAGTTTCCACAATATCAAGGAAAGAGCATATTCCCCAACTCAAGAATTGTGCTGTTTCACACTTCTGTCAAGCATCTGCTTAGTCAATCAAATTTTTGTTTCGTTGATCTTGACTACTGACAAATAAATTCACCACTCCCATAAATATCTATAAGTCAATTACTCACCAGCAGACTTGGTCCAATACCTTCCAATATAGTCACAAGCTATGTGATCACTGGCAGTGTTTTCTCAAGTTCTTTATATGTTGCTTTCACGTGAGCAGCTCACTGTATTTTATACATTCTACTGTATACATTTCTGTAGGCTACACTGCAACAACTGTATCACAGGTAAGTAAAATCCTTTATTCTTAGCTCAAATAGTGCCATGTTTTCTAATCAAGTCCATGACTAAACCACTTCTTTTTCAAACATGTGGCAAGTACCTAATAAACCAGTGTTATATTAACTATTAGTATATAACCTATTTCCCATTATGTTTACCAGAGATAATATCAGTCTTACAGTTGCCTTATAGATTCATAGGTTGGTAGTAGGCTATCGGCCCTAGGGCCTATACAAGCCTAGCCATAACAATTCCCTGGATATTTCTTCCCATAATATTTACTTCCCTGGACTCCTGTCTAGCAGGGAGACTGGCATGATTCTCGGGGTGAATTTCCTATCTCCCATCCAATCGTCAAGGTTCCTTTTGAAGAGGGCCAAGGAGGCGCTCTGCTTGACATGTATGGGCAGTCTATTCCAGAGTATGGGAAGTCTGTGGGTCAGGAACCTATCCCTCCAGCATGTTTTGTTCATTGTGATGACAAGGTTTAGATTAGGCTCTGAGGGATTGGGATTTCTTTAAGTGGAGCATGTCCAACAGCTCAGGGTTTGACATGGCCTTGTATGTTAAGCAGAGATCGCCTCTGAGTAGACGATATGCCACAGAGTATAGCTGGAGTTTTTTTAGAATGTCAGCATAGGGCATCTGCTTTAGGCCTGTGATTCTTTTAGTGAGGTATTTCTGTGGCCTTTCCAGCTATTGCAGATGTTTTGTGAGGTACATACCATATGAGTTGTTGTACTCTATAATGGGTCTAATGAGGGATGAATACAGTGGTGCCATCACCTCCTTTTTCCTGAATGAAAAACCCATAATGATGAGGTGTGCCACATAGAAGGATTTCCTGACTGTTGTGGCGATGTGGTTATCGAAGGTGAGACCACTATCCACCTGTGTCCCTAAGTCTCTCATCACACTTTCGGTGTTTAGTGTACTGCCACCTATGTGGTAATTCATGGGTACATGGTTAACCTTCTTCTTTATCCATATTTCCTACTCTAACATCCTACTTCTATTTTACTTACCCTCATCTCTCAACTTTTTCCTTCTTTTCTTGTTTTTTTGTTTCCCCCACCTTCTACCTCCTTTCCTTCAATCTTTTCCTCCTTGTAAAAATTCCTAACTTTGTGTTTCTGATGTCATAACCATTATTGCAGAGTTTCCTAGGCCTTTCTTCCACATACATCAAATAATACTATGCAACTCGTATATCCCTAGATAAATGTATAAATATCTCTCCATAGTTATATTCATGTTCCTTACACAATGTTGATTGTAAGAATCTTAACAAAATTTTATTCCATTTATTCCTTTATCACTTCATTACTTCTCTATCTTAGAAAAAGAGGATTCTGTTTTCTTTGATATTCTAATTATTATTTTTTGTAGCATGTTTTCATTATTACCTGACACTGGATTTTGTCATAGAGGTCCAGATAAAGCTAATAATGAATACTATTTTTGTGGACCCCACTACTTTGATAGCAACAGATTCTGAAAGAAGACAATCTGTTCACTTTCTGATATGAAATAAAAAGATGTGAGTCAATATGTTAGGTACAGAATGAATGCACCAGTGTTATCTGCTGTTATTTGGAGATGTGAATCTGAGCTCATCACTTGACCAGGCACTGTTCCTGAGATGAATTTAAAAAGACGGCCATAAGGATCACTGATGTACCCCTGTTAACATTCACAAATACATAAATAAATAAATAAATAAATATTAGCTCATATTTCTCCCTTGGCTTTTGAGTCTTCAGGGCTCATGAAACACTATGGGTCGACTAAACCGCTTGGGTGCGAGTAGCTCATAACACACTTGTTCATGCCACTTTTGCTCTAAATGGTAACTGCTTTAACTCTTCCAAGCCAAATCATGCTTAATTACTTAGCCTTCAGCCTTCCCAGTAGATCACCCTTTTAATCTACATAGCCCCACCAAAGCTCTAACTGTAGCTCTAAGATTCCCACCTGGTTCCTAACCCTAACCTAAATCTGTGCTCCCTAAAGCTGACATTAAAACAAAGTTCTACTCTCCTTCACTAAACCTACAACCTCCCCTTAGTGCCTAACTCTAAAAGTCCATTTTAACCTCATCTTTATTATAGAGCATATAGCCTATTTTCTTTACAAAAAAATAAGCAAAGTATAAAGTGTGCAATTAAATGAGTAACTTAAAGAAGTATTGAATTATGTTATGCTATTCAATAAATTAATATTCTAGGTTTTCCAGGGTTTATTACTTAAATATAAATACAGTATATAAAATACTACTTATATAACTGAAATTCCATTATAACAAATAAACTTACCAGTTATTAATGGAAGCAAATGCTGGTGCAATTATTGATACAGACAACAGACTTCCTTCCAACTAAACTCCAGCACATTGCAAATTAAAACCAACAATAGCTGTAAAAAAGAAAGTGAATCAAAGTCCACAAGTCATTCAAACTCCATTCTAAAACTCCATTGCAAACGTCCATACAAAAAAAAAAAACAGCATTCAATAAAATTAAAAGTAGTCAGTGATGATGACAAGTCCGCATACTTCCATTTGCATGCACATATATAAGTAATAAAGAATATATGATAAAATAGTACTCACGAGTGGTGGTGGTGATTAAATGAATAGGAATTAATAATTTCTAAGGGGACCTAGGCTAGAGTGGGGCTTACAGTCACAGTGACTGTCTGCAGGTATGAATAATGTTTGATATCAATGGATGGCTCAGGATGTTAGCATAGGTGAACCTTAGCTGAATTAGAAAAACAGAGTTACAGAGGTTGACAGAAAGCATCAGTAATGTATTGCCATGGGATTAAAGCTCTGTTCTTATCTATTATGGCACTGCTAAATTCTGCTTTTTCCATCCGTCGCATATTTCTTTGTCTAAGCCCTTACTTTTACTTCCTAAAGAAACAGGCATGGGTAAACGTTACTCCAGTGCTTCAAAATGCAGGGTATGCTGCTTTAGAACAGCTGCATTACAAAAGCAAATGAAAACAAGCTTGTGAAATAAACAAATTAACTCGGCTTCCAGCCAAACCCTACAGTATATAAAAATTATGTCACAAACCACTAGAAACATAGAAAATCATAAATTAAAAGGTTGAGGCAAATGACTGTATTTCATATAGATCGTGATTTAATAAAATTAATAGGCAGTCTTTTGTTGCGGTTGGGGCTATCTTTAAAGCTTGGTATCACAAGAAATCTGAAAGGCATTCAGGAAATGGGACAACCACAGTTCTGTTTGCTGATGTGTTCAACTACCACAGTAGCAAGAAAAAAGATTCATCTCTTTCAAAGCAGATTAGTATCTACATCTTTGAAATTTAGAAATAAAAAGGGATAGTGTGGAATACCACAAAATGCTGAAGAAAATATTACATCAGCAAAAAGTCCATGGAGGCCATGAAATAAACTGAGATTAGTGTTGAATGTATCCCAGGCAGTAGGATGAACACAGTCAGACTTTAGAAAAGAAAAAAATGCTACTGTAGGTTAGAAAGCTTTCCCTTTATTAAAAGTTTCATATTACAAGAAAAAGATCCAGTATTATGTTTCACCTTTGTATCTAACAAGAAAGATGCTTACAGCTTTGAAAAATAGAATTTGCTAATGGTGAATGAAGAATTCATGTCATATAAAATTACTTCCTTAGTACACTTGAATAAAATGTCACCTTAGAAAAACAAAATGTATTGAGTCTGAAAGAGACACACTGTTACAATCTTACTCATCAGCTTCATAAATTCTGACTGACTCCCATTATTTTTAACAAAACTGGTTATTTTTTGAAAGGTCTCTGACTATATATCCAGTATGAAAGTTAAATCTTCCAGGAAAACGTCAAAAGCATTAATGTTTAGAAGCCGCTTTCAGATATATTGACATTTGCAGTTTACTGCCACATCTATAGCAGTACTGAAACATTTGGCCATTCACCAGTATGTAATAGTTGCTGTCACTGGTCTTTAGCATATTCTTACAAATTCATTTCTTGAGTTTGAAAGATTAATATGCATTTTTGATTTTTTAATCATTGAAGAATCATGTGAAACAACTTTATACTAATTTGTGTTTTCAATTATATTCTTTTCATTTTTTTTCTGACTAGTATCTCAAAAAGATTCCTGAATGAACTAACTGTTTAGCTTTCTCTGTAACATTTCAGTATTTTGGGCCATCAGACACATTTCACTGAAATAATTTAATCATAGACTTCAGTTTGGGATTCTGATGTCCCTCTCTGACTTCTAGACATTGCAGACTTTCAGTTTTCCCTGATATATTTTGTTGCTGTTTTAATAATTCTGAACAATTTTAATTACTTTGTATGGGGCACTGACGCTATATTGCCTTCACATGCTATCTCTGACAACTTTAAATTTTTTTGTTAAAGAAAATTTATTAATTTGCTATGACATTTTCCAAGCTGTATGTAAAAATCAACATGGCCAATGCAAGCTGGAGATTCTAGTAGAGAGGATGTCAGCATGTGAGAGTGCAGTGAAGTTTATGTCAGGTGGACACCGCTCATGTTGTTATTAAATTGTTAACTGTTTCATTGTAGCCAATGAGTGCATCAGCATTACACCAGACTAGAGATAAGTTCATAATTAAATACTAAGCTATTAGACTATTACAAGCCTAACCAACAGCCAGAGGTCAGAATCAGACTCTGCACTTTTAATCTGAGAGGTAAAGGCCTAAACCATTACGCCAAGCCACCCTCCTATAGTAAATGGGTCTTGGTTGCCCTTTTAAAGATTGTATTGAACTGGGAAGTTCTGATACTTCTAGAGAGGAAAAAATAGGGAGAACAAAGGCAGAATGGGTGTACAACCAAAGCCCAGATCTCAGCTGCTCAAAGACTGCCTTCTTGAAGCTAGGGCCTATGGGATCATGTAGTCCCTTCAGGCTGCCACTCATGCTTGAACTCGACTATGTGTTCATGTCAGGTATATCAGTTGTGTGCTGAGAGTGGCAGTGTCACACCTCACTCAAACAGAGTAGCTGAGTTTGAGTAATATAAGCAGTAGCCGTGAGTTGGGAGTAGTAGGACGTGATACTGCAGATTAGGATTCCAGGGAGTGATCAGGAGGGAGATTTAGTTTTAGGGGCAGGGAGATTTAGGTTAGGGAGTGGTAGTAATGTAAGCAGTAGCCATGGGGTGGAAATAGTAGGACAGGGGACTGCAGATTAGGGTTTCAGGGAGTGATCAGGAGGGTTATTTAGGTTTAGGGATGAGGGAGTTTAGATTAAAGAGTGGTAGTAATGTAAGCAGTAGCCATGGGGTAGGAATAGTAGGACAGGGGACAGCAGATTAGGGTTTCAGGGAGTGATCAGGAGAGATATTTAGGTTTAGGGGTGAGGGAGTTTAGGTTAGAGAGTGGTAGTAATGTAAGCAGTAGCTGTGGGGTGGGAGCAGTAGGACAGGATACTGTAGATTAGGGTTTCAGAGAGTGATCAGGAGGGAGATTTAAGCTTAGGGGTAGAAAGTTTTAGGTTAGGGAGTGGTAGGATAGTTTAGGGATATGGAGCAATCAGGCACAGGTTTAGGGAGCGGAAGAAGGAGTTTCAAGTTTAGGGAGTGACCTGTCAAATTAGGCTTAGGAGCAGGAGGAAACTGGTATGGGTAGGATTTGGAAACTTGTGGAAATGTTAGGGTCAGAGTTACGGATCTGTTAGGGCTATGTAGTACAATGCTGCATGTGGTGGGATGTTTAGTTAATAGGGATGGGTGGTGGGAGGGTTAGCTAAGTAAGAAGGATTCAGTTAATGGAAGTTAGAGCATTTCCATTTATAGTCAGTGTCAGTGAGCAACAGTGTTGCAAGCTACTAGCCTATAGAAGACCTCAGTGAAATTCTATTAATAATCATTTTGTTTTATCAAAATGTTAAAGACTTCTTTAGCCAATTGAAACTGGTAATTTCACATGATTAATACAAAATGCAAGTGCTCTTGTTATTAAAAAGCTACTCATGTTTTATTAACACTGACTAAAACAGATTTAAAAGCTTGTGACCATTTTTATATGTCAAACATTAAAAAAATCAGCACATTAGTAAATGTACAAAGATAAGTGCTGCAGATTTTACTATTTTATTTATTTTGTTTAAGAGTATTGCTATGACCAGGGTAACAACAGGCATCAGGCAGTACCCTACCACTCACATTCTTTTACATACAATACATTCTCCATGTCATCTCTGGGACCAGGAATCACATAATAAGCTATACAAATCAAAAAGCATTTGAATTTCTTATATGCTTCTGCATGTTTGCAATGAGTGTTAATGAGCAGAGTGTTCTTTTACCAATTAATGTCTGTAAATGCAGTTTTTTTAACATCCAGCTAGTATTGGTGTACAATACTTCACAGCTAGTGCAACAGTCAAGATAAATTATATTAATACACCTGCAGGTAAAATACCTAGGCAGCATACAGGTTCAATTAGTAAAATGACTGAAATGAAAAGACTCGTCATTAATATACCTGACATACCTGCATCTTTAATATTTACAGGATTCCTGATTATTTACCTCGGTCTGTGCCTCTTCTTGGTTATAAAAGCAATCTTTCAAGTATGCACATCTTTTATTAATAAGTAAAACTTAATTGCCCAGTATATTTACATGCCAGGGGAAGGTGCGCATCAAACCACATTAGGCCATAAAGGATGGCAAGTGCATGTGGCATATCCTAGGCCCACACTGCTCCATGCCATAAACCTCTATCACCAGTAGGTGTCAGCACTGCAGCAGGACAAACTGCCTCAGTTCCCCCTAGATGGCTTAATGAGGAATAGCTTTGTCAGTCCAGCCTACCCACCATTAATAGATCTTGGATTGACTGAGTCATAGTTAATACTAAATTCTTTTAACACCGAGCCATGATGAACGTTTTTTGATCACTTGTATGGAAAACATCTGCAACAAACTGCCTTTGCTCCTAACCTGGCTTACTCTGTTCTGTGAATCATAGATATCACAGAAACTTGGATAAAATCTGACATCACTGACAGTTCAACAGGACATGAAATGTCTGCCATATTCATAAAACATAATATATGCAAACAGATAGATGGTGTAGCCATCATTCACAAAGATCCTTTACAGTAATCCATCTGGTCTATCCCATACTTATCATATATGGAATATGTCTTCATGTTAGTACATATAAATGCATTTGAAAATTTAGCTTACCAGTATATACCACCAAAATCCCCTACTGATGTTGCTGATAAGTTACTGAAATGGCTTGCATCCAACACTTAAAAACAAATGCTGATCACAAGACTGAATGGAAACTCTATTCAGATCTATTTTGAAATCTGATCATCTGGCTAATTGGATGGATACATCTAATTGTGTTACCAGAGGAGGAAAACTTATTGCATAGAAAGTGCGCTATACTAGGTCCTTGTATCTGTGCCTGAGAATACTGCTGTTACAGTGACTATGACCCATGCTGTCAGTGACCATCTGCTTGCATATAATGTCTGGGATATTGGCAAGATTCAGAAAAACAGGCCACTAATCCATCACCGGCTGAAAAGATCCAGTAATAAAACATTCAGCCTTAGACTTAGTAGCCTGAGCTGGACTCCCCCCACTTGCATTTCATCTAAAATCTAGATTCTACAGTATAATATTTCATTTGCACCTTTCAGTTATGTCACATCAACTTAGATCTCTTAAAACAGTATGTTATCAAATCAAATCTAGGTGCTGACCTTGGCTTGCACTAGAAATTAACACAGATAGGTCCTACAGAACCAAGGTGAGGCATCAATTAATGCAAAAAAATGCTGCCTCTTTTAATCTCATTAGAGTAGCCAGGAAGAAAAACCGTGATACTAAGAGCATGTAACAATACATTACTGCCCATCAATGGGAAAACAATATCAACCACATTCAGTCCTAGTTAGGAATGCTGCAGCATTTGCACCATGGCAAATCTAATTAAGCTAACAAATTTCCCCTACTAAAGTTTGTACAAATAAACAAATGTTTTAGATTCTCCATTTTCATGATGTAGTACCAGAGTGAACAGTGACCATTTCCATTTCAGTTACAACCTTTGCACCTCGACTTGACACAGGTACTCTCAGCCTTTATTAAAAAAAAAAAACACTTTTGCAGAATTATAAGCTATGCCCTCTGGCCGCAGGTTGCTACCACCCATTTTTTGGAGATGGCTCCTCCAGCTATCTGATTTCACATCTGTGTTCTGATAAATCAGTGTATAATTAAACAGCATTTTCCCAAATATTATAAGTCAGCAATAATCCCTTTGCATGAAAGTGCTCTTTCAACTGAACTCAATACTATTTACCAATTGTCTTTCTTCAGCCTGTTTCCAAAATTTTATAAACATCTCTACAGTGTCAGGTTTATCACTATATTAACATCCACAGTTTAGTATGATATCATCTACATGGATTTCCTCCTAATCTCTTTCACTTAATAAAATGCATACTTGATGACTTAACTGTGACATAGTGCTGCTACATTGCCCCTTGACATATCAAAGCCATTAGATACTGCTAATCACAAGCACTTAAAAAAACTGCCAGTCATTGGACTTCCTGCAAAACCAGCCAGAAACATTTGCAGTTTGCTTAAAGACAGTTCTAGGTTGGTAAGATGGGAGTAGTACCGACTATCTATATATATAAATGGTCCCGTGTTTTCATCCAGGTTCATTGCTTGATTCAAATCCATCTGTTCCCCCCTTTTTAAACTATGTGTGGAAAATATGTGGTTCTGCCAGGCTGACTCACTATGATGATGTCTTGATACTGTTCTATTTGGATTCTTTTATATTTGGTATATAGTCAGCACATTCCCATGGAGTTTACTGTTTTCAAGCTTGTCATTGTGAGGATACTACAAATAAATCTGGCCTCAATATCAAGTCTGTTGTTTTAGAAATTAATATGAAACTTACCCTGTTATTCTGAGCTAAAACATTTACGAACAAATGTATCCAAATACCTGTAACCCATGCTTTCTGAGCAGCTGTTTTAACATGCTATGGGAGTTTTAAGTACTGTAAACTACTATAAACAAATCCTTCATCCTTTGATAGGCATACCGTACACATCAAATCCTCATGCAAATAACAGTATATGAAGTAGGGATATACACAGAAGTTGCAGGCTTTTTCTGTTCAATAAACAACACAGGACTTGTTTATGTGCTTTGAAGGAATCCAGTCATCTTTATGTGATGAGCCATCCAGTAACATGACTGCACTATGCTGAGAAAAAGTTGACTGTATAAAAAAAGTTATGTACTCACCATAGCGTTCCATGTTTGTAGTCCATCTCACCCTGACTCAGCCTATTTACAAGTTGGAAGACTTCTGGTTGGCTTGTGGCTAGGTAGGTATCCCATGGTGCACCAGTACAATCCCCAGATCTTGTTTGCTGCTGACTAAAAGAAATAATAACAACATACAGAAAAAAACAAATACTAAAAAGTCTGCATAAATAATGACATTAATATTTTTCTGTCTCCAGGTACTTCTAGGATGGGGGTAGGAGGGTGGATTCGTAAGAATGAAGGGCGAGATGGACTACAAACATGGAACATTATGGTGAGTACATAACTTTTTTATGTTCAGTAGTCCCTATCTCACCTTCATTCTTACATATGGGACAGAGTCCCTAGCGCCTTATTCTTGGGTCGCTCAAGGAAAAATACTCCTGAGTACCATGGAACCAAAAGATGCTCCACCCCTGGAGGTTAAATCCAATTTGTAATGAGTAATAAAGGTGTGAGGGGTAGCCCATGTAGCTGCTGCACAAATATTATCAAGTGGGACCCTAGCTCGAAAGGCTGCAGAGGTAGACTGAGATCTGGTAGAATGAGCCTTGATTTTAAAGGGTAATGGTTTACCCTCAGAATTGTAAACATATGTTATACAGCTAGAACTCTAATTAGAGAGAGTCACTTTGGAAACTGGTAAGCCCAACCTGGATTCAGAAAAGAAAATGAATAATTGATCTGATTTTCTGATGTCTTTAGTCCGGTGCAAATAAAAAAGTAATTGTCTATGGACATCCAGCTGGTGAAACCTGCACTCAGCTTTGTTGGAGTGATTTGGAAAGAAAACCGGACATTCTATGGACTGATTCAAAGTGGCATGGGAGCAGACCTTGGGGACAAGGGAGGGATTAGTATGAAGTGACATCCTGTCTTTGTGAAAAATCAGATAAGACGGTTTAACAGACAATGCTTGCAATTCTGACACCCGTCTGGCAGATGTGATAGCCATCAAAAACAACGTCTTCCAAGACAAAAATTTCAAAGTGGATGAATGAGAAGGCTCAAAGGGTGGAGATGTTAATTTAGATAACACAAAATTTAAATCCCATGAGGCCACAGGTTCTTGAACAGGTGGTCTTAACAAAGTGGCACCTTTAAGGAAGGTTTTGCACAGCTTATGAGACATTAAGTTAGAATCTGGGAAACCTAGATGAAAATTTGAAATCGCTGCCAATTGAACTCTGATAGTAGCAGCCGCAGATCCTTGGTGAAAAAGCTCAGAAAGAAATTCCAAAACCACTGGAATAGAGGCAGTGTAGGGGTTAACATCCATTTTCTCCACCCAAAGAGAGAATCTTCTCCATTTACTGGAATATAGTCTCCTAGTGGAAGGTTTATGAGAAGACGTAAGGATATGAGTCACGGAAGGAGAGAAGTCGTGAAGCCTGACTAGGGATGGAAATGGAGCAGCCACGCTGTCAAATTGAGGGTGTGTAAGGAGGGGCAAAGCAAACCTGACATCTGAGTCAACAGGTCTGGAACTGGGTCCAGAATCCAAGGATCATCCATCGTCATGTCTAGAACATTGATATGCAGGTAAGCCTCATGATCTTGCCATGTACCTTGGACAGTCCTGCCTAGATAATGCCCACCCACCCTATCTGTGAAGCATCCATGGTCACAGTGGCAACAGGTTGGCGAGGAACAAATGAAGCACCCGTGGTCAGTTGATTGTGTAATGTCTACCAAAGGAGGTCCTTCTTGCAAGATTCTGTCAGCAGAATGTGATGGGATAATGGAAGGTACTAAAAGGACCACTGGGATGACAGAAGCCACTGAAGAATTCTCATGTGTAACCCGGCTAGTGGCACTAATAGTATGGTGGAAGCCATGGTCACAAGGAGCTGCAGAATAATCTTGGCCTTGACCCTTCGTAAGGGGAGAAGGCACTGAATTTGAAGAACCAGGTTCTGTGCCTTTTCGGCAGGAAGACGAGCCACCATGATTTCTGTGTCTATCTCTGCACCTATAAAAATCACAGATTGAGAGGGCAATAAGGCAGATTTTTCCCAATTTATAGAGATTCCCAGCTGGGCACAAAGTTGAATAGTAGCATCCCTGCTCTGAAGGAGTAGATGCCTGGTAGGGGTGGTCAGGAGCCAGTCATCCAAATACAGAAATACCTGGTATCCTCGACGTCTCAGGTGAGCTGTCACTACTGCCATTCATTTGGTGAACACCCTGGGGGCTGTGGTCAGACCAAAGGGCAGAGCATGGAACTGGTAGTGACTGGGTCCCAGCTGGAAATGTAGATGACTCCTTGATGCCCTGTCCATTTTTATGTGGTAGTAGGCATTTTGGAGATCTATTGAGCACATCCAATTGCCTTTCCCTAACAACGGGAGTATGGACTGCAGTGTTACCACCCGGAACTTGTCCTTCTTTACTGATTCATTCAATCTGCTGAGGTCCAAAATGGGCCTCCAGTCCCCTGTACATTTTGGCACTAAAAAAATCTGGAGTAAGTTCTGGATCCTATTTGGTCTGCTGGGATGGTTTGGATGACTCTTTTTGACAGCAACTTATTAACCTCCACAGTTGCCTGATCCCTGTGATTGGGAACATCTGGGATCTTCTTGGGAACAAAGGGTGGAAGAGAAAATGGTATGACATAACCTCTGGTAATAATTCTTTGTACCCACCTGTCTTGAGAGATACGTAGCCAGGATTCTGGATACAAAGAAATGCAACCCCTGACTGGCCCCAGAGAAGCACAGTCGGGCCTCACATCAGGAGCACTGGAAAGGCCGGCCCCAAAAGGAATCGTGACCTCCCTGGTTTTTCAGACTGCCCCTGCCTCTATGGTGATGTCTATCTTTACCTCCTCCTCCTCTGCCTCTGAAGGAGGAGTCACCCTGTGCCTCCTGGAAAAACATCTGGAACCTCTTGAACCACATCTTACCACCCCTCTGACCCTTAGGGTATGGTCTAGCGGGAACAGTAAAATGTACTTCCACGGCAGGGAGTGTTTTTCCTTCTTGCTCGCACCGGGTGAGAGTGTCCTTTACCTTGGATCCAAACAATGAGAAACCGTCGATGGGGGCATTGGTAAAGGTAGACTTAAATGGTTCCGCAAAGTTACACAAACGCATCTAGGAATAACACCTTAGGGAAATTCCTGAACCCGCTGCTCTATTCACTCCATTGGCCGCATAAGAAATAAGCCACATGGAAGAGTTGACGATAAAGTTCAAGGTGGACAACTGGGCAGAAACCTTGTCAGGGACTCCCTCAGTACATGTACCTTGTAAAGAGTCCCCTAACTTTTTAAGGAGATCTCTCTGAAGCATCATAAAGTGAGTAAGGTAATTCAGCGAGCTAAGGGTAAATGCCGCTGAAAAAAAGATATGCTTCCCATATCTGAGCATTGTTCAAGACTCCTTATTCAGTGGATGAATAGAAGAAGAAGTCTCAGCTAGCTCCTTCTTAGTGGCTGCCGCCACCACCTTGGCATCTACAGGCACACCTTTAGATAAAAAGTCGTTTCCTGGAGGGGGAGAAAGGAACTTGTTCGGTCTCCTGGAGACTGACTCCATGGCATCAGGAGTATCCCACACCTTTCGACTAACTAAATCCATCAGTTTATCAAAGGGTGGAGACACCCAAGAGGCAGAAGGTTGAGACCCAAAAGCCTTCAGGTACACCGACTCCTCATCAGAAGGGGTGACAGTGGGCCAGCTGTACCTCTGTTTAAGGATCTCCAGAATGTCTATGAAGGAGACATCATCAGAGGATGACTTGGGGGACCCTTCCGACTCCTTGAGGTCAGTGTCAGATGTCAGACTCATCCTGGGAGTTGACATGCTTCCTCTTACAAGTCCTTTTTCATGAGGGTTCCTCAGAAGGACATTCTGGGGAGGTCTTGGAAGAGCGAGGGCCAGCAGCCTGTGGCTCCTGAGGGTATCTGCTGCCGCTGGAGGGAGTAGGAGCTGAGACAGAAGTAGGTGCTATATGGGGAAGAGTGCCGGTACCTCTGGTAGGAGCTGACGATTGGGACAGCACACTCCTCATCATCTTGAATGTGGACCTCTCCAGCTCCGAGGACCTCTCCAACTCTGAGGAGACTGAGGATGCCATCGGCTCCAGAGCCATCAACTCCGAGATAGACGCAGGGTCCAAACTCACCCTAGCTGATGCACAGAGAGGAAGACTTGGAACTGAAGAAGTTTAGTTCCAAGCATCCATGTCGGGGCCGACCGGAGAGCTTTGGCCCCTGGACACAACGGATGGCACAGAAAGTTTCGGAGCAGAACTCAGCTCAGAGACAGCCACAAGGGGAGCTGCAGCCAAAGGTTCCACCAGTGGTACCAAGCAGTCCAGCTCTGACAGACCAGCATGGCTCAGAGGAATGATCACAGAGGGTTGAATGGGCTTGAGTGGCTCTGGAGCCAACTGGGTCAGAGCCAACAATTTAGGCAAAGCAGAGGACTTTAAAAGTCTCAGCAATACCCTCTCCAAATCTTCTTCCGATAAACTCCTGGTATACCTGGATGACAGTGTAGGAGATCGGGATCTCTGAGGTATGGGAGACTTCAATAACAAAGAGGCCAGTAGAGGGTCCATAGATCGGCTCCGAGAAATAGTCTCAATAGTCTCAGCGGTCGGCTATGAAATACTTGGAACCAACTCTGCAACAACAATACCGCTCTCAGTCATTTCCGAGGTCTTTGGAGCTGATGAGATGGTGGAGTTGTCTGTTTTTGAAACTTTAAGAGGTGGCTCTCAGACACCAGCTGGTGCCAGGGAGAGCCTCTTAGAAGATTTTGACTTTCTCTTAGTAGATTTAGAGGATGATGAGGAAGCAGACAGATCTTCCTTGAAGGAAGGTTTAAGAAGACCTTTTAAGATGAGCTTGTTTGTCCTTTCCTGCAACACCCTAGGACTAAATGCATGACAAAATAAACAGGTCTCCTGTAAATGGATGGCCCCTAAACAGTAAACACAGTTACCATGACCATCCATTATAGACATTTTTTGAGAACACTTAATACATTTCTTCAAGCTGGATGGCTTATGATCCTTACTCTCTTTAGACATTCTGCGGTATAGGACACATGCACACAGAGAAAGGGAAGAAGGAGGACTAGGTCCTCTAATTTAAATGAGCCTAGCCCAGACAAGGAGGAGATAGGGTCTTCTAACTGAAACAGACCCAGAAATTTAGAGAAAGCTGGAAAGTATCACACACTCAACAGAAACACAGTAAAGAGCGGGAATTCACAAATTCAGGCTTATGCCAAGCAGAAACAGAATGTAGTTTTGTTAACAATAGTAGCAATCCAATGAAGCTAACAACAAGCTAATTAACTAGGCTAAATAACAAGTGGAAAACTGCCAAAACCCTAGCTATCTATTAACACACACAGAATAACAGTGCGCAAAAAGGCACCTACACTACCAATCTAGAAAAAACAGTACACGGGATACCAGCTAAGTAAGAAAAGGCCAAAGGCCAAAAATTGCACTAAATGGCACAAGTAAAAGCTAACAACTCTAATAACAACTACGCTAACTGATTAGTATGAGCAGTAACAGTTTTAACTATATTAAACTATTTTAAACTAAACAGCCAAGAAATTTTGAAAAAGTGAAAATAAATGCAATCACTTAGCCAGAAGTACAATCGAACTCGTCGACGCAGCAAACAAGATCTGGGGATTGTACTGGTGCACCATGGGATACCTACCTAGCCATGAGCCAACCAGAAGGCTTCCAGCTTGTAAATAGGCCGAGTCGGCTCCGATCCCATATGTAAGAATGAAGGGTGAGATGGACTACAAACATGGAACGCTATGGTGAGTGCATAACTTCTTTTTTTATACAGTCAACTTTTTCTCAGCATAGTGCAGATCCCATATGTAAAAATGAAGGAGAGATAGGACTACAGAACATATGACTTTTTATTTCGAAAGAGGTTTCAATTCAAGAGAATAAGTATGCTTTCCAGACTAAGGGATTATAATCACATAATTAAATTATGCATTTTTCATGGTTTGCTGCTAAGAATTGTTTTGCACTCAAGTTTTTTTTTCTATTTCCCCCAGGGTGGTACATTCCAGAGTTTTGCTCTGATCTCCTAACCCCCCTCCCACCAACAGGAGTTTCATCCCATCTTCCTGTTACTAATAAAAATGTTCTCCTAGGTCACCTCACTTAAGTGGAAAGAGGAACTAATGACCTAGATATTGGATGTCTGCCCTCAATAATTGCGATCATAGGTTCATAGGTTGGTACTAGGCTATAGACCCTAGGGCCTATGCAAGCCTAGCCATAAGAAATCCCTGGATATTTCTTCCCACAATATTTACTTCTCTGGACCTCTGTCTAGCAGGGCGACTGACATGATCCCCGGGGTGAATTTCCAATCTACCATCCAATCATCAAGGTTCCTTTTGAAGAGGGCCAATGAGGTGCTCTGCTTGACATGTATGGGCAGTCTATTCCAGAGTATGGGGAGTCTCTGGGTCAGGAACCTATCCATCTAACATGTTTTGTTCATTGTAATGACAAGGTTTAGATTCCTGGAGCATGTGGCTCTGAGGGATTGGGATTTCTTTAACTGGAGCATGTCCAACAGCTCAGGGTTTGACATGGCCTTGTATGTTAAGCAGAGATCACCTCTGAGTAGACGATATGCCACAGAGTATAGTTGGAGTTTTTTTAGACGGTCAGCATATGGCATCTGCTTTAGGCCTGTGATTCTTTTAGTGAGGTATTTCTGTGGCCTTTCCAGCTGTTGCAGATGTCTTGTGAGGTACATACCAAACGGGGCATTTTACTCTATAATGGGTCTAATGAGGGATGAGAACAGTGGGACAATGACCTCCTTTTTTCAGGATGAAAAGCCCTTAGTGATGAGGTGTGCCACATAGAAGGATTTCCTGACTGTTGTGGTGATGTGGTTATCGAAAGTGAGACCACTGTCCACCTGTGTCCCTAAGTCTCTCATCACACTTTCAATGTTTAGTGTCCTGCCACCTATGTGGTAATTCATGGGTGCATGTTTTTTTCCAAAGGGGATAACTATACATTTCTTGGCATTAAGCTTGAGCCCATGGCTCTGGCACCAGGCATCTGTTTCTGTAAGGCCCTTTTGTAGAATATCCACATCATTTGGGGATTCAGTAATGGCTCCCAGTTTGCAGTTATCTGCGAACTTGGTTAGCCAGAGTCCCTTAGTGTTGGCCTGTACTTCATAGAAGTAGATGCCAAACAAGAGTGGTCCCAGGGACTGAACCCGGAGGTACTCCACTTGTCACTTGTCTGGAGCTGTATTTGGAGTCGGCTACTTTTACCGTCTGGCTTCTGTCAGTAAGCCAGTTGGCAACCCATCAAGTGAAGTAGGGATTTATGCACCGCTTAGTAAGTTTATCTATAATTCCAGAGTGGGCGATAGTGTCGAAGGCCTTGGCGAAGTCCAGATAGGCTGTGTGGACCGCCTTACCCTTGTCCACAGCTCTGGAGACTGAGTCAAAGAAGTCAATCAGATTCAGGAGACAAGATCAGCCCTTCACAAACCCAAACTGGGTGGGGTCCAATGTTTGAAGGTTGCCAATGTCTTTGTTTATAACTTCCATGATAATGCGTTCCATGCCCTTGCAGATCAGGGTTGTCAGACTGATGGTACGGTAGTTCCCGGGATCCAAGGTGGATCCTCCCTTGTGGAGCGGGATAACTGTAGCTGTCCACCAGTCAGTGGGCACGAAGCCTGAGGTGAGGCTATGATTAAACATAACACTTAGGTGAGGTGCCAGTTAATTTTGTAGTTCATGTAGTACACAGCCTGGGATGTCATCTGGTCCCATGGATGCTGTATTCTTAGCTTTGGAGAGTGCAGTTTCTACTTGTGTGGCCGTGATTATCAGAATTTGGCAATCTTTTGGTATTGATATGGGTCCTTGAGGGAGTGAGAGGGGGGTGAAGTTGGCACTAAATCGATCTGCCAGGATATTGGGGGGTGGGGGTGGGATGTGGATGTCAAAGGTGATTTTCTTATAGTCAGACCTGACCAATGAGGGGGTGACCACTGGTGTGGAGCATCAATCTTCCATGTTGGTAATGACCAGGTGTAGGATATTGAAGCCCCTGGTGAGACAATGTATTAGTTGATCCAGGGCATTGGAATTTATGAATTCCAAGAACCATTGGAAAAAGGAGTTGGTACCTGAGTAGTTTTCCCAATTAATGGCAGGGTAGTTGAAATCACCCAGTATTAGGGTGTTCGGTTGTATCTTAATATTTTCCAGTATGTTTAGAAAGGTGTAGTGAGAATCTTGGGGCATGGTGGGGGATCTGTAGCAAGCTACAATTTGGATTGCAGTCTTACCTAGTGTTAGTTGCACCTGGAGAATTTCAGATGCATTGTGTTGGGCAACTGGCCTGAAGGTGTGAATATCCTTGGTGAATATGGACACTCCTCCACCTTTAGTGTTTCGGTCTTGGTTTTGTGGCCAAAAAGTGTCGTAAGAATTGTAGCCTGGTATTGCATGGGTGCTCTCTGGATCCTTTAACCAGGTCTCAGTTACTGCACAGATATCGATGTTCTCCATTTTTAGGAGTGCCTCGAGAGAGTGCATTTTGAGGTTTAGACTTCTAGCATTGAGTAGCATTACCTTCAGACTTTGCATGCTTGTATCTGTTATGGTGTTGGTTTTATCCTTTGAACCTTGCCTAAAAAAGGCACTATAAGGGTGGCAAGAGCTTTAGCCAGTAACCTGAATCCCAGGGGTGACAGGTGCAGACCATCTCTGGCAAAGCATCGTGGTTTGTCGATCATGTCTTCCCAGGCAGACAAATACTGGATCCCCTTTGAATGCACCAGAAGCATAGCCAATTGTTGAAGTCAATTATTTTGTCCTTATACTGTGGTATCATTCTGGGCAAAGGCAGGATGCTACTCAGGCTAGGGTCATACCTGCCTGGGTCACATGATCCAAGAGCTCTTCCATGTCTCTTTTCATGTAGTCGAGGGAGGTATGTCTCAAGTCATTCATTCCAGCATGGACAATGACAGAGTTGTATTTGTATTTGCTGTGGAGTGACTTGAGTGCATGCATTATGTGGTGGATCCTGGCACCCGACAGGCAGCTGACCAGGGAGGATACACATATTTTCCACCAATCAGTATCCTTGCAAGTAACTCAATGGAGAAAATTATTTCCAAAGTCATTCGTGAGTCTCCCTGCTTATTGTATCTATTAAGGGGAGTTTGGCCATCACATTCAAGTTTAGTCAAACCCCTGTCATTTGCTCAGTCCACTGAATTACTTTCCATGTGTTTTCAAATAATTTTCTTTAAAATACTTCCAGATCTTTCTGGAATTTGTGCCAGGGTCAGCTGTATGACTTTTGGGCTACATACTAAAATATTAAACTGCACAGCATCTTCTCTGCCTCCCATATTTTAAATCACTCTTTCAAGGCCACCACATGTTAACCTGAACTAGCTTATAACAGGATCACGCACACTTCCCATTTACATCAATACAAAGCTTTAAATAAGCCCATCAATCGCCATTCATCAGATTTAGACTACCTGAAAATCAAACATAGTGAATGCTTACTTTCCTTAAACAGTGGTCAAAGAGCAAAACAAAACCATTAGGCAAATAATAAGGCAAACTATCTAATTGAAAACAGTACTTAATCAAACCTCTACACTTCCACACTCCCATAAATCCACTGCAAGATGAGACAGCAAGTGGAAAATGAAGAGTGAGAGAGGGAGAACAAAAGGTAGAGGATAAAACCAATCTGTCATCTTTCTTCTTATTATGTGGTCTACTTTACACTTTCAGAATTATGTTTTGAGTCGATGACAAACTCAACTTACCAAAAAAAAAAAAAAAACATGCATGAACTAGGATTCTAGAAAGATGTCCTGATGGAATGGAATATACCTCCACTGCAGAAATTATAATTATACGATGGAGTATTTTGATAATAAGTCAAGAATGTTTGAAGCTTTTTTGCTCTGGAATCCATTGTAAATATATTCTGCTCAACTGTGTTTTCTATTCAAAACATCTAGATGGATAGATAGCTAGATAATAAAATAGATGCACAACTAATGGGTAGATGGTTAGATAGACAGATATAGCTACAGAGAGAGTGAGAGGCAGATTGACAGATATACAGATAGAGAGAGAGATTAAACAGATATTAAACAGGAACAGATAGATAGACAGATAGATAGATAGATAGATAGATAGATAGATAGATAGATAGATAGATAGACAGATGATAGAGAAACAGTTGCTAGAGAAACTGATAGACAAATAGATATCTACATAGACAGATAATAGATAGATTGATACAGATAGAGAGAGAGGGAGAGACAGACTGATAAATATACAGATAGACAAAAAGAAAGATTAGATAGACCGAGATATAAAATAGGGAGAGAGAGAGATAAATGGATAGATAGATAGATAGATAGATAGATAGATAGATAGATAAATAGATAGACAGATAGACAGACAGACAGATAGAGCCATAGATAAATAAAACAGATTATAGAGAGACAAATTGCTAGATATATTGACAGATAAATAGACAGCTAGAAATATAGATAAACTGGGTCTATGTTAAAACAACGAAAATTGTAAATATCGAACGCTTGGATCAGCAAAAACGCATATAATCGAAAACACTTCCCCCACACCCCCCCTTAAAAATATATTCCAACTCCAAGATCACACTACAGGGAGGAAAGGGCAAATTTTCCGATCTTCACTGTACTGCAATCTCACAATATCGATTTCGCTTACCTGCGTTTTCGCTCATCAGAGCGTTCGATATTTACACTTTTCGTTGTTTTAACATCGATCCAATAAACCAATATAAATAGAGAGGGAGACAGAGAGACAGACTGATAAAAAGACAGATAGAGAGACAAAAGACAGATTAAATAGACATAGACATTAAACAGAGAGAGAGAGAAAAAGAGAGGGACAGACAGGCACATAGCTTAATACATAGACAGATGATAGATTGATAGAGACAGACAGACACATGTATTATAGATTGAAAGATAGCCAGATGGATGGATAGATAGAACAGAGACATACAGATAGATTGATAGATGGGTATATAGATTGATGGATAGATAGCTAGATAGACAGATTGATAGACAGATTGATAGATGGGTAAATAGGTAGATATGTAGACAGATAGATGGACAGATAGATTGATAGATGGATAGATACATAGATGGATAGATAGACAGAGAGATAGGTAGATAGATATATAGACAGACAGATAGACAGACAGATACAGGGAATGTTGCTTCAGTGATGTAGTTAAAGCAACCTACTTTCAGCTATTGGATACAGGCAGAGAGGTATGTCAAGCTTAGCAGAGTCTACCATGTAATCACTGTGAGGCCACTGTATGCACCACTGCCAGGACAGCACACCAAACTTCAGCGAACAGTGCTGTGTGCAAAATAGGTTGTACTAGATGTGAAGTACTATGTAAATACAAAAATATTAAGAGAAAAAAGTGAACACTACCTTTATTGATAAAACAAGCTTTGGTACCTTGACTTCATAGACCTCACGGGATACAGACATAAAAAAATAATCAAATTAAATACACAAAATAAGACAAAGGATCCAATGATAGACCAAGATTAATAAAATACATGTTCTGGTTGTGACTTGCTTCTAAAAGAACTCTGCACTTATTCTCCTATGGCATTAAGGTATCAAATTGCAAAATAAAAAGTGGTGCTTCGTATGTAAGAACACATTTTTCATGACATTCATATGTTTCTGCATTACCATAATGCCATATAATTATAGCTTTTAAGTTTACATATCCTGGAACTTTTACAAAATATAAAAAACTTTAGGCAATGGACTAGTAACAACTTTATTTTTTCAGAAAAGGTCCCTTAATTTAATGTTGATATGTTGTCTCTCCAACATAATCTAAGTCATACTAACGATAGAAATTCCACTGTAATGGTATCACAGTCCCAACAATGAAGCAGAGTAGCCCGAACTGGAAATTAACTGCAGAAAAAACTTTTATTGTAGACCAATAAAAATAGGTTAAGTGCTTTCATCTACAATTTGTAGACTTCTTCAGAACACTACATACTTCTATCAGCTGGGTTATATACATTTCTTAGACCAATCAGTGCAACGTCACAATAAGCTTAAATGAACATTTACAGTGCACTCACTGAAATAAAAACTACATTTCATCTTTAATCAACATTTCTTATTCACTATATATACTATATATATAATAAATAAGTTGATAAAAACATGTATAAATATCCTATAAAAAATAAAAAATATATTGCATTAAAAATATTTCCTTGAAAAAAATAAGTGTTTTCATAGCATTATATTCTTGCTTTAGACTTTAACTTGTTCTAATACGGCAAATTTAAATAGATCACAGTTTGGACTTGCTTCTAGGTGCCTATACATATTTTTGAAACGGAGTATATTTAATGGTCAATGCATTAGGGCTGCACGTATGATCTCAAATTATCTTGAGATGGCCAAAGAGCTGGAAAACAATCAGCTCCCAAGCTTGTAGCAAGCCACCATACTATGGTCCCTGTACATCTTCTCTTCTCTTCTCTTCTCTCCACCTCCTCCCCACATTCTTGGTATTCAAAGCCTATATAAACATGTGATCATTCCTGATTGGAAAGACAAGACAGACCCAATGAAGGGACAATACCAGGATGTGCTAAATTTTTGGTGACCCTGGAATGAATGGAGGAATACAATATGCAGGGGAGATTTGAAGTCAGCAGTTGCTGACTTTCATAAGTAAAGCTTGCAATAAAAACTATAGATAAAAATAAATACTTTCCTCACTTCCACACTGTGCTCCATAGCAAACAGTGCCTGTCCTTCCAACCCAGCAGCTTCCTGGGCAGGCCATGTGACAGGGCACTCTGTAGAATGATCGCCTCATTGCACATGACTTGAACATGCCAAGTGACAAGGTGCTAGAGAAGTTGCAGACAATGTAAGCTTGGATATCAGCAACAGGGCACTCAATGAAAATATAGATGTAGGCACTTCCCACACCTACTGTGGAGTCTGTCATAATGTTTTTCTTTTATGCATCTGTATGTTCTTTTGCTGTGTGTCCTCATCTCATAGGTAGGACAAGAGCTATGCCTGTAAAGTTGTGGCTACTGCTACACAGTAGCAACTTCTATGTGCAAAAAAGCACCTACACAGTACATCAAATACATACTGCAAACAGAAATACACACTGTGGGACAGCAAAATACAGAACAGAGTGACTACCCTACATGGTTAGTTACAGAAGCTGTTGTAATGTGCACAGACATTACTAAGTGAAGCCAAATGCCATATTCAAATGAATGTAGTCACATGTCAGGTGGACAAACGCAGGGCCTATGTCGAGAAACATAGTGTGGTAACAGATCAGTGTAGATCTGTACAAAACTAGCACAGCATCCCTGCATGCAGTGATGGATCACACATCATACCAGTTTGATATCAAACCATTTGTCTGCCAGCCCAAGCCTGGGAAGACTGCATATTATACACAGATGTGGTTTAATGCACGACTGTATTTATTAGATGGCTGTGCTGTAGTTCACTAATATCTTGTTAAATAAAGGAATGAGAGAGGTAACTTTAAGCTAACTACATTTTTTTCTAGTTTTTAATAGCTTATGTAACATTGATATTAGAGTGAGATAGTTTTTACACACCCTAATAAAATCATAAAGTGGCATATTTATGAAAAGAAGGACAAATGATTTTGAATTCATCCATGGCTTGGGTGGTTCTTTCCAGACTTATAAGTAAAGCTCCTTGAGGTTGCCAGTATGTTTATGATTGCTGTTCCAATAATGAGAAAAGTGGTCTCCAGCTGGAGTGGGAATGTGGATCAAACAGTTAGTGACTGTTTTACACAGATCACACCATGCAAGGCTTCTCAATGGTGCACAGAACAGAGAATTATTTTCAGCTTCTATATAGCTGACTAACCACACTATTTAGAAAATGCCTGGATAAGCTAAAATTGTTATTAGTGCTACACATTTCTGCATTCGACATTTCAGATTAGCACAATGACTTTTTTTTAATTTGTACTACTTGTGTTCATTTCTTTTTCTCTTTTTATGACTTCATGATGCAGACTACACCACAACTGCGGGACATATGCTACACTTGACCTAAATGGGTCCTAGAAACAAATTGAATTGTAATGCAGTTTGAGCTCCAAATAAAGAAACAATTTTATACACGAGACCCATTCAGGCATGTTTAAATGTGGTGATACAAGCCTCACTTTATAACAAGGCCATTCTGAACAGAAACATTCTACAGGAGGCTAGAGGCAGCAAGACAGAATAATATATTTTATTTGCTTATTCTGTTACCCAGCCTTAGTGGTGCTATTCATAATTCAATTCTCTACTGTAATAATCTTGTCAATATTTAATTTCATTTCTCCTGGAATGTTTTGATCTTTGGAATAAAATACTTACAGAGGATTACTGACTATTTTGATTTTAATAAATAACTGAATGATTGAATGAATGAATGAATGAATAAATAAATAAACAAATAAATAAATACATTAAAATTGGCTCCCAAACCATATTGCATAGAGAAGTGCGTTTAAAACATTTGGTTTAACATTATTTCATCTCTCCTCTTTTTCCTACTCTCTAAAGATTTTTGCACTTCCATATATCTCCCAATGTGCCACCCATGTCACTTGATTTTTCCCATGGGCTTGTACACAGATTACCTCTGTCATAGTTTGTTTAATCCTATACCTGACACACTTTGAGTAGGTGATATATATTAGAACTCTTCTGCCTAGTAACGCAGCCGCAGATCCCCCTACTAAAAAATTAAAAGCACTACACCCTCACAAACTCCCCTTGAGTACCTTGTTCCCCATTGGCCCTTTTTTTCAATTATAAAGGAATTCCCAATACTATTCTAGCATATCCAAAGGTCAGTTGTCAATCTCCTCTCTGGTCCAGCTGGTGAATCTGGGAATCTTGAGGCAATGTTACAACTGCCTCATGTACACAGACAGCCCTCTCCTCCTCCCAACAGACTCCAACACATGTGAGAGATGCAACCATATAGCCAAACTGGAGGCTAAGCTCTCTCAACTCAATACTGGTGTAACCAGTCAGGAGGAGAAGGAAACCACACTCACTACGATTCCAGTCTCACATAGACCTACCACGACAGCAAACCAAACATATAAACACACAAAAACATACTCGGAGGCTCTAAATAAAAATCTGCCTAAGCAGCAGAGACCTCCAAAGCAGACACCCAAGCAACCGCTACCCCAAAACAAAACAAATGCAACACATAGCTCACAAAGCCAGTGTGCCGAACAGTCACAGCCCTTAAGGCTAAACAACACAACTGATACACTTGTAACAGGAGACTCTATCTTCAGGCACACTGACGTCACCAGGCTGAACAAGGAGAAGGTCACGGTGAGCTGCCTGTCGGGCGCTAGGATCCGCCACATAACACAAACACTCAGGTCACTCCAAGGCAAGTACAAATATGACTCGGTCATTGTCCATGCTGGTGTGAATGACCTGAGACATACCTCCCTGGACTACATGAAAAGAGACATAGAGGAGCTCTCTGAGCATGTAGCCCAGGCCGGTATGACCCTGACCTTGAGTAGCATCTTACCCTCACCAAGAATGATGCCACAATATGAAGACAAGATGATCAATTTCAACAATTGGCTTAAGTATTGGTGTCATTCAAAGGGGATCCAATGCCTGTCAGCCTGGGATGACATGCTCGACAAGCCACGATGCTTCACTAGGGATGGCTTGCACCTGTCACCCCTGGGCTTTCGGATATTGGCAAAGGCTCTTGCTTCCCCCATAGTGCCTTTTTTAGGCAAGGCTCAAAAGACAAACCCACCTCCATAGGTATCACAAGGGATAAAAAACTAAGAGTAATGCTACTCAATGCCAGAAATCTATACCTCAAGATGCATGCACTCGAAACTCTCCTTAGCATGGAGAACATCGATATCTGTGCAGTAACAGAAACCTGGTTCAAGGCTCCCGAGAGCACCCCAGCACTACCAAGTTATACCTCATACCATGCTTTTCGGCCCCAAAACTTGGACCGAACCACAAAAGGAGGGGGAGTATCAATATTCGTCAAAGATACCCACACCTCCAGGTTGGTGGCACAGCACAAAGCATCAGAGACTATCCATGTGCAACTAACAGTGGGTAAAACTGCCTTCCAGTTTATAGCCTGCTACAGACCACCCTCCCAAACCCAGGAACCCCACTCGGCCTTCCTGAGAACACTGTAAAATATGAAGGTCTCTCCAAACTTAGACTGGGAGCATTACTCTAGCTCCAACACCCTAGCCCAAAGGTTCCTAGAATTTATAAACTCAAATGCTATGGAACAACTTGTTACCACTCCCACAAGAGGGGAAAACATACTGGATCTGATCATCATCAACATGGGGACTCTATGCTCCAGACCAGAAGTGTATCCCTCACTGGTAAGATCAGACCATAAACTAATCTCACTGGATATTCACATCCCGACCCCACACCCTGCCCAGAAAACCACAGTAAAAACTTCTCTAAAGCAAATTTCACACTCCTCAAAACCGAGGTGGAATCCTTCAAAGCCCCTGACCCTGTGGAAAATACGGCCCAGACCGCAGAATCCTTTATAAATGCATTCTATGAACACCTTCAGGAATGCATGGATCATGCAATCCCAAATAAAACCAAGACCCAATCCTCCAAAGGCAGACGTCCTGTCTGGTGGACCCCAGCCATAAACAAACTATACAATAGAAGGAGGAAGCTACTACATGATAGAGCAAAATCCCAAAAAGGGAAGGCATCTCTGATCAGTATTAGCAAAAAACTAAGGGCACTCATAAAATCGTCTAAGGCCAGCTTCGAGAGAAAAATTGCACAGGACACTAAGGATAATCACAAGGCTTTCTTTAGTTATGTTAGGAACCTGGCTGGGAATTCCCAGATATGCTCAGAATTAGTCCAAAATGACAAAAAATACATCGAACCCACAGACATTGCCAACATCCTAGCTGACAGATTCAGTGCAAACCCCCCCCTCCCCACCAAAAGGGCAAATATCTATCCCAGCAGAGTGCTGCCCCCCTGACATCTCAGATGCTCAGGTAAGAGCCGCCCTCTCCAAAGCAAAAAACACAGCATCAATGGGACCAGATGGTGTCCTGGGTTGCGTCCTACATGAAATCCAAGAAGAGCTAAACCCAAACATAAAACTACTGTTCAATCTCAGCCTTACTACAGGATATGTACCCAAAGAGTGGTGTACAGCAACAGTGGTCCCTCTCCACAAAGGTGGTGCCTCAACGGATCCTGGAAACTATCACCCCATAAGCCTGACTAGCTTGGTCTGCAAAGCTATGGAAAGGATCATCATGGACCTCATAAATAAAGATATTGGGGACCTACAGACACTGGATCCTACCCAGTTCGGCTTTGTTAAGGGCAGATTCTGCCTCTTAAACCTGGTTGATTTCTTTGAAACAGTCACCAAGGCCATTGATGAGGGGAAGGTGGTCCACACAGCCTACCTGCACCTCACAAAAGCCTTTGATACAATACCCCACTCGGGCATTATAGATAAGCTCACCAGCTTAAATATAAACCCCTATGTCACTAGATGGGTTGCAAACTGGCTCAAGGACAGAACCCACATGGTTAGAATTGCTGGAGCCATGTCAGACTCAAAACCAGTTACAAGTGGCGTCCCACAAGGCTCAGTCCTGGGACCTCTCTTGTTCGGTATATATTTCTCGGAGGTACAGGCCAACACGGAAGGACTGTGGCTGACCAAGTTCGCAGATGACTGCAAACTGGGCGCCATAATCGACTCTCCAGCTGACACAAGCATCCTCCAAAAGGGCCTCATAGAAACAAACAACTGGTGCCAGAGCCATGGCCTTAAGCTAAATGCCAAAAAGTGTATAGTCATCCCCTTTGGCAAAAACAAAGTGCCCACAAATTACCTCATAGGTGGTAATCCATAAAGTACAGAAGAAGTAATTAGGGACCTGGGGACCCAAGTTGATAGCAATCTCTCATTTGACAACCACGTGGCCAAAGTGATTAGAAAAACATTTTATATAGCCCACCTAATCATGAAGGGATTCACATCTAGATCAGGGGAGGTCATCATGCCTCTTTACTCATCCCTCATCAGGCCCATAATTGAGTACAATACCCCTTTTGGGATGTACCTTACCAGACACCTGCAGCAACTGGAAAGACCCCAAAAGTACCTCACCAAGAGGATCAAAGGGCTCAAACAGATGCCATATGCTGCCTGGTTAAAGAAACTCCAGCTCTACTCAGTGGCATACCGCCTGCTCAGAGGCCATCTGTGCCTGACGTATAAAGCCATGTCCAACCCGGAATTAATGGACATGCTGCACCTCAGAAAATCCAAATCCCATCAAGCTACGTGCTCAAGAGACTTGAACCTCAGCACTGAAATAAATAGGACATGCTGGAGGGACAGATTCATAACCCAGAGGCTCCCTTCACTCTGGAATAAAATCCCAGTCCAGGTTAGGCAGAGTCCCTCATTGACTCTCTTCAAGAGGAATCTTGATGAGTGGATGGGAGATCATAGGTTTACCCCGGGTATCACTTCTGTGTCACTGTTAGACAGAGGCACAGTATACTAACCTTGAAAAAGGGCATAGCAAAATAAATTTAAAATGGGTGGCGAAAGACAAACACACTCTAGCTAGGCTTATAATTACCCTAGGGCAGATAGCCTAGTATGAACCTATGAACTTATAACAATATGATTTGCATCACCAGTATTGGTTTTCAGATTTAATGTAAATGATTTGCTTTTTTAGAAAATGCAGTATTACTCCTTGTCAATTTTTCAGACACAAGCTGACCTGCAAAGACAAAGACAAAAGTAAAGCCTATATTATATGCATGTTCAATTTAGGGCATGGGGTTAGTCTACACAGTGCACCTTTGGAAAGAACAAGGGCAGAAGCAAAGGCGATGTATGTGCAGTTTAGACCATGGAATAAATCTAAGCAGCATGCCATTGCAATAAGAAAGGAAACGGTTGTAGCAAGACCGAAACCACAGTGAGAGAGAATGACCATATAAACTGAACACAGACAGGACAGACTGAACCATGGACCTGTGCAGCAACAGCATTAATGACTGCAGTTATATTACAGACCCACCGCCAGTGTTTTTCACTTACAGACGCAATTGAATGCCCTGATTAAGTTCATTTTTATACTATTTCCACTGCTCTTGTATTCAGAATTTTTACCCGTTATTTTCTGCTGAATAATTGCAACTTTGCTGCTGTGTATATTTATGAAATCAAAGTTCAGGAAATACACTACCAATAATTACAAATAAAAATTCCATAAACAAAGAATAAAACACTAGACTGTTAGTGCAATGTGGTAGGTAAGCTGCTACATTCCATGTTTTGTACAGTGATTTACTTAAGCAATAGCCAAAAAGTGGGTGTTATATTGAAGATTTACCCACGGTTGGCGTGGTTTGACCAAAAGGGAGAAGCCCAAGTGATTAAATAAAGCCACCCATGGGTAAATCTTACATAAACACACCCACAAGTCAGTTATTGCTAATTATACAATTTATTTTACATTTGTTAACCAGGAAAGTCCGACTTGGAATGAGACAATTTTCAGCAGAGGCCCATGGAGAAACACTCCAGACATATGTTTTTGTAACATGGGAGGAAACCAGAGCACCCAGAGGAAGCCCACACAAATGCAGTGAGGACATGCAGACTCTGTACAGAAGGCACCCCAGCTGAGAATCGAACTAGACAACCTCTTGCTGCGAGGGGGTGACACTACTGCTGCACCACTGCGCCATCCAATTGATAGTGACTTTATTTAAGAAAGAAATGACTTACAGTTTTCAAATAATGTCTGTATAATGCCATGGTATTCCTGCATGTTGTTTCCATGTTTATTGATATACTGCACAGGTGTATGGGACTTACGTTCCCATGCTTACAAAACTACATCAGTGCTTTGGAAAGTAAGCAATTTAAAAAAAAAAAACTGTAAAATCCATACAGTTTAGAGGTATAACAGAGACAGGGCAAAAATACAAGGAAAATCAGGTATGTTTCTTTAGTTTTGTAGAACTTACCTGATTTTCCTTGTATATACTCTGCCCTCCATATGTACCTCTCAACCTTTTAGCTCAAGAAATGTTGCAGAGCCTTAAATAAGGGGAACAAAGATCCCTATTGTATTAAGTTGCTCTTATAAACTTAGAAAGCTACTAGAATAACAGGATTCATGCTATCGTGCATTCCTTAAAGGATATAAATTCTGAAATTGAAATTTGTTGTCATTGTTTAGTAACTTCACTCCTCTGTGACTTGCCAGAAAACCACAAATTTTATTAGTGACAGATCTTAAATATGAAGCAAAATTTTGGACATTGTGAAAATCTGGACACTTGAAATGTAAACTTCAAGTTCATATACTAATGGATGAAAGTACGGTCACACTTTAGCAACTGGTCTTTCTTTTACTGGTATATGCTCGATTTATAATGCACATGCTGGTTGGGCTGACCAATCAGTACGCATATTTTTGAATACTAATGAGCTATCATTGTATAATTGCTATTACATACCATCAACAAAAGGGTTGCCAACTGACTGACCTCTCCCTTTTCTTGTGGATTAGTAATTCTCTTTCACTGCAAACCAATGACGCTTTTATCAATTCTGAATCAAAAATGGATATTTCAAATGGGTACCTACTTCCTTTACATTATTCTTCCATCTTACATCTACATTTCTGCTTTGTTGTGTTACACTTGTATACTCCGGTGCTTGCATCTAGTTTAATCTGGCCATGTACCTTGCTCCTCTAGATTTTATTGTCAGAAACTGCATGTTGTTCTACACATACTTTCATGCCAGATAGCAAGTACTGTTTAACTGGTTTTCTCTTTTTCTTTCTGTCTCTTCCACCATTTGTTTTGCCTTATCATTTTATGTTGACAGCTTCTATCCATGTCTCTGTACTGAGCCTACTGAAAACCTTATGTGAAAAGACCTAAAAGATAGAGTAAACAAAAATAGTGTTTTTTTTTTCTCTTTCTAATGAAAGCCAGAAAGGTCTTCAATGCTTTGCATAGCCATTCCATTTTATTTATTATTTGTAAAGCAGTTAAGGTTGCTGGACTAAAGACTTCTTACAAATACAAGAAAAAATAGAGGTAATTCAGCTTGCTTTGGGTGTGTGTGTATATATATATATATATATATATATATATATATATATATATATATATATATATATGTGTGTGTGTGTGTGTGTGTGTGTGTGTGTGTGTGTGTGTGTGTGTGTGTGTGTGTGTGTGTGTGTGTGTGTGTGTGTGTGCATGTGTGTGTGTGTGTGTGTGTGTGTGCGTGCGTGTGTGTGTGTGTGTGTGTGTGTGTGTGTGTGTGTGTGTGTGTGTGTGTGTGTAGAGCCTGTTTTTTTAATGGGAAGGAAAGCTATACTACCACAGGAAGAGCATTACAACTTATGTGCAGATAGGTCCAAAAGTCAGGATTGAACCTCATCTGCTATAGCTGCAAGGCATGTACCTTGAATCACAATGCTGCTCAGATGAATTCTGGATTATTCTGTAAATTTACAGTCTTGCCACATAAAATCATGAAAGGAAATGAAAGATTTTGTTGTGCATTACACTTATTTTTTTTCTTTTCGTCAGTAGGACACAACAATTAATGCATACAGTCTGCAAGTTTTTCTACAGCCTATATGTAACTGCAAATGATGCTTTATTAAAAAATACCTGTTCAGATGCTGAAAATAAAATGAGTAAATGTAACAGTCATCAAACAAAAGGACTTGAAAACCACAGAGCACAGATAAGGAGGTGACACATTGTGTAGGAAATCCCAGCTACACTGATTTGTCATACCCTTGAGAGCAGGTGTGGATGTACAGTGTAGAAACATATGAATGAGAGGAAAGGAATCTAATAAAACTTGATCTCTGCCCTCAGCTTATTAAAATCCTTCATCTGAGTGGAAATTGTAGTTCTAAGCTGAAATGGAACAAGGTCCTAGGGAGTTAATCCAGTCTTGCTCGGTGAGGCTTTCTGAATAATCTGTACTCATGTCACAGGGATCAGGTCTGTGGGTGGTTGTACCAGTCTGTGGCAGTCACTCAAACCTATGGCCTACCGCCTGACTCATTCAGGAAGCACTGCTTAGCCAAGGAGTTTTCAAATTTAATTAGAAGTAAATCTCATCAAAAGTTGTTCCTATGAGTGCACTGCTTATATGCTAAAGCTTTTTTTAAGAAGTTGCCCAAATTCTAAAACAAAAGAGACATACCAAGTAAATAGTCATGCTTAAAGACACTTTTAAAGGGTCTGTATTCATTATTACATGCAGACAACTATAAGTCATGGATGACTGGCATAAACGAGAGCCTTGATGTAGTGTAGATGTGTCAAGCTGGAAACGTTTGCTACAGTCAGTCATATGCTGTAAAAATCTGCACAAATTATTTAACATCTGAATGACTATTTTGCAAATTTGAAAAAGAGTGTAAATCAGCATTTCACTATTAAACAACAAGAACTACAAAAGAAAAAAAAAATTGTATATTCCAGCTACAGAAAGTACTATGTAAACAATGGATTCATGATTAACTGAATTTTAACTTCCTGCTTACAGAAACTGCTATACTCAGTCCAGATACTGATAAATGTAAAATGTTTTCATAGTACCCCTTGCTGACATGAAACTGGACAGGTTTTAGTTGTGAGGATTCAGACCTACATTTATTAATATGCTTTTCTAAAAAAATCCAACTATAAGACCCATGCAGCATGAATATAACATTACAATATAGCAAAAACTGGCGAAACAGATTTATCATTAAATCACAAAGAAAAAAACTGTTATATAAGGTTTTACATAAAGCATAGACATTCCTGTATTTTCTACCTGTAATTTGGTTCCTGGATTTTTCTACCTGCAATTCTACCTGCAATTCTGGGTATGTGGTTTACATTGCTATTTGCAATGGGTGTAAAAATGTTTGTGCAGGAAAGCCCTAAGTGAGTTAAGAGTAAGGCAATATAGGCATCTATATGTTTCATCAAAATCAGATTCTCTAAATACACTATATGTGTATACTACAAAATGTAAATTTAAGAATTTTTTATTTTAGATTTTTCAAGAAAAAGATGGTGGGGAACGATAGAGAAAATCTGTTAGGAATAAATGAATTTAAATGGCTAGTATTATTGAAAAAAATAGGCATCGATAATGCTTTAAATGTGTAAGTCCATTTAAAATACATAGGTTAAGTGGATTAATATACTTGATGGTCCGGTTATGATTGGATATTTTGAGTTATCATACAATGTCATGTTTGTATAAAATTGAATAAAATTTTACTGGTAAATGTTTAATCCAATGAACGTCTCACTTGTACATATTTTGTAACAAAAGGCATACTGTATTTGTTATGTTATATTAAATATTCCAACAAGTTTTTAGTATTGTCTTCCTTTATATTTTTGCTCTGTTTTTTACCTATTATTTCTACTCTGTTACTTCTTGTTTCTGTAAAGTGCAGAAGTATTTTATAATAAGAAGATGAATAAAAAACTGCGCTCCACAGATAATTTGGGTGGAAGTTCTTGCTGACACCTCAACAGTGCAGGAATATTGCCCCTCTCTACCTCAACATTTTCAGAAAGATGAGTAACACAAACAAGTCATTGTATTATGTTTAGAACTGTAAATTTAACTGAATATGAATTGAAGAGTCATGACTTGGGGGTTTTGCAAAAAGACATGACCGTTATACCTAATACCAGGATGAGCCTAATGGATACTGTGATTAAACTTATAACGTACATTAGGAAATTTAATTTTTTTACTTCTGTTTTGTGGAGTTGGTAAAACAGATAAAGCCTTAAATCCACTAAGAAAACCAAGTATTCTGGTAGTTCCAATACATCCCATCCTATTGGCTTTTGAAAAGATGTGAAAAAATGCATTTTGTCTCTACTTCCCAGAAGTCTGAATCAACTTTTATATAAGTCCATATGTTCATAAGTAAGTACTAGGCTAGCTACCACTACAAGCCATCTTAATCCTAGTTAGTTTCTTTTTTTGTGCTCAAAATAACCTATCCCATTTAGTTATAGATAGGCCTTACCCATCCCGTGGTTAATAATTATATATTACCCTTAATGAGAATAACTAAGATCATACCATAGATAATTTCAGGGCACCCATGCATGGGATAAAGCATTTAGGGCCTGCATCTGTCCATTATTAGTAGTATAGGGGCAGAACTAGGGTAATTTTTCTGTTCCCTATCCATAGATCTAAGATGGTCCTGAATATGAACAGGGATGGACTTTGTTTTATGGGAATGGGAAGTCTTTTCCTTGCACCCCATTTGCCTACCATCCACAGTTCTCAACTTCTTTGCTCACAAATCAGGTCACAACCAAAAATTATGGGGGGACAAAGACCCAACATTGGGGACAATTTTTATATATTACTCTAATTCACTTAGAAAGTAAATAGAACAACAATTTTTCCATCAATGTGCATTTACTTAAGAATAATACATATGAAACTCAAAATTATAACATTTTGCTGACTGTTCTCTGCAGTGATTTACCATTTTATGTGTGATGGCAAAAAGAAGGCAAAATAAAGAACAGCTAAGAGCTATGCTACCATTATAAAACAGCATGGTTTAAAATCTACAATATTAGTAAAAATAGAAATCTTGAGTCATTTCATACATAAATTACTCACAACAACTTTGACATAAAAAAAATACATCCCCAAGCCCTCTGTAAAGTCAGAAATGACTGTTAGGGCTTTGGCCTAATGAAATAAGTGTGTGGATATATTTTCTGTTCATGATGCACTTCTGAATCTGAATGTTGCAGGTTGTATTCTGCTGGGTTGAATATGCCGATGTAGAGTTTCACTATAAAGGATTCTGGACTGGTCACCAATCATAACCTGCTCATTATGTGGTGAATGTTGGCATCCATTTCAAGATCACATAATTGTAGGTTATGCTCGGTGATAATATCATAACTCTTTGTTGTGCGTGAAGCTTTATCTGTTCCTTGTACTACTAGTCAAGTAAAAACAAACAAAAAAAAGCTAAGTGTATTACCGACTTTCAAAGAAATAAAGCACTTAGTGTTCATGGTCAGGAAAGCAGTGCAACGCAGTCCATTACATTTATACTCACCTATCATGCCTTTCAGCTGTTTAGTTTTTCTCAGAATGTCAGAATGTAATTTGCTTGCAATGTTAATATCTATCTCAATTCAATACATTCAGTTTTAGTAACATAACATTTTAGTAACACAAAGGCTTGCCTACATTTTAAAGTTATACCCAATGGACTACACATATCAAAGATGACTACTTATGGGAATACATATCATGAACTTCTGAAATGTTGACAACTATTAAACATTGACTTAAGGTTTAACTACTTGAAATGATTAATTGAATTTTTTAAGCCAGCTGAGGACTCGTTGCTAAATGAAATCAACATGGTACAACATACTTTAAACACTAAATACGTTACTGAGATTTATAAATTTAACTTAGATATAAGTTATAACGTTGCAATGTATGAAGCAAGACTACAGAATCAGAAACATAAATAGATTAAATGTCATTTTTCTGACTTATAAAAGGGAAATATTTTGTTTCTTAACCCAGGAGTGCTGTACAGGATAATGTTACTGTGAAAAATGGCTATACCATGAATACTGATGAATGCGGAGAGAGATAGTCTGCTTTATCTAAACTGGAACTGAATATCACTACTAATACTGGGTGTGGTTCAATGGTTCAGGCAGCTAGATCTATGGATATGCATGTGACTGCTTCCACATCAGATGTTAGGAGTAAAAACTTATGCTCACTACAAACATCCCTAGCACCATCATCACTGTTTTTTCCAATCCTACCTGTGCCGTTAGGACCAAAAGAGACACTCAAACAAGAGTAGCCATTAAGTCGAAGGAGGAGAAGATGCAAGAAACCACTGAATCTTGGTCAGAAAATAGGAGGCATGCTTACACACAATAAGGCACCATGACTCTAGTTCATAATATTTCTTCTGTTACTTTAAATGAACATCAACTAGCAGCCTTAAATAGTGGTTTATAGTTCATTCCAGCCACTTGTTCTGACATTATTGACGTGTTGTTTGACTCAAAACGTTTTGCTAGAAATGTAACCCTGAAGTCTATTTGTCCAAACCAAATTCATGTTCCTATTTTAAAAAAAAAAAACAAGTACTTTCATTCCAGTACTGCATCCCTTTATGGATGCTTTTTTAAAGACGTGAACAAGAAGTTGTAAATGCTCTGTCCAATATGCATAAAATAAATTTTTTCAACTTAACTGCCTGTGAAAATGTAGCTTTGAAAGAGCTTTGAGAATCACTATTAATTGAAAGTAGACAAGGGTGGTGCAATACTTGTTACAAACAGGCTTTTTTATATAGAACAAATGCATGACATGCTTTCTGATGTTTATACATATATTTCTTTACATACGTTTCAAGTTAATAAATTGATCAGTAAAGTTCAAACACTATTATATGATTAACATATGAGTGGTTTAATCTCTAATGATTTATATAATTTTTTCTGGTTGAACAACCATTAATTCCAGTACTATATGGCCTGCCCAAAATCCATAAAGATTTTAATAGATCTCCAATGAGATAGATACTATTTAGTCATGGATGGCTCACAGAATCTATATCTATTTATGTTGAAAAGATGTTAAAACCTCTTTCAGATAAAGTGCCCACAGTTTTCAAAAATACCAAACACTTTGTGTCTGGGTTAAATGGGAATACCTAACTATCTATATGTGACTTTGGATGTATGTTCCTGGTTCATTGTGATACCAAATGATACTGGCATTGAGAATGTTAAACAATTTCTATCTCATTTTAGTATATATACTAATGGGAAAATTAACTTAGTTTGCCTATTGTTAGAACTGGTTTGGGAAAACAATGTTTTTGTGTCTGAAGAAGGTTTTTATTTACAGAAAGTTGGTGCAGTGATGGGCACAATATGTGCCAATAGTTATGCCAACATGGCACTGGCAATGTGGGAAATGAATGTAGTTTGGAATGATAATAGGTTTATGAACTTTATTAAATTCTATAGATGCTTTGTGGATGATGTTTTGCTGAATTGGGTAGGTTCCACACAACATCTGCTAGACTTCATAGATTATTTAAACAAGACAACTACTTTTTTTTAAATTTATTTTGAAATTCTCTTTTACCAGCATTGATTTCTTAGACATTACCATCACTAAGACTAATGGAGGTACCATGTACAAGAAACGATGTAAGAACACCTTGCTACATAGATCTTGCATGCATCCTAATTATGTTCATAAAAATGTTGTGAAAGGGCAGTTTATGAGAGCATCCAGATTACATAATGATGATGGAGTTATGCGTGAAGTTTTTAATGAATTACACGATGATGATTTAATTAGAGGTTATTCTACCTATGAAATAAATAAAGCTATAGATGAAGTTTATTCTGAAAGAAATATGAGAGCCAAAGCTTTTTTTCAATTACATAGATGGGACTGATACACCTGTTATTACACCAGTTTTGAAACAAAATAGTACTTACATATTCGAGTGATGTTTATTTAATATGGGATACTATTTAGAAAAAATTACCAATTTTGATGGCAGATGATACCCTTAGAAAAACTGTAGGTACACAACCTAAACTTTGCTTTAAAAACAAAACCGTCCCTGAAACATCAACTTTGCTATAGACACAGTAAGAAAAAGATTGTATGTCCTGAACTCCTGTAATGTCTGTAAATATATCTGTCCTACTTCTCAGTTTATCTACCCTGATATAACCTTCCGATATAACTCTGACTTATGCTGATGGTAGGAGCGTTGACTTAGTTTACTTGGCATAATGTAATACATGTTCATGTATTTATATTGGTAAGACCAATCGGTCTTTAAGAGAATATATATCAGAGCAACATACGATATTCGTAAACTGTAGCTATCTAATCCAGTGGCTAAACATATTTATGTTTTTGACAAAACACATTCCTTTAGATTTAGGATGCTGCAACTTGTTGATTGTAATTTAAGAGGTGGTGATTATGTTATTAAAACTGAATGTATAGAATTGTGATGGATACTAACATTATTAAGTGGATAAAAACTTTGGGTTAAATAATACTGTATCTTTAAAACCTATAGTAAAATCACGTGCTTTGACTCATTAGCTTAAGTGTTTTAGTATTTAAATGAAGTCTTGCATGAATGTTTTATTGGTCTGAAGAAGTGCTGAAGGCATGAATGCACTTACCATTTGTTATTAAAAATATATTTTATTTCAGTTTGCTGCGTTGGCTGGTCCTTTCTACTTTACTATTAGTTTTTGACTCTTGTTGTTTGGACCAAACTTTATCCACCTGCCTGTTTTTTATATATAGTTTCTAAGATTACTGGAGAAAGGGACACCTTATTCCAGCTGACATCAGGCAGAAACAAATCTTTTTTTTCCATTGCTGTTGCTTGCTGGTCAGTACAGGCAGATTTTACTGCTTAGCACTAACAACAACCTTAACAACTTTAGCAGAGGGTGCTTAACATTTGCTAAGGTTGGGACTCACAGCACTTTAGTGCTTAACTGGTTCATCTTTCTCTGAAGATTGGAGTATAATCACCATGCTCTGACTACTACAATATTATTAACCTTATGGTGCTGCAATATGCAGATGCACCGTTTATGTTCGAGTCTATGGCGAAGGTGTTATATCTGAACTTCCTTCTCCTCGCTGTTGACCTCTGTTGATTGTGTCACTGTCTGTGTCAAGCATAGGCAGGCCTGGCATTTCTTTGGATATCATTTGATCTATGTGTTATCTCTCTCTCTCTCTTTTTTTTTTTTGCACTTGTTTCCTTTATTTTATACTGAGTCTGTTATATAAACACTTGATTACTTCTACTTACTAATTGCGTTGACTTTAAAATAGCGGTTAGTTGGGGGACCATTTCATTACTACTCTGCAAGTAAATTTATCCTTTTCACTTGATAATGCAGCTTGAAATTTTTTTTCATTTTGCTAATTCTCTTATATGTACATTACTGTATAGTCTGGATTACACTGTATGTAATATCACCTCACACTAGTCATGTATCTTAGCGTCTAAATTAAGTATCTGTAATACTTTCAGTTTTCTTTTTCTTCTGTCTGTACTCCATTATTGAAAACTTTAGTTGAAAAAATAAAATTACTTCCAGCTCTATGCCTATACGTTCACAACTACAATTTGTTTTCTTTCTTTGCCTTTATGGTGTTTTCCTGTTCATCATACCATCTGGGTTGATCTCATATTTTTTCCCCATAGGTTTATAAAAAGCTTCAAATCAAAACCAGGTAGTCAATTACATCCATCCCAGATATCATTACAGGTTTCCACAAATGAGGTTTGGTAACAAACCAAGTTGTCCTGGGACATCTTCAGAAGGGGTTAGGCTGATATATTAATGGGAGTTAAGCAGGTGGGGGAGGTGAAAAAGGGTTAAATGGAGGGAGGGATGATTGGGAGGAAATGAGATAAGGGTGGGGAGGGGCTTAAGGGGTTTAGACAAGTGTAGCTGGGTAAGTAATCACATTTTGGAGTGCGCTTGCTATGGCAGGGAACACCCATGACAACCTTTAGGAGTGATGGTGGGCCTCTGGTTGCTGGTTGGAGTCAGGTGGCCTTTGCATATGTCTTTATTTACTGATTTATCTGTTCAGTTTCATCTGGTTTTTTTTTTTTTTTAATGGCTTTGCTCTGCAGTGTCCAGGAATTCAGTGCTGATGTGGGTTTGGACTGATTGGGGTGGTCGGGTTTCTTAGTGGGTGTTTGTGTTGTGTTGGAAACCTGTATTTCTATGGCTTCTGCATGGGCATTGTTGCTTGCAGGCTTTCACATGCCTGGGGAAGGCTCCTTGAGTGACAGCTTTTTCACGAGGCACGTTTAAAAAAAAAAAAAGGGGGGGGGACATGGGTGGGTCATTGTCCCATGGTTCTCAGTCCTGCTGGGGTGTTAAACCGGGGTCCAGACACAGTCTGTGGGCTTGGAGAAGGCTATTTGATGGGCGGTGGGTGCGGAGGTGGAAGGCATTTGGCCTGGTGTGCTGGGATTGGTTGCCTGAATGCATTCAGTGGTGTTTTGGGGGCCACTTTGTTTGGAAGGTGCTGTGGACCACTCAGTGGATGCCATCAGGATCTTGATGTTGGACTCGCTTGTTACCGAGTTGATTTTCTTGGGTAGTTTCCAAGCAGTACGGGGTTTGTTGTTGAAGCAAGGATGGCAATTGTTTCTTATTTGGGGTGTGTGTGTTTGTGAATGGGAAGGGTGGTCTGCGGTTGAGTTTGATTTTCAGTGTAGGCGGAGGGTGTTGGTTGACAGATGTGGAGGTTTCCTCTGATGATCTAGTCCAGTTGTACCTGCTTTTCCTTAGTGTTTTGTTGCTGCATGTTATGGAGGGGTGCGATGGTGTCGGGACTTCATGCTTGTTGTTTGTTGGGTTTTCTCAGTCACTCAGTTAGCTTGTTGCTGGTGTTTTGTTTTCTGGTTTCCTAAGTGTTTTGCAGGCTGTGAAGTAGGGTTGATTCCGTGTATTCATATCTGGAAATACTGCACGGAATTTCAGGACTTTATATTTAAATATTCTATGTTCAAATGTTCATTAGTAATATCAGCAGAGAGGATTAAAAAAAATAAAATGTCTATCAATTATCAAGCTATTTGCACAGATAATGGAGTGAGTTGTTTAAAATAGGACACACGTGGCAGTACTATAATACACTTGTGGCTGTTTTTGTTTGGTGTCTGTCAGTGTGTCTTGGGAGAGGGGTATCTCCCAGGATTTAGGTGGGGACACAGATGACATGGGTATTAGAGGCCTTATTATTGAATTATATGCTTGGGTAGTTGTAAATGTCTCCAGTAGGGTGGGGAGTAGCTGTCTGAGGTACAGAAAGTTGTGGATTTTGAGGGATGAACCCTGGCAGGGTGCTATGGTTATGAAGTGTATTTCAGCTATTAACTGCAATTCACCTATACTGCAGTAATTCACTTTTGCTAATCTGTTCTGCACTGAAATTTTGCACAGACTGAAGTCAATTCTTTTCACTTTTCATTCTGAAGCCTGGTTGTATTTTGTGGATCTTTAAAACTTGTTAACCAGGAATCAAGTTGCAAGGTTGCGAAGTTCTTTGGATTTACTTTCAGGTTATCTGTTTCTTTCAGCTTTCGGGGACAGATGCTTGTCACAATATAACACACTTGTTTATATTTTGAATGGGGGGATGCCCTGTGCCTACACTGTACAGGCGGTGGTCAGATTGGATAACAGGAGGAATGACAGAAAAGGTGCTAGCTGAGCCTTATAGTCTGGCAGTGTGGCTGTTTGACATTTTGTGAGTGCTTTCGCATGCTATGAAGTACTACGAGTGATGTTTGTTTGTGGGCATGCGTATTACGGCGATAACCCCATGGCGGGGTAGTGGAGAGGTTTGAAGCTTATTTGCTCTGCTGCCATCAGATGTTGGATTTGTTGTGTGGAGTCACTAAATAGCGATATGCATTTGTTGTGTTTATGTTAGGTTTTGATAGATTGTGGGAATGATTTCAAGAGTGCAGTTACTAAATATAGATATCCCTTTATTAAGGCTGGGTAGGGCAGAGTCTTCAGGACTCTGAATGCTATGACAAATCTAGAGGTGCTAGCAGCTTTCTAAGCTTTTATGAGAAATATCTGAAACCAGGATCAGTGGAATCTTTTCAGTGGTATTAAGATTGCTAGACAAGACTCAGCTCTGTCTGCCATCAGGTGGACCTTGTTGTTCTAGTTATTATAAGCTGATGCCCTAGATATTGTCACAATTCTGGTTATTGTAAACTTAACGCTGGCATAGGCAATTGTTTATTGTGAGTTAGGTTGCTAATTTCACGTTTTTTATCAGCCTGATTTAAAGAAAACAGTTCATTTAATTTCTCTACAATAGTCTTCAGCTAAGATCATTTGCTCAGTTTGTTATGGCAATATTTATAAGGGCCCATGATTTTGCGCTTAGGTTACATAGTTATTTCTGACTTTGTTGGACAAGCTTGCAATGAGGTGGAGTCATATGTTGGAATTACATGGGGTGCTGGACCTGCATTGGTGCCAGTTGGCATTTACTACCCTAAATCTTGATGGAGTGTGGCAAACAGTGTCACGTTAGGGTGGCGACTTAATTTGTCAGCAAGCACTTCATTTTCCTTCTATGCTACTTACTTCTGTTTATGCTGTGGTTCAGAATTTTGAGGGGACAAGTTCAGAGGTGTATGGTGGATGTGGTACTGTGTGCTTGCTGTAGGTTTATTCTCTTTGCTTTCTATATTGTGAACATTAATGGGGTGGGGTTTGGGGCATTAATGGGGTGGGGGGTGTGACAGCAGGTTACGTTGGGCATCACTGGTATGTATTAACTGGTCTTTGATTTAGGATATGTGATGTGGCATAGAATCACAAGTTTACCCTGGTTGTGAATATTGATAGGTCCCTTTATGTGTGGGGTTAGTGGTAACATACTCGACTGGTAGTTAGATTTGTTATTGGGTATTTGATATGGGGCATTGGAAGCATAGCTTCAGTTATGGCTGCTTTGTCATAAATGGGTGTCGGTGGTATAATCCTTCCTGGGTTGGCAGAATAGGTTGTCTTTGAAGAGGTTTTGGAATGTGCATTATGTATTTTAGATTTACATGTCTTTCTTGCAGATGGGATTTTGGAACACTGCTGCTATAATTGGAATAGGTGGGTATAAGGTGGAGTCTTCTCTTACACCTTAGAGGATTTACTTTTGTCCTTTTCTTTGTAGATGGTGGTGTGTTGACTACCAGTTGTGGCGCCACACAGCGAGTTCACAGATGTTGGAAGCAGTGGCAAGTGAGGAGGTTACACATGAGGAGCACAAGTGGGTGACAGTAATGACTGTAATGGTGGTGTCACGGGTACCCATGGTGGCGCCACACAGCGAGTTCACAGATGACGGAAGCAGTGACAAGTGAGGAGGTCACACATGAGGAGCACAAGTGGGTGACAGTAATGACTGTAATGGTGGTGTCACGGGTACCCATGGTGGCGCCACACAGCGAGTTCACAGATGATGGAGGCAGTGCCGAGCGAGGAGGTCACACATGAGGAGCACAAGTGGGTGACAGTAATGACTGTAATGGTGGTGTCACGGGTACCCATGGTGGCGCCACACAGCGAGTTCACAGATGATGGAGGCAGTGCCGAGCGAGGAGGTCACACATGGTGAGCTCAATCGGGCAACAGTGATTGGCTGAAGTAAGTGTATCTCAAAGTTGAGTTTTAGCAGAGGATTTACATGGCTGGCCAGAGAAGGACAGGCATTTGAGTTTTGATTTCAAGTTTAATTGGTGGTGCCATCAGTACGTTAGATCAATGTTGGAAAGTTGTTTCCACTAAAGGGAGCAGCAGCCATTTAGCCATAGGTAAGGATTTGGGATTCTGTAGTGAGTTTGATGAGGTTACAAATAATTTATTTTATGTAATGTTTATTAAGGCACATTGCTGTGGGTGGGGTGGAGTCACAACAATCTTAGAATCATAGGACATTATTAGACTACTGGCTTTGGGGTGATTACAAGCTAGACAACATCTGGCTTCATTTATGTGGGTAGCATTTATCATGTGTGGTAGGCAGCCAAGATTGATTTTTATTCCACAAGCTGCTTCTGTTATCTTTATTGGATCACAGTACTCTTACCATCATAGGAAGTTATTAGGCTACTGGCTCAGTGATGATTACAAGCTAGACAAGTTTGGCTCTTATTTCTGGCGATATGAGTTGTAGCAGAAAAAAAAAAGAGGGGGCTGGTTCCATACTTTGGGGAAGAGTTTGGCAAACACTTGATGGGATGGCAGGGGTCCTTATCAGTGCCTCCGTGTCAAGTAATTATTGGTATGTGTGCACATAAAATTTATTATTTCTTTTCTTTGCAAATTGTTGAAGGCCAGAAAGCATCATGTGGGGGCTTGGAAAGGGGATCTGAAAGGTGATGCTTTTGATAGAATAGATGTTCTTGCCACTAGAATGGGGCACAATTTGGGGCTGAGCAATCACCTTATTAAGGCATATTAGAGCTCTGTGCTCAATTTAGGGGAAGAGACCCTTCGAGTGGAAAGGCTAAGGACAGGCAGTGGTTAAGGATGGTTAGAAGTTTGAATGTTCTGGTTTGGATGGTTGCTAGGAGGTCTGAGGGTTCTAGTCCGGCTTGTCATTTTGGTAATGAATAAACTGGGGTTGTTTATGGCTGGGCACATAGAGTACTTCATTGGTGAGTTTTCAGGACCTAGGTCAAGAGGTGATGGTTTTCTGACATTTAGGGTTAGGGCATTAAAGTTTGGGAGCTAGAATATTCCCTACAGCAATCGGGTTAATGCACAGCCAGAACTGGGTAACTTGGTGGGTGAAGGCATTATGCTACAGTTGACAGGGTTGTGGCTATAGGTTGTCATTCCTTTCAGGTTGAGCCATGATTAGTGGCTGGAAGGAAGCGGTCTAAAAAGAAGGTATTTCCTTGGAGTGGACATCCTGGTGGTACAGTGAAGTCATGGGTAATCTTACTTTATTTAGATTTATTAGGGTGTGTTTCAGGGATGGTATGCGGGATTATAAGGACTTTGTAGATGATGGGTACACAGAATGATGTTTGGCTTAACCCTTCCCATTATGGGAGGTAGTGGTCGAACAATTTTGGGTAGAAAGGAGGGGGAACAGCCTGGTCAGGCTGGTTGGCGAAGAAGTGGGACAGGCTTGCCCTCTTCTGTTCCCCCTTCAGTGTGTGGAGGTTTATTCCAAGGATTTGTGGAAAGGAAATGAGCAGCTGGATGTTTGCTGAATAGGTAAGCAAACGGAGGTAAGGATGCTGCTTATTTGGTTGGTTATTTGGTAATTTGATGAATGGTCTATGAAGTGATGCTGCTTCATAAGTAAAGTAAGTGAGCAAAGGTATGGACGCTGCTTACTGGGCAGGATGAGCAGGTACGCTGTCCTGATTAATATTACAAGGAGGTTTATAAGTAAAGTAAGTGAGCAAAGGTTTGGACGCTGCTTACTGGGCAGGATGAGCAGGTATGCTGTCCTGATTAACATTACAAGGAGGTTTATGCTGTGTTTAGAATCAACTACACTATGTCCAGTTGTAAATAAAATTGGTAATCAAAGTTGTGGAAGTTTAATAAAGGTCGTCAAATGTCATTTGGTGTGATATGTTTATTGAAGGGGACCGGGACAATAGCATTTCATAGCTGAATTAATTCTATATGCATACATATATCATCCAAAAGGAAGGAACAAAGTTAAATGTGGAAAATGAGCATTGTAGTCATGAAGAAAGGAATCGACTACTCTGGGTTTCATTGTCCTGCTGGTGGTGGCTCAAGTGGGTATAAGTGATACCATGGCACCTATCAAAAAGAGTAGGGGAAATTCTCCAGTGTCATGTGCAGAACAATTCTTGTAGTATAAATACCATCTTGTGTCTCTTCTGAAATGAGGTCAATAGCCTAGCAGGACAAACAGGTCAACAAAGGATAAATAATAAAATAAAGTAATCAATAGCAGTATTATCTAATTCAGGACCACAGAAGAACTGGAGCTTATTCTGGTAGTCAGTAAGCACTAGGCATAGAAATGAATCCTAGACAGGATACCAGTACATCCCAGGACATACACACACACACACACACACACACACACACACACACACACACACACACACACACACACACACACACACGTACATACACACGCACATGCATGCACACATGCATACACACACACAGACATAAACACACGCACACAAACACACACACATGCACACACACACACACACACACACACACACACACACACACACACACACACACACACACACACACACACACTCATACTCTATCATGTGCACACATACACACACAAACACACATACGCATGCATGCAGCCACACACACACACACACACACACACGTACATGCACACATGCGCGCACACACACACACACACACACACACACACACACACACACATACTCTATCATGTGCACACATACACACACAAACACACATACGCATGCATGCACCCACACACACACACACACACACACACACACACACACACACACATGCACATGCACACACACATGCACACACACACACACACACACACACACACACACACACACACACACACACACACACACATACTCTATCATGTGCACACATACACACACACACACACACACACACATGCACACACACACACACACACACACACACACACACACACACACACACACACACACACACATATGTATATTTATAAATACACAGTTTGTAAGCATATTGGAAATTATAATGGAAAAAAAAACAGGCATCCAAATCCATTCAGGAGATAAATTTGGAGATTTGTGGAAAGGCATCGTGATATGAAAAAAAATGTTCACTACCTACATAAATATATTTAGTGATGTAGTCAATTGCAGATATATGATATATGCTTCAATACAAAAAAGCATTGCACAGTCATCATATCAAAGTATACATCCAGAAACAAAAAGGTATAACAGTCAAAGTAAAGAGAAGGCCTGATTATGGTGCTGATACAGAATGGTGAATTCAGTTGTACAAGCTATGATCTGCTGAATTTCTTTATATGAAAACTGGCAAATTAAATATCGGTAAAAAGATGTATGAGTAAAATGGATATCATGAATCCCTATCATGTTAGTATGGGGTAGCACTCAGTTTTACACATCTCAATGATCATATCATTCAGGTGCTGGTTTATAAAACTGAAATTGTATGTGTGGTGATAAAAAGACATCTTATTTATTTACTTACTATTTGTTACTTGGTTAAGTGGACTGGTCTACTGCCTCTTTTTAGCCATGACCCAAGAAATCTTCCATACTGGATTTTCTCAACTCGGTGCAGACATTTTAGAAGTTAGTACGGTGTTTATTTGTTTAGACATATTGCCTGTCATCTGTAGTTGTCTAATGTTTTCTTCATTGTTGGGTGCCATTTATTTATGAAATTGATCAAATCTGAGCTGCTGTTAAGAACTATAAATTCCCTCAGCCTAACTAACTGCAATTTTCTTTTTACCTTACAAGGAAAAACATACTGTAAAAACCCTCATCAAGAGTTTGTCACACTATCATGTGATCCTGGCATACAGCCTAAAATGATGGCACTTTACTTCGAATTAGGAGTAATGAAATTGATAGACTTGGTGAAGTCCTTTAACCCTCATTCAACAACTACTGTGATATTTACTCTTCTGCTTTGGTTTTGTAATTCAGAGTTACCTGATTGTGGACCGTGTTAATCAATTAACTGGACTTCTTAACAAGAATAACAACCAAAAAGTATGACTTTTGTTTCACACATTCTCTTACTTTACTGGCATGGTTTGAATAACTGGTAAGCCACATGTCAAAGCTTGTTTGTTTAAGTAGCATTCAGAACTAGTTTTATTTGTTTAAACAGCAGTGCAAGTACTGCATATTTTTAGCATGATTTACTGGTCCTTTAATCCAGACTTGGATTTGACAAGTGCAGATATTTCCACCCCCAACACTCAGCTTCTTAAATCTTACTAGAGTTTCACTCCACCTCAACAAGGAAGGTCTGAGTATCGGATGGCTGAAATAACTTAGCAGCCTGACTTAGTATTTTTATTTCCTGTCTTTCATAAGCTTGATACTACAGTGCCCGTAACCTTCCCTCAAAAGTACAATGTGTATAAACTTCATCTTATAATATAAAAAGAATAAAACACAATTATTTCAAAACAAAATAAATGTAAACAATGGAAAACTGCTTGAAAGGAAAGGAATGGCAAACAAGAGAGAAAGAGAGAGAGAGAGAGTAAGAGAGAATGAGATGGAGAGGTGGAGACGATTACCTTTACTTTTTATTAAACTATTATCTCAAATTTCTAATAAGCAGGTGGAAGTTTAAATTACAGGATCTCTAACAGAGTCAAGATTCAGGCTGTTTAACAGTCTCCTGATAACAATCAAGCTTCATTGCTTTCATCGGATAAGTTTCCAGATTTATTCTGCAAAAACAAAGTGTCTATTCAGTGGAAGTGGGGACTATAAGAGGAAAAAAAGTCCTCATTATTTAAATCTGTATTCATACATAAACTTCCCTACCTTTTTGAATCCCTCATCTGTGGCCCTCATTATGCATATATTTCAAACTTCATCATTCAACTTCAGAAAATGATTGAGTCCTGTAACATGGTATAAACTGTAAGCCTTCAGATGTAATACAGTACAGTGCATTTTTTGAAATGTGCTCAAACTACAAGATTCAAACAATGAAAGGCTAAAGCTAGGGCTCTGCAGATTACTTTTAGCCAAGTGTTTCCGTCTCCATGTGTAATATTGTGCAGGGAAGATCAAGACAATGGACTGTGATTAGACACAGGGAATGCCGAAATGAAAGACTGCAGAAGACTAGCAAATTAAGGATCCCATTCAGGCCAGAAAGAATAAAACCTATGTTTGAAATATGAAGGAAAACACATCTCTGTACCATGCAAAGTCTCTTACAGTTTGAATAGAAATACAAATTCTACATATAAAACTGTACAGATTTTGAAGTCTGAGCAAACATTGATTTTGTACAAGGGAAATGGCCTAATAGCTACAGATCTGTTAACGGTATGCCTTACTGCTATGATACAATGCAAAAAGGGTCTGATACTAAGCAACAGGAGGAAGCACTACTGCCTTTGTCTTTACCTGGGTAAATTAAAAGTACTCACAAAAAGAAATTCTGTACCCACAACAGTAACATGTTCATTACAATAGCAACAGCTACAAAATGCAAATACTAAATTCTGCCTTGCAGCCTTTCCTAAAATTCTAACATAGGGAATAATTCTCCTACAGAAAAATATGTGAGAGTATTGGCCAGGGACTGAAAAGGATAAAAGAAAGCATCTGACTTCACTGTGTTCCAGGACAGTGACCTGGATTCCATAATAAGATTTAGTATCATGGTATTAAACAAGGAAAGAGGATCTCTGACAGCTATGTAGCCAAAAGGGGGGAGGTCTCCCTTTACAGTAAATTTACTGTTAAGAATGTGTTGATGTCAGTGTGTGCACCTCTCTTTCCTCTACACCTGTCTTATCTGACTGCCTGTGTGTGTGTGTGTGTGTGTGTGTGTGTGTGTGTGTGTGTGTGTGTGTGTGTGTGTGTGTGTGTGTGTGTGTGTGTGTGCGCGTCTGCATGTCTGCGTGTGTGCATGTGTGTATGTTTGTGCACGTGCCTGTGTGTTTGTGCACAAGACTACTGAAGTGTTAGGATAGAGGCTACAATAATGGGTATGTACCTCACAGAATCATAGCAGATACAAGGCAACTGGGTCCTGTGTCCATTTATACCATGACAGTACCCCTCTTACACCTTACTTCCTTTTTCAAGGAGAAACAGTCCATGCATATCTGTGGTATATTTGTGAATAACTATCCAGTTATTCAATATCATTTTTTGAAGGAAGGAAGTGTGTTGCTTTATTTAATTTGTACTGGAAGTTTATTCCAGAGAAGGGCTAAGCAGTGTGTGGAAAATCTGTGCCTCCATTGTGTTGTTTGTTTGTGTCTTTCGGCTTTTCCCGGTTAGGGGTCGCCACAGAGGAACTGCGGTCCGCTAATGATTGGCAGTAGATTTTTTCATGCCGAGTTGCCGGCCCTGACGCACAACCTTCAATGAAGGTACACACACTCATGCATGTCTCTACACAGAAGACACTCTAGCTGAGAATCAAACAGGACAACGTCTTACTGTGAGGCGACAACGCTACCACAGCACCACCACCGCATGTGTTGTTGTTATTTGCTAAAACAGGTTTAGATCCCTAATTCTACTATTAGTAGGACTGTTGAGTTATGGAGATATAAAGGGCCTTGAACTACTGGATACTAACTAGCCTGAAAAAGTAATCCATTGTCTTTTAAGGCTGTTATTTTTTACATAGTAACCTATGTTGTCCTTCTAGTTTCTTGATATGCCTAATAAGATACATAACAAAATTGGCATTGCATTCAAAAATAGGTTTGATCAATGCAGAATACAGTGAGGTAAGAACTTTCTTGGACCTAGATG